>NC_142684.1:38782500-39088125 GCF_056320005.1 Nelumbo lutea | reverse complement strand
GTCATATTGGATTGTCTTTGATATGTCAATCAGTGAGATCCTCCAAGGGGGTCAAAACCTGGGTATGTTGGGACAATCCGAGAATTCATCTTAGTGGGGTGATCATAGTGATAAGATCAACCACTTTGTTGGACAAAATGAATGATCAGATATGCAGTTTCTTATGGAAACCTAAACTATCGGCAGTTGATTTTAACCATTGAAACTTGTTTTACAAAATATATTTATGTAAAGATATACATATATATATATATATATATATATATATATATATATATATATATATATATATATATATGTTTTAATTCCCGGGATCCTTGTGAGTAGAGAGTGTAGCACTGCACCTTGCAGTCGAGGGAGATGTTCTCTCTTGTCAAGCAGCGTTTGATTATTATGGACTGAGAGGTTAAGTGTAAGACCATTGAGGGTAATAACTGATGAGTTAATCTTGCATTTGC
Source organism: Nelumbo lutea (assembly GCF_056320005.1). Lineage (NCBI taxonomy): Eukaryota > Viridiplantae > Streptophyta > Magnoliopsida > Proteales > Nelumbonaceae > Nelumbo > Nelumbo lutea. The sequence continues at coordinate 39,087,667 of NC_142684.1, read as the reverse complement.
CCACAGTCCTTGGATTTTCATAAGGTAGTTGGACCCAATGACCATTTAGTGTAAATGTTGGGTCCGTTAAGAGCCCATGGTGATGGACTCGGGGGTTCACTGTCTCCTACAGTGAATTCGACCAGGTCTTGTAACTAAGGCTGGGCTGAACCCATGTGGCTGATGTGTAGATTAATGTTTGGGTCCCATGCCATACAATGATAACCAACTGGGTAGCTGGTTAAGAGGTTAAGTGAGCATAGACTTAATGAGCCTAAAGCCCATTCGAACTGGATTACTGAGATTAATTAAATAAGGGGCAGTTCTGGGATTTGGATCAGCTGATAGGATAAAGGATTATCACTATCCACTCAAAGAGTCTAGATCCAAATAAAGGTTTGGATCAAGAAACTCTTAATTTGATTAGGAAGGTTGATCTTTATTTGCAGATAAGATAATGGATTATCCTTATCTTTTAAAGAGAGTGCAAATTCAAATATAAGATTTAAATTAGGAAACTCTTAATAAGATTAGAAGAACATTTCTTTAAGGCTATAAATAGGAAAATAGGACGGACCTCCAAATAGACTCACAGTCTGCTGAATTAAAAGAGAAGACAACACACAATTTGATTGCTCCTGTCTTCTACTCTTTTCTTCTTGTTCTTGTCGCCTCTACCCAGTTCGATCTCCACCTGTGGGAGTGACCAAGAATCGTTCTTGATATTGCTTCTTGCTAGAAGAGGCAATTTGAACTTGTGCTCACCAACCTTTTACTACATTCTTGTTGAAGAATTCGGTTCTTGCTTAAGAGCCGTCCTGTTGATTCTGCTTCACCTCACACAGTGTCATCTTCAATGGGAGTAGATTTTGGTTTTCTCCTTGGGCGTGAACACCTTCGTTGGGAGTTACTGTTACTTCGTATCTAGTATATCTCTCTCATCCCTTTTGGTTTCAGGTCTGGTCCGATTTGTTTCAAGATTGATCATTGAAAATGTAATTTTCTAAAATAGGGAATGTGATTCCCAAATAGGAGATAGAGAAAATTTTGAAATTTCGCTCAACTTTCCTGTAGGGTTCGGCCATCCACATGTTAGTAATATGGAATGTTAATGTGAGGTATCCCACATCGGTAGAATGGGATGTTATTAGGTATATATGTGCTTGGGTTCCCTCCCTCTAACAGCTAGCTTTTAGGGGTGAGTTCTCACATATCAGGTTGTATCATAAAGGACTAATTTGGAAGTTGGGCCAAAACTTGCACGATGCCTCTACCTACTCGCTTATTCATGATATGTTGCTTCGCCATGGGCTCGGACTGAGCTTGTAATGTCAACAAAGGACAGAAAGATGGGGGTAATGCAGAACTCCGTCTGAAGCAACTTGTTCTTAAATCCTATATTATTTATTGCTGGGCATGCCTGTGACTGATGCAAATTTCAGATTTTGAAACGTTTTCTTATATTTATCAAATTAAAACACCACTGCTGTCTAGTTGTTTGCTAAGAGAGCACGATGAAGGCCAGACAAGCATCTTGACTTGGAAAATGGAAGGACAGGACAAGATGACAAATAGTTGAGTTGGGCGCTTTGCTTTTGGTGGATAAATTTTTGGGGGTGCAAGCGTGCATCAGTACAGAGCATAGATGCTTTCTAGCTGCCTCCCGAGTGGATGTCTATCGTTGTCGGCTGCACTGTAGTTCCAGAAAAGAACATTCAATGGTGAAAGGATGTCAGTGATTCTTCTGTATTGTCGTTAACATAAATAGCAGAACATTGTGGGAGCATATTTACCTAAGACAGGCTGAGGATGGATCACTGGCTGAGGACCTGGTATGGTGGTAGTTATGTATGTCTAGCTAGGCTTTTTATGAGAGAGACCCGCCACAATGTATAAACTCACTGTCATTGAGTATCAAGGAAAGTTCCTTGAGGACTTTTGTGTTCCTCTTCTCTGTCATGTCAACTTCAGGAAAAAGGCTCTACTGTGTTCCAAAACCAAGACTTCCATACTTCCAATACCAGGTTATAGCCCTATAAACCATGAAAAGGTTCTGCCAGCTAAAATTTCCAATCCAACTGTTTTAGGCTTTTAGCTTGACCAATGTAACCGCCTAGCTATAGGATGATAACAAACCTGATGCATTGTGTAACACTACCCAGGACCTATGTTTTGAGTACATAATAAAACACAAGATGCTCCAAAATGGAAACAAGTGGAAATGGTCAAGAGTAATTCAATGAGGTGACACACATTGAAGCCCAAGATTCAGGTGCCAGTGTGCCATCAAATTTTCAGTTTAAGTATGTACATCAAAACAGAAGATGCATGGAATTGAGAAAAAGAAACTTTTAGCTCTCTTTTCATTTCCACATACTTTGTTAATATAGGATTCTTCCAATCATGCAATCTTAGTCATCTCTTCTTATCCTTTTTTCACTATGAACACCCTGTCCATTTCCATATGTTGGGTTTTGTCTATGACATTCTTTATCTAACAGTGCATGGCACAAGTTTTAGATCAACTAAAACAAATTGACAAGGTGGCACAATAAATCACAATTCATCTTTTGGTGTATGGAAGCAGTCGTCATCCCAAAAATAGAACTTCAACTTAGCTGCAGTTTGCACTATGTGAACTAGTCATATCATATAAACCTGTAAACAACATATGCAGAGAATTTAAGGCCACTAACAACAAAGAGGGTCTTCACTTTTAAACACTCTGAACTGCTTGTCTATTAATTCAGATTTTAATCACCAGACTCCAAATGGGCAATCAAGGTTGTTGGAAGCTGGTTGATGATATGAACATAAATATTAACTATGTTTATAACCGTAGTAGATGTGGAACATAAAAGGTAAACAAGTTGAGGGAATTGAAGGGGTGGGAGATCCATCATATGGATGGCCAAACCATGCAGGGATGGGATTGGAGATCCATCATATGAATGGCCGAACCATGCAGGAAGGTTGGGCGAAATTTCAAAAATTTCTTTACTCTCATATGGGAATCATATTCTCAATTTAAAAAACTGCATTTTTAAGGTTCATTCTTGTAACCAAATCGAACCAAATCTGAACCCCTAAGTCCATCAAGGCCAGGCCGAATTCACTGTAGGACACAGTGAACCACTAAGTCCATCAACATGGGCAAGATTAGCCCATCAGGTATAACCCTCAATGGTCTTACACTTAACTTGTCATCACATAATGATCAAACACTGCCCGACAAAGGAGGACATATCCTTCTGCTGCAAGGTACAATGCTGCACTCTCTACTCACATGGATCCCGGGAATTAAAACCTTTTGCAAACAATTTTTGAAAACATAATATATAAGTATATTTCTATATAAATATATTTTGCAAAACCAAATTTCAAACACATTTGAAATCCACTACCAGTAGTTTAGGTTTCCATCAGAGAGAGTGCATTTCCCCGATCATTCACTTTGTTCGACAAAGGGGTTGATCCTGTCACTATGATCACCCACTCAGGTGAATTCTCGGACAGCCCCAACATGCCCAGGTTTTAACCCCCTCTAAGGATCTCATTGATTGGCATATCAAAGACAGTCCAATCTGACACCTAGTGTAGTACCATAATCGAGTCTAAGGGTCAGGTGTAACATTCTAGTTTTGTACATTTGTCTCCAAGGTCTAGAGCAATCACTGGAATTTGGTCTTGTTCAGGGTTTTAAGAAAACCCACGCTACATGTACATCAGGGTATTACACAAACTCTAATGAACAAGCAACTCCTTATTGCTAAGCACACAACCAAATGCTTAGCAATAAACTAGAATGTATAGAGGAATCCCAAGAAAAATCATTGTAGAAGCAAATCAAGTACAAACAACTCATGGCTTTCAACTTCGATAAACTAGTAAAGCCCCGGAAATTTAAAGAGTGCAGCAATGTATTAAAAGCAACACTCCATGCTAGACAAGGTAAATCATCTAGAAAATTTGCACCCAACTAAGTTGGACCTTACATCATCCAAGAAGCTCACTCAACAGGATATTATGTATTAAAAAATGTAAGCACAGATGAGTAAGATGAAATAGTGAATGGTCACTGGTTGAAACTGTAAAATGAGTGAGCCTTTGTATATGAAATTAATGAAGCATGTTATGTTCCTTTTGTACATATCATCAATCTTAAATAAATTATACAATGTTTTCTTTCACAATTGTGATTATTATTTGATTTTTGTTACTAACAATTCCCCAACACCACCAGAAAGGCCCTGGCAACCCCAAGCGTGATGACATATTCCCTAGCAACTCCAGGAGGGCCCTAGAAACCTCAAGTGCGATGACATATTCCCTGGCAACCCCAGGAAGGCCTTGGAAACCCCAAGGCGATAACATATTCCCTATTAACCCTAGGTGTGATGCCATATTCCTTGGCAACACTAGGAAGGCCTTGACAACCCCCAGTGTGATGACAAATCCCAACACTTAACTTTCTAAAGTGCGACGAATTACCTTGGCACGCCCAAAAAGGCCTTAGGAACACCAAACCAACATAGGAAGGGTCAGAAACCATATCCCCAGTGGAGTCGCCAATCTGTGGGCATCAGAAAAACCGACTCACTTGCCATTTGGGTCGGAAATGGAGTCGCCACCCATCAGATTAGGAAATGAAGGTGATGGGACCCCCGAGAATGGTATCAAAATTGTTTTGGTCCAATAATGACTCCTGTAGCCCAAGGCACTGGCTAAACCAGTCCGGGTAGGTCTCGAATGGAAGAGGGAAGGGGTTAGGTACCCCTTTCCCGGGTCCAATAGGTGAGGCCTACATGAGGTATCAAGCCAACAAACATAAATAGGCAATTATGCAATTAATTGAGAACATAAGATGGTAAAACAAATAAAGAATATAACTCCACAAAAACCTCCACCATCTTGGTTTCAGACTTCACAGAACCAGTTTGGTAGGAGCTTCACACTAGCTTCGGCTACCCAAATTTTGCCATTATTCAATAGTGATCCAAATATTAAACTAGTAAACCCAGGCACTACAACACAAGTTCACCAACCCAGAAAATTTTCATGTCTGCCTAGTGAAACTACAATAATCTATCACTAAACAATCAGATCAGAGACTCGTGAAAATCTGCAATTCAACAGCTTACTTATTTAGCTGGACAAATGTTTAAAGAAAATAATATGTAAAAAAAATAAGAAAGAAACAACATTAAGAACAATAGTTATACTATTAGCAACATCGATGAAAGAGAAAACAACTAGGACCGATCGATTTATCTTCTAATCGATACCAACGTACCCACTTCAAATCCATGTGTAGAGATGTCGTCATCAGTTCTAATATTCAAACCTTAAGAATTTCATTATCGAACACAAGATTGGCCAGAAACTTACAGATAAATGGTAAATGGTTCTGATGAGCCTATGTTGGCCTGAGAAGCGATACTGTAAGGGACCTTTGTTATGATTTTCATATCAGGTCGGCGCTATGGTAAATGGTTCTGATGAGTCATCGGATTTTCAGATCGGCGCTATGGTATCTTACCTAGTTTGAACAACAGAGTTCATAGAGCTCAACTGATGATTAGGATGGTAGAGGAATGAAAGTAAAGCGAAAAGAAAGAGAACGAGGGAAATAAATAGGACTGGTAGAGATTGGGTTTCTGCTAGAATTGAGTGGGGAATGAAAAAGTTGCGTCGTTGCTGTTTGCTGGATCGGAAACAATGAATAGTGTATATTTCGGGGGGATTGGAAGAAGAGGAAGAAGAAGAAGAAGAAGAAGAAGAAAGGAGATCCCCGAATGGCATGATGGCAGCTAGTTTCCCGAGGTCCGGGTCGGTACTTCACAATCAATATCAACTAAATAAACGGTCGTGAGCGAGTGTAGGGCCTTCTTCCTCTTCTTGCCCATGGCGATAGGTGATTCCCGCTCTGAACCGTGGGCTCCTTCCTAAGCCCCACAGCCAAACCTCTCGAAAGAAAGACTATGAGAGGGAGTGAAAAGACAAAAGGTGACGGTGGCTCGCGGGGAAGACGGACTTCATCCCTATTGCGGTAGAATGGAGCAAGGGAGCGAACTCCCCGACATGCGGGCATCGAGTACGCTCAACCCTCGCAAGACAATGAAAGGGTGAGCCTATGTCCGTTGTATAGAAATAAACCGGAGTGGGGAACTTCGCAGAAGAATCCGTTTGCCAGGTTGACCTGCTCTCTTCTAGCTCTTGCTCTAGCCTTAGTAGGGTCTTGCGCGCCGCAGGCTTAGGTGGCTTCATGAACGCCCCCCCCTAAATGCAAGCTGCTCCTCTTCTTCCTTTACCGACAGCCTCCGTGGCAGGTGAGCGGCAAACCTTCATCCGGTCATTGCTAAGTCCTATGGGAGCCTCGCCAGAGCGTAATCTTTCGCGTGCTCGTCTAGTTGCGAGCTTTGCGGGTTCCTTCTCGCTGAGGAAGAAAAGTCACCATCGGATTAAAAGATTTAACCATCCCTATCTCTTTGCCTTTCGATGGATGTACTATTCTGCCCGTTCCGTAGTCCTTTGTACGGCTGGACGGAGGAGAGAACGAAGTCCTGGCCTTCCGATAGTTAATACCATCTTCCTGATGCCTTCCGTGACAAACCGAAAGGAGTGCACGCCAAGCGGAAGAGGGTCTGTGTGCGGATTTGAGTCCAAAAGGCTTCGTCACGCAGGTAGAGTGTGACAGCGGCATTAGTCGCGATGTGTTCTAGCCTTGCCTTGGTCCAGGCCATAGGCAGATCAGACGACTCCCGCTCAAAGATTGACAGGCGTGCTCCGATTCTGATTTGCTTGTGCGCCAGAGGATCGCGCTTCCGGCTTATCCAAAGAAGCCAGTTCCTTAGTCTCTTCCCTTTCTTCTGACTTAGGAATGAGTGTGCGCTTCCGGCTTATCCAACTCTCTACTCACACGTTCCAAATAACCTAAAAAATCTCGACTCTTAAAATTTCCTCTAAACTATTTCCCCCACCAAAATAATTCCGTCTCTAACAACCAATAAATAAATAAAGAGGGATTTGTTTTTCTAATGTCTAGCCAATTGGCACCACTATCCTCCACTTTCTCCTAAGTTATCTATAATTATTATTTATCACTCAAATTATCTCTAATTTAGTAGAGGTTTTTCTCAGAAATTATCTCTATTTTCTATTCTTTCGTCCCCCACTTTTCATCCATATCAATCTAAATAAAGTTTGAATGAAAAATTTTAAGAACTATTTAAATATTATAACAAAATTATATAATAACTTTAAAATGTTTATTAAAAACACATAATAATAATAATAGTAATAATAATAGATTTTATAAGTACTAACAATAGAAATTATAATTTAGCATATTATTCAATTTAAATGCAATTCAAATAATAAAAATTTAACATTAAAAACTAAAATATTATTTAAATATTCCAATAAAAAATATCTTAAATAATAAAAACATTAAAAATATCTAAATAATTATATAACAAAATATGTAAAATATGTAATAACTTTAAAATAAATATAATTCAAATAACAAAAAAAATTAAATATTCTACATATTATTTAAATATTTAAATAACTAAAGATTTTAAACAATGAAATATTTAACATAAATAAATTTTAAATAGTTAAAACAACAAAATTAAGTAATAAATTAAAAAAAATCTTAAAAGTAGAAAAATAATTATAATAGATTTCAAGATATTAAAATTTATAATAATTTATATTTTACAAAATTAATAATGAAATTATGTAATAACAGTATAGATTATAATTTTATAAACTATTAAATTCAATAAAAATTTAATATTTTAAAATTTTAAATAATGATATAATTTAAATAACTACTTTCACTTATATCAATTAATAATTCTAGAAAACAAATTTCAAAAAAATTAAATTTATTAATGATTACTTTAAAATCTTAATATATTTATTTATATAATAAATTTAATATTTATTATGTGAGTGGGGTGGTAAGGCTACGTACGAGGGTCTCCTTGAAGGACAAAGGAAGGCTGAGGGCAAAGGGTAGGCTAAAGGCTATGATTGACAAAATTGATAATCTAATTACGAGTTGGGCCTCCTTTATAGGGAAAGATCCCGATATTCCGAAAGAAATGAGCTAAAAGTATTTTATTCCTATTAAGAAAGGGAATCTTTGATTCGGTGTCAGTTGTTAGGGAACATCGCTAGGGTTTCGCCACGTATCTTATGAGATACCTCAAGGACGAGGTTTCCTTTCATTTAAGAATTCTCAAAATATATGTATGCTACTTTCTTTTGCGAGTCTCCTAGATTGATGTGGTGTGGAAGATGTCATTATTAATCTTACGTGTCTCTCTTAATCATATTTGGTGTCTTATCATGAGTGACGTTGGTCAGTTATCGTGTTCCTTCATTTGTCACTGACACACGATGAATGTGAGCTCATCGCAGGTTTGTGATAGTTCTGAGGTCATCACAGCCTCGCGATGGCTTCATGCTCATCACAGGCTCATGATGACTTTGAGTTTTTCTTTGGTACTATAGCTTTGGGTCTATTGCAAGTTTGTGGTGACCCTAAGCTCATTGCAAGCTCATTTTAGGGTTTGAGCCCATCGCAAGTCTGTGCAGGCTCAGATCTCATCATAGATTTGTACCGAGTCTTCAACTCTTCACGGGTACCTTTGTGGCATCGGTTTAGCACCTTCCATGCTATTACAGTTGTGGTGATCAACATGTACCTACAATTAGCCCCCTTTATTATTGGTAAGTGGGAGTTTACTAATAAGCATTTGTGTCATTGGGTTCACTTTGGAGGTCTGTAACAGGGTGGGGAGGTTTTTTTGTGATTCCTCATGGTTTCTAGTAGCTGGATTTCTTGGTTTGGGGTATTCACTTGCTTGGTTGGGTCTAGTAATTACTCCGGTTCTTGGTTTAGGTGCATGGCAGACTGTGTGCATAATTTTTTTTAATTTAAGTAGGTTATTAGCCCACCTACTTATTGATAAGTGTGAGCTTATCAATAAGCATTTTTGTTTCGATATATCTTAGTGTTTCTTTTGTGACAAGCGGGGGCAGTTGCTTTGAGTTCATCTTGCACTTTCTTAGAAATTTAGTGTTGGTTATTTGGGCATTGGGGTTTATTATGTTGGTATACTACTTCTGCCTATGTGTCCTAAGCATCTTGCCCTGACTCTGTCTACCATCTTGTGGTACAATACTCCATTCACCAATTGGAATCTTAGGAGGATTTTGCCATCTTGCATCGCCACTATTGGGTTACTCAGCTTCTGTGTTATATTGTGCCTCTAATCATCTTCTTTTACATCATCTATTGTTTCAACCCAGTGTCACAATCTTTCTATTGATGGCCCATAGTGCATTTGGATCGTTATGGTGATTGGGTTCTCACTCGGCTGTATTTTGGATCCCAGGGTGGCTAATGCATCGGCATGTCAACTTTTGGCTCTATTCTGGTGCTCATAGGTTACTTCCAAGTTTCTAGTTAACCTCTGGATCTGTGTTCTATATGGCAAGATTGTTACTTCATTCACTGTTGTGCTGTCATCCATCTGCCCAATTACTAGTTTTGCGTCCCCTATTACTTTTACCTTCCTTGCCCTAGAGTGTTTGGATATTGTCAGGCCTACTACCAGTGCCTCGTACTCAGCGATGTTGTGTGAGCAAAGGAACTATAATTTAAATGAATAAGCCGAAGTATCTCCAACAGGTGAAGTCAATGTGACTTCATCTCCTGTGGAGGAGTTTGTACTACTTCCATCGAAGGTCAAGGTCCATTCTCCATCTTCTACTACTGCGATAATGGGTAACTCTCTGGGCACCTCTTCATCGATCGGGAAGTTATCATTGGTTGGGAAGGTAGCTAAGAGGTCTGCAACTGCTTGGCATTTGATTGCCTTTGGTTGGGTGACGTGGCTCATTGTGACACTAGCAAGTGCACTAACCGTTCAAGTAGTAAATTGATGAATCAAGTATCATTCCCACAAGGATTTAGGAAACAAGTATCAATATTAAATTGAGTATTTCTTATCTGATTAACAAATAAATCAAAACCTTAATGAAAGCTAAAAATCCTAAACTATAATATATCTAAACCATTTGTCCAATTGCCTTTAAATCATATTAGAAGAGTAAGCAGTAAATGTCAATCTCAGAATTCAACAATCTATCAATTTGGATCATTCGAATAAATTATGATTGAGCCTTGGTTTGGTCAGACCCCAAGCTCATAAACAACCTCTTTTGAATGCATGTTCAATCTATGCACGAGTGATGATCCCCATATCTTTATCAAGGATCTAATCCTCATGCATGCATTTCTTCAAACACATCTAAGGTATCAATTCAAAATTCAATTGATCACCAACTGAATTGTGCAAGTTATCTCTAATCTTGCATCCAATTCAGTTCTTGAATAGTAGATCTGAATTCCTAGTCTCTCAAGTACTCTAGGAATTCCAAGCTTTAGATCCATTCAACCAATCTGAAATTTGTAGATCTGAATTCTCTTTCAAGCAATTCAGATCTTGTAATCTCAGATCTAAGAATTCAGATCTGAGTTTTGAAGGTTAGTTGGCCGAATTAATCTACAATAATACCCTTATTCAAGAAACTTCAAGTACAATTCATAACCATTCAAATGAATAAAAAAGAATTAGATTGTTGAACTGAAATTTTACAGGCTGAAATACATCAAGGAATAATGGAAGAATGGAAGAAGGAGAAAGAAGAAAGAAAATATAACATGGATTCAAATCAAAGGAGAATGAAACTACAATTGATTTATTACAAAAGATCTTTGAATCACAAACCCCCAATTTCGAACTCACTTTCTCTTATTGCTTGCTTGACTTAATCTCCTTCAGCCCATATTCTTCTTCTTCCTTGCGCCTAGCCTTCTTCTCTTCTTTTCTCTCAAGGTGGTCAAACCTCTAAGAATGGGAGAGTCTTTCTCTCAAGCAATTGAACAGCTCACCCCCCTCCTAGGGGCCTCCTTATATAGTTTTTCAAGGGGGCTCTTGCCCTTTCTTGAAGCCTCTAGAATGGGGTGTATTACACCCCTTTCTTGAAAAACTTCTAAGGGCTGCTATTTGAGTTGCACTTAGGCTCTATCTTAGCACATGATAGATATGCTTTGAGTTGCTCTTTTGGGCTGAGAATGGACATTTTTTGCTGGGCCAAATTTTACTCTTAGCTAGGCTTTTTTTTCTCGGATTTTCTCAACGAATCCACTTGCTCTTCTTGGACCGGAGTGCTCTCTCTTGCTTCCACAACTAGGCTGGGCTGAATTTGGTCTTTTTGAGAATTTTTCCTTCATTTTCTTGGATTAATTACCCCTAAAATTTATTCTTAGTATTAAACTAAATTAAGGCAAAAATTAATAAAAATGGCATAAAAATTCATACTAAAGTCCTCAAAAATTGTAGATTAAATATAGGTTCATCATTGGGTGTACTCAATGCTTTACTCACTTAACTGCATCATCCACTACACAAGTCTCCCTGAGAGTGGGGGACCTTCAATGAAGTATTTGATTGGATCACTTCTTGCAATCAACTTCACCTTTTTTCCTAGGATGTAGTGTCTAAACTTTTGTGTAACGAAAACTAACACTAAATATTGTTACTCCATATGAGAGTAATTCTTATCTACCAGTTTCAAAGTTCTACTAGCATAGTATATTGGACACTTAACCCCCTCATCATTTTCCTGGGCTAATAGACATCCTACAACTTTTGAGTTTGATGCTATGTACACCCTAAATTCCTGGCCATTCTTTCGAGGTGACATGATTGGGGCTCTAGCCAACGTTTGCTTTAACTGGTCGAAGGCATTCTACTGTTTTGTTGACCACTTATATTCTATAAACTTCTTGGTTAACTTTAGTAGGAGCATCGCACATGTGCTAGGCCAAGGATGAACCTTCTAAGGTAGGAAACTTTCCCTAGAAATGTTTTTAACTATGACTTGGTGTTTAGGAAAAGTAGGTCCAAGACTGTTTTCACCTTTATCTCAAATGAGTGGATTCCAGTGTGATCAACTCTATACCCCAAAACTTCCCTAACTATACTCTGAATGCATACTAGGTTGAAGGCCCTGCATCTAGTGAACACCTTTCTAAGTACATCGGAGTGGTCTTCTATTTTCTTTGCTTTCACCACTATGTCATCTACGTAGCACTCAATCTCCTTATGCATTGTGTCATGGAACACACTTGTCATTGCTCTTTGGCATGTGGCTCTAGCATTGTTCAAGCCAAAGGGAATTATCTTGTAGTAGAAATTCTCGATGGGTGTCCTGAACATTGTGTGTGGTGCATCTACAGGGTCCATGTATATCTGATTGTATCCGCTATAGGTTTCTAGGAAAGAGAACAATCGGTTCTCAATTGTTAAATCAATTAGGATGTCCATGTTTGGAAATGGGAACTTGTCTTTTGGGTAAGCCATGTTCATGTCCCTAAAATCGACACAACACCTAGGGTAGGGGTGGGAAAATTCAGTGCATTAATCTCTTTCTCATAACTATGAGCTAATGTGCTAGGATCTAGTACTAACCATAGTTGGCCATTATTCTTTTTTACTAGAACCACATCGGCTAACCACTGTGGGTGAGCAATCGGCTTGATGAAGCCTACTCTCAGGAGTCGTTCGACCTCCTCTTTGATTTTCAGTGTTATTTCTAGCTTGAAGATCCTTTGTGGTTGTTTCACAGGTTTAAATTTAGGATCAAAGCATGGTGAGTGCTTAACTAGTGCCAAGTCCAATCCGGGCATCTAGTCGTACGACCAAACAAAAACATCTTGTATTCTATCGATATGAGAGAAAACACAGTTCAATTTTGTTTAACATGTATCCAAATTTTTGCGATTGGGAAAAGAAAGTTTTACGTACCTTTCAAAAGATCCAACAACTTTTGTCTTTCCTACTCCATTGATGGCGATATTGATATCTTCGAATGGTTCTTCCACAATGACATTGGAATCTTGCATGTGGATTTCATCATAATATTCTACTGTTTTCTAGTTATGCTCCTGTTATTTAAGCAATTGTAGTATTTCCTTTTGTTGCTAATTATATGCACAAATATGTTATGTTGCACCTTTGATTCTAATGAGCCATGTTCTGTATGTTCACAGTCCTTTTGCGATGAGATCATTGCAATATCCTTTTGTGGAGATGGCATGGTGAAATAGTTATGATTAAGGAAAAAATTAGAATATTTGCATATATTTATTTATTTGTGGAGATAGACAATTATGGTGAACATTCAATTTTAGTAGTTATGGCATATAATATAATAAATAAATTCATACCTCGGGGATGGCCTTATTGGTGTTTCACGTGTCGGCATTCTCATACTCCTCCACGATTGTGTCCTCTTGGGCACTAAAGGAGGCTCACTTCCTGGGTTCGGCAGCTATACAATCTCCACCTTTTCCACTATGGTCTCACCTTATTCGGCCAACTCCTGTAGTAGATTGCATCCTAAAGATGGGTCTCAGTTTTGTCAAACGGGACAGAAGTTGCTGGGATTCTCACTACACGGCCCCTATGCTTAGCCTTGATGCATTGGTGGTATGTATATGGGACCAGTGTCAGGCCATGTACCAACAGGCTCCATAACAAAGCATGATATGCTATCCTCCTCAAGATTACCTGAAACTCCTGGTTGATGGTGAACGAACCAATGGCGACCGACAGCTCAATGGACCCCTCTGTGACATGCATTACCATTGAAATTTGTAACCTCCATAGGTAGTCCCTTAACAGTCTCCTTATGTATGTTCATTAGCTTCAGGATGTAAACAGAGATCAGGTTCATAGAACTTCTTTCATCGATCATCCATCACTGCATCCCGTAGCCCCCTATCTTGGTCGTGATGTATAGAGGCCGGTTGTGATGGGGTCAATGGCTAGCATGTCATCTAGAGTAAAATCTACATGGGACCTATTCAACCAATGGGGTGCGAGTGGCCTTATGAATGCCTCTACTAGCACCCTAATGGTGAGTCACCTTGTCGTAGCGTTGGCTCTCTATTTGTTGAAGAACTATTGTAGGTTTGAACTCTGTTTGAACTATTGGATTAGCATATCGGGGTGGTCTTGACTTGGTGCTCCTACCGCATTGATACTACCTCCCTAGGTATGTGCAGGGAGTCGTCCAACTTTACCTTTTGTACAAACAACCGCCGAAGTGTGAAGCAATCCATTATATCATGGTTTTGCAACTGTTGAAAATTGCACGACCTCCCCCATGCCTTTCTTTCTTTGGGTCAACTCCTAGTGGCGATGGTGGCAGGTTGATCACATGATCCTCCACTAGTTTGTTCATTATAATTATCACTTCATCTTTGCTATAGGTAAAAAGGGGGAGGGTGGAGGCAGTGGACTATTCTGTCGGTTCTAGTTGTCGTCGCGATAATAGAGTCCCTAGTTAGGCCCCCTGGTGTTTTGAGGCCTCCGATTGACAGCATATGCTTCATTCTCCTGTACTGCGATGCCGCCTAGATAGACTGGGGTGTGGTACTCTTGACAGTGTGTGACGTCCTCTCCGCGCACTTCCACAACTGACTAAAGGTTTCAATTTCAACATTTCCAATGCCTATTCTGTAGGTAGGATGCATCCCTTGCACACATTGTTCAACAAACTCTTTTTAGTAGTCTGCTCATCAAAAATTGAGTGTATCAACTTCTGAAACCTCATGACATAAGCCAAGAGGTCCTCACCCATTCGTTTTTCTGTGTTGCAGGTTTACCATTGTCTGTCTCCACTCCAAGTAAATCACTTGGACTATAATATTTTTGCCAATACTACCCATGAGTAGGGGTGCAAATCGGGCAGGCTGGGCCAGGTTTTAGCTCAACCTAGGTCCAACCCTAAGAATTGGACCTAAAGCCCGAGCCCAACCCTATCCCGAGGTCAAGCCCAAATTATTCAACCAAATCTCAACCTACACTAAAATTTTAGGCACTTGGGTTGGGCCCAGGCCTGGGATAAACACGGATTGGTTTATCAACCCAAAGGCCAAAGCCCCAAGCTAAAAACTAATCAACCCAAAGCCTGAGCCAAACGTGGATAGCCGTACAACCATTAAGCAATAAGTTTCCTTAAGTTAACTTCCAAGTAAAATATACAACCATTAAAATTTAAAATTAATTAAGTAGTCCAAAAAAACAATAAAAGAGTCTAAGATCATTAAAAATTCTTCAACAACAAGGTTTAACATCTCTCAAAATAACTTCAACAGTAGCCCAAGATCTTCAAAAATCCATTCAACTTGTTCCTAAAAACAAATTAATAAACTCATAAGTTTAGTAAAGAAGTAATAATATTTAGATGGATATAGAAATACGTGTTTAAAATTCTAATCAGTAATCACCTCAAGCACTCATAAGATTAGACATTAATAGAACAAGCCAGATGGGGCACCAATTTCATCTATCAAGGCTATTAAAAAAGAAAAGGAACTTTAGATTATAAGTTTATATTAATAAAACAAAAGTGGAATACAATAAATAAGTAGAAATTGAAGTACCTGTCTCTATCTCCTCAAGAACTTCTAGTTTTTCCTCAATTTCAATTGGGTTTGATGGACTTCTTAACCAATCTTGAGTACAAATCAAAGACTCAACAATCTTTGGTGTTAATGAACTACGAAATTGGTCAAACACTTTACTCCCAGCACTAATGGAAAACTCTAAAGCAATGGTTGATACAAGAATAGCTAAGATATCTTTAGCCATTTGAGAAAGTATACGATATTTGTGGCTATTCAATTTTCACCAAATCAAAATATCAAAACTTGAGCTCTCTTCTTGTAGAGCATCATCTAATTAGCAGTCTAGTTCTGATTTCACAATTGTTTTTTCATTTCTTGAAACCATATGATATTCTCCCTTAAAAGATTCAGATTATATAATAGACCCCTCTACTCCACCATTACGAACTTCTTGTGAGTTAACATCTTCATAAATTCACAAATAACAAAACCATACATAACCCAACTTATAACAAGGATCCAAAATCATTTAAGTGATCAAAAACATGTTAATCTTATCAATATCACTCCAATATTTGTCAAATTGTTCTTTCATTTGGTTGGCCATCTCATTCGAAAAAAGATCTTCACATTTTCCATATTGTTTCAAACATTGTTCAATGCCAATAATTTCATCAAAGTAAGAGCTAGTTGTAACATAAAAGGTCTCCAAGAATCCACACAAGCTCCTATCCTTTTTCCAATCTTCTTCCATGGGAGGTCCCAATTTTAAAAAATGCACATATTTCTCTTCTAAGCGCTCAAATGCATTTTGAAACTTTAAAGAAGCTTCATGCATAAAGTAAGTGGAGTTCCATCGAGTACAAATATCCAAACAAATCGATTTCTTACTTTTTATTCTCTCTTCCTCCACACATCTTTTGAATTGTTGCAAACGTGATGGTGAATTCCTAATATACTTGACACTATCACGAATATGGCATATTGAATTTTGAATCTCATCTAACCCTTTGTTCACAATGAGATTCAAAATATGGGCCGCACATCGTACATGAAAGAATTCTCCATCTAACAAGAGGTCATTTTCTTACTCAATTTCCTTCTCAAAATCTGAACTGCAACGTCATTTGAAGATGCATTATCTACTATTATAGTTCCAAATTTCTCTGAACCACAAGATATCAAGCACAATTCAATTGCATGTACAATGACCTTACCAGTGTGTGGAGTTGGAACAACTGAAAAATTAATAATTTTTTCTGCAACTTCCAATCCTTATCAATATAATGAGCAATGAGGCACATATATCCAAGATTTTGGATAAAAGTCCAGAGGCCAGTGGTCAAACATACTCATGATGAGCTTATAATTTCTTCTTTCAATTTTCTCTCTTTCATTCATATATAAATCCATGCAATCCTTGGTTATAGTGGTCCAAGACACAATCTGAAATCTAGGTTGAATAGATCTAACAAAATTCCTAAAACCCTCATGCTCCACAAAACTGAATGGTAGCTCATCAAAAACTATCATTTTTAGTAGCTTTCTTTGACCTAACTCTTGATCATATTTCCAAACCACACGGTCAGCATTTGCATCAGACCCAAATGAAAGGACTTGTTGCTTTGAATCATTATTGCTGTAAAGATACCTTTTGCATTTTTCAAGATGTCTTTTAAGTGTGCTAGTACCATTTGCACTAGCACATGCAAGGTCCTTACCACAATATTTGCATGTTGCAAAGTCAAGCTTTAAACGTTTAGAATTTTTTTTACGTTTAGAATGGTACTAGCACATTGTACTGTACAGCTGAAGGAGATGTCATATCTTGTCGGGCAGTATTTGATCATTATGTGCTGAGAGGTTAAATGTAAGACTATTGAGAGTAATATATGATGGACTAATCATGCATCTGCCCACAGTCCTTGGGCCTTCATAAGGTGGCTGGACCTAAGGACCATTTATTGTAAATGTTGGGCCCATTGAGGGTAATACCTGATGGACTAATCTTGCATCTGCAGCTGAGGTGCAGCCCGCGATGATAGATCCTCTGACGATCACATGAATGGTCCCCCGAACTGGCTTCTCTTCAGGGGGCTGCCGCTGTAGCTGCTCTGCTTGTCTACTGTTGGGCACGGGAGCATCTCTTCCATGCTTCCCTTTCCGACCTGTCTTATTATTATTATTAGTTTGTACAAAATTTCTCAAGTATCCGCGACAAATAAGCTCTTCTGTCTCTTTGCGGAGGTTCTTACAATTCTCGATACTATGACCATGATCTTTATGAAAACTACAATATAGATTCTTATTTCTTACATTGGGGTCCCCTTTCAACCGGGGTGGCCACTTCACATATGAGGCATCTTTGATTGCCATGAGGATCTCGGACCGCTTCGCTTTCAGGGGTGTATACCCAGTCCTTTCTGTTGGAGGAGCTCGGAAAGGTTGACCTGGTCTTGCCCCCCGAGCTAGGTCTTTTTTCTTCTTGTTGTCCCCCTAGATCAAAGACTCACCTTCCCTTTTTCTTTTCTCGGGCACACTTTCACTTTTCTGGTTGATCTCTTCCTCCGTTCATATGAACCGATCCGCAAGCTTGAGGAACTCGGTTACACTTTTGGGTCGATTGACCACCACGTGCCATTTGAACTCTTTGTGTGTGATGCCTCTCTTGGCTGCTGTAAGCCGCACTGCGGGGTCCAAGTCGGGTATTTGCAAACAAGCGTCATTGAACCGCTTGATGTAACTCCAGATGGAATCTCCTTCCCTTTGGACTATGCCGAGGAGACTCTCCTAGGTTCTCAGGAACCGCTTCCTGGAGAATAAATGAGAGGTGAAAACTTGCACGAACTGTGCCTAGCTTTTTATTGATCCAGGCGCGAGGTTCCTGTACCACGTGCGGGATACTCCTTTGAAGATTGTTGAGAAGGCCACACAAATACAGAACTCACTGGCCCTTGCTAAGTGCATCTGCGACTGGAAGGCGTCGACATGGTCATTTGGATCGAACGATCCATCATACTTGTCCAAGGGAGGAAACTTGAAGTCCTTTGGCATAGCGACGGCTAAAAGTTCTAGAGAAAGGGTGTTAGACAGTTTTGTATGCCCTTAGCTTCAATCAAAATTAATGTACTTTATGAGTTTATTGTAAATGAATAAAAGTACATATTTGATTCATGTTCCCTTGGTATGTTTCTGTGTAATACCCTTAAACTGGACACTTATTGAAACTCGTGTTAGTTTAGAAAGTTCACAGCCAGTGGGTCGGTCTGGGGAGACCTATCCTGACAAGGCTGACACTATGGTGCCATCAAGTCGGTTGGGGTGGCTTGTCTCAACTACCGGGGTGAGACCCCATGCACATACAGTGTGGGATTAATTGAATCTTTGAACTGGACCAGATTTCCAGTATTGCCCTAGACCTTGGAGATTGATGGGCAAAACTGGAAAGTTACACCCGACCCCTAGACTCGATTATGATACTGCACTAGGTGTCGGATCGGGCTGTCTTTGATGTACCAATCAGTGACATCCTTAACGGGGGTCAAAACCTGGGTATGTTGGGACAATCCGAGTATTCATCTGAGTGGGTGATCATAGTGACAGGATCAGCCCCTTTGTCGGACAAAGGTAATGATCGGGGATGCCCTCTCACTGTTGGAAACCAAGACTACCGGCAGCCGATTTCAACCGCTGAAATTTGTTTTGCAAAGTATATTTTATATGAGATATAAAAGTATATACATTATGGTTTCTAAAATGTTTGCAAAAGGTTTTAATTCCCGGGATCCATATAAGTGGAGAGTGCAACACAGTTCCTTGTAGCCGAGGGAGAGGTCCTCTTTTGTCGGGCAGTGTATGATCATTAAGGGTTGAGAGGTTAAGTGTAAGACCATTGCGGATAATACCTGATGGGCTAATCTTGCATCTGCCCACAGTCCCTGGCTGTTACAAGGTGGTTTGGCCCAGGGACCACTTAGGGTAAGTGTTGGGCCCATAGAGCCCATTTGATGGGTTTCATGGGGTGCGCTGTCTTAACAGTGTATTCAACCAGGCCTTGTAACAAAGGTTGGGCCGAACCCATGTGGCTGATGTGTAGATCAATGCTTGGGTCCCACGCCATACAGGGAAGCCCAACTGGGCAGCAATTAGGAAGGTTAAGTGAGCACATAAGTTTGATGGGCCTAAAGCCCATTTTGAACTGGGCTATTTATTCAGTTAATTAAAGGGGCGAATTCTGAGATATATGAGCAGATAGGATAGGGTCTTAATCCTATCCACTTAGAGAGTCCATATCTGAATGTGATTCAGATCTATAAACCTCCTAATGGGATTAGGATAAAGCTAATCTAATCTGCAGATAAGATAATGGTTTATCCTTATCACTAGAAGAGAAGGCTGATCCAAATATGATTTGGATAAGCATCTCCTAATGGGATTAGGAGCTGATCTTTTAAGTTAACAAAAAGAAGGAGGGGGCGGCAGCCTTGAGAGAGACCAAGAAACACATCAGATCCTCTTTAGTGCAGAAATCAAGAAGGGAGAATTCTGCACCCTGCAAATATTCTCTTGCCGCCTCCCTGCTCTTGTCGCCCTGTTTGCCAGTTCGATCTCCAGCTGTGGGAGAAGTCAAGATTGGATCTTGACATTAGTTCTTTGAGAAAGGATTGAAAAGGAAGTTGTGCTCACGTTCCATCCTACTATTTCCTGCGAAGGACGGAGTTCTTGGAGAAGAACATTACTGATTCTGCTCCATCCTACATTGTGCCATTTTCAGTGGGAGTAGTCTTTGGATCCTTCCTTGGGCGTGAACACCTTCGTTGGGAGATATTACTTCTCCGTATCAGGTATAATTTTCTCCCATTCCTTTTGGTTCTGATCTGGTTCAATTTAAGGTTCAAGATTGATCCTTGAAAGTATGATTTTCTAAATAGGGAATGTGATTCCCAGTTGAAGGGAGAGAATAAATTTTGAAATTCGCCACTTATTCCGCAATCTTTGGGCGTCCATGGGATGGATCTCTCATCCCTTCAGTGGTACCAGAGCCCAGGTTCAAATCTTGAACCATTCTGTTTCAGATCTGAACCTGCGCAATTAGGGAGAAGGCGTTCTACCCAATTTGCGCAGATTTGGTTTTTGGGAAATTTGTTCCCAAAACAGATGGGAAAATAATCTGAAATTATTTTTAAATAAATCTGATTATTATTTAGAATTATTCTTTATAATTTTCTTGATTTATGGGTTGTTGGTACAAGAGGAGATCGAATTCTTGGTTTGCGCAGGGAACCTGTGATTTTGTAGTTCTTGATTTATTTTGGGTCTGTAAATAATTTTTTTTATTTTCTAGACTCAATGTATAGGTATTCGATCTGATTTAATTATTAATAGAAATAGGATTTCTATTTAGTTTTATTTTGGATCGAAGTTGGCGGCACAGAGAAGGAGATTTCGTAGATAAGAGAAATGCTATCTGCGATTTGCAGTTTGTGAAACTGCATTCTGTGATCTAACCTCTGTTTTGCATGAAGGATTGTGCGAACAGCCCTGTTTGACTGATTCTTGTTTTTCCTTTTATCAGTATTTAATTTTAGATTATTTTCTTGAATTAAGGATTTAATTAAAAATAAGACACTAGACCCATTCGAACCAAGATTGGTTCAAAACTGTTTGGACCAATTCTAGGGTTTAATCAAGGCTGAATGTCAACCCTAATTTCCCACTAATGGGCCTAAGGATTGATATTTAATTAAATGGTTAATTTGGCCCAGCCTGTAAAGGCCCAGTTTTAAATAGTTAAAACTGCAAAAGCCTATTTTAAAGGATAAAGCTATATGGGCCGAACTGGGTAACCCTAATTCAGACCATATACCTAGATAATATTAATGGTTAATATTATGGAATTTTAACGGGCTTCCAACGGTCCTTACAGATAATTAATTGATTGGATCAATTTATCCCTACATGTGATGTATGGATGTATGATGTGCTGCGTACATGGGCCATAAGTACTTGGCCCATGCTCATTCGACAGTGGCTCTTGCGCACACCATGGCTGAATGCACATCATTGCCATGGTGTCCCTTTTGGTCATTGGATGACTTTCCTCAGCGGTGGGCCCCACACTTCATCAAGAGGTTAGGTGCAGAACCCTAGCCGATTCAAGGCCCACCGAAATCTGGCTTTATGAAAGTCAGTGGGAGCCACTTTGGTTTGACTTAAATCAAACTAGGGCGTAATTTTGTTCCCTCCAGCTAATATGAGTGCATGTGATAGGGAGAGTCATATGATGAACTCTCTAAAGGCCTTCCATCATTAGCATGAGGATGGGTCCTTCAGTAATGAGGAAACACACCAGAAAATGGGTTATCCATTTGCTGTTGGGCTTGTCTGAGTGTTTCATAAGATGATAGGGGCGTCATAGACCGATGTGGGAGGGGCTTCACCAGAAAATGGGAACTCTCTCACGGTACCTTGGCGTTCACGAATATGATGGGCAAACACTCACTGGACAGAAAGGTTTACCTAAAAACGGCTCTGAACCTTGTCTGACAGAGGCCAAAGGGAAAACTCATATGATGAGTGGATGTGATCCTTCATAGAAAGGTGGTGGGGTTATGCAGCTGAAACAGTTGGCTCCATCCACCTATGTGATTTCCCACATTTCCAGAGACAACCCGTAGTCTCCGTCACTGAGAAAAGAGGGAAATCTCAGAGACGAATAAATGGAAATGAATCGTAGATTAAAATCCATATCTATGAAATGAACATGAATCAAATTAGGTTGTTGATTGATGTTTGCTCTTTTATTAGAAAATGGCAAACAGATCTTTTGCAAAACTGCTTGATGACAACAAGTTGAAGGGCCCAAATTATGCTGACTGGTACATGAACCTTATGCTGGTCCTAGCTTCTGAAAAGCTGGACAAAGTGGCAAAGAATCCTGCCCCGGAGCGTCCAGGTGATAGGGCTTCTGAGGCCCAAAGGAGAGACTATCAAGATTGGGAGGAGAGAAACTCCCTTGCCCGGTGTTACATCATTGCCTCCTTAGACAACCCGATACACAGGGTCAACAAGGTAGCGTCAACGGAAAATGTAGCAGACCCATTGACAAAGCCACTATCACAGAAAGTGTTTGAGAAACACGTGGAAAGCATGGGGATAATCTTCTTGATTAAGAAACCTCCTTATTAGGAGTTATCCCAATCCAAATCAGTATTTGGATAGGGGATAATCTTAATCCTTTCTGCAGATAGAGTTAGCTTACTCCTGATCTTATCAGGAGGTTACCAGATTCAAATCTAATTTGAATTTGGTCTCTAAGAGTGGATAAGGCTAAAGGCCCAATCCTTTTACTAACTTTATTCTCAAATTCGCCCCATGGATGGGTGATCAAATCAGCCCACCTCGAAATGGGCTTTTGGCCCATTAAGTGTTCAGTGTCTAATTACTTTCCAATCTACTGCCCAGTTGGGCTTCTTTGTATGGCGTGGGACCCAAGCATTGATCTACACACCAGCCACATGGGTTCGGCCCAACCTCTAAAACAAGGCCCACCCTATGGACCCAACACTTACATTAAGTGGTCCCTGGGCCAAGCCATCTTATAAAAACCCAGGGACTGTGGGCAGGTGCAAAATTAGCCCATCAGGTATTATCCTCAATGGTCTTACACTTAACCTCTCAGCCCTTAATGATCAAGCATTGCCCTACAAGAGAGGACCTCTCCCTCGGCTGCAAGGAACAGTGCCGCACTCTCCTCTCACATGGATCCCGGGAATTAAAGCCATTTGCAAACAATTCGAAACCGTACATATATATATAAATATATTAATTTTGCAAAACAAAATTCCAACGATTGAAATCAATTGCCGGCAGTTTGGTTTCCATCAGAGAGAGTGCATTCCCGATCATTACCCTTTGTCCGACAAAGTGGCTGATTTTGTCACTATGATCACCCACTCAGATGAATTCTCAAACTGCCCCAACATACCCAGGTTTTGATCCCCGCTAAGGATCTCACTGATTGGCATATCAAAGGCAGCCTGATCCAACACCTAGTGAAATGTCATAATTGAGTCTAGGGGTTAGGTGTAACTTTCCAGTTTTGCCCATCTATCTCCAAGGTCCAGGGCAATACTGGAAATCTGGTCCGGTTCAAGGATTCAAGTAATTCCATACTGCATGTGCCTCGGGTCTTACCCTGGTGGCTGAGACAGGCCATCCCGACACTTGGTGGCACACCAATATCAGCCTTGACAGGATAAATCTCCCCTGACTTATCCAACGGCTGTGAACATTTAAAACTAACATGAGTCTCTATAAATGTCCAGTTTTAGGGTTTTACACAGAATTAAACCAAACAACATGAATCAAACATGCATTTTATTTATTTTCACTAAATAACAAAAGTACATCAAAACAGATTGAAGCTAAGGGCATACAAAACTGTCTAACAGCTCCCACTTGCACTTAGGTCCAATCTGGTACAAGCCGGAGTCCCATACTTTCCACGTGTTTCTCAAACACTTTCTGTGTCAGTGGCTTAGTCAATGGGTCAGCCACATTATCCGCTGATGCTACCTTCTGAATCAGGACGTCCCCTCTACCAACGATCTCCCGCAGTACATGGTACTTTCTTTCGATGTGCTTCGACTTCGAGTGAGCCCGAGGCTCTTTAGCCTGGGCGATCGCTCCATTGTTGTCACACAACAACGGGATGGGAGATGTGCTGGATGGAATCGCTCCCAATTCGTGTATGAACTTCTTCATCCACACGGCTTCCTTGGCAGCATCACTTGCGGCAATGTACTCGGCCTCGGTTGTGGAGTCTGCAGTGGACCCATGTTTACTGCTTTTCCAGCAAACAGCACCCGATCCTATCGTGAAAACATACCCAGATGTAGACTTTCTATCATCTGGATCCGACTAGAAATCGGCATCGGTATACCCTAGAACTTGCAGTGAACTCCCATAGAATACCAGACAAAACTCTTTTGTCCTTCGAAGGTATTTGAGTATGTTCTTCACAGCAGTCCAATGCTCCTGCCCTGGGTTTGCCTGGAATCTACTTACCACACTCACTGCCTGAGCAATGTCAGGGCGAGTGCACAGCATGGCATACATGATGCTCCCTACGGTTGAGGCATAGGGAACGTCTCTCATGCTCTCAATCTCCTCAGAAGTCTTGGGAGACATCTTCTTGGAGAGAGTGACTCCGTGCCTAAAAGGAACGTTTCCTTTCTTGGAGTTCTCCATGCTGTACCTCTTGACAATTTTGTCAATATAAGCAGCCTGGGATAATCCAATTATCCGCTTCGATCTATCTCTATAGAGTCGAAGACCCAGTATGTATGAAGCTTCTCCAAGATCTTTCATGGAGAACTGCTGTGATAGCCATACCTTGACCGAAGTCAACATTCCTACATCATTCCCAATGAGTAGGATATCGTCCACGTACAACACCAAAAAGGTGATCTTATCCCCACTGGACTTCCTGTAAACACAGGGCTCATCCGGATTCTGCTCAAAGTCAAACGTTTTGACTGTAGAATCAAAATGGATGTTCCAACTCCTAGAAGCCTGTTTAAGTCCATATATGGATCTATTCAGTTTACATACCATGTGTTCCTGACCAGCAGCAATGAAGCCTTGCGGCTGCTGCATGTAGATATCTTCACTAAGATCTCCATTCAGGAACGCGGTTTTGACATCCATTTGCCAAATCTCATAGTCATGGTACGCTGCTACAGCTAGCAGGATCCTAATGGATTTAAGCATGGCCACGGGCGAAATGGTTTCCTCATAGTCGATGCCTTCTTTCTGAGTATACCCTTTCGCCACCAAGCGAGCTTTAAAGGTCTCAATCCTGCCATCGGGGCCCTTCTTCCTCTTGTAGATCCATTTGCAACAATTGCTTTTACCCCGGGGGGCGGATCCACTAGAGTCCAGACTCCATTGGTCTCCATTGAGTCCATTTCAGCCCTCATGGCCTCCACCCACTTATGGGAGTCTATGTCTAACGTAGCTTCCGAGTAAGTCACGGGATCCTCTTCACTAGTCAAGGTTTCCACCACGTAACTATCCTGGTCATAACCATATCGGACTGGTGGTCTGGATACCCTGGTGGTTCTTTTAGGTTGGTAATTACCTGGAATTTGTGGGACATCTCCCACTGCACCTGAGCTCTCCTCATCAAGAACTATTTCCTAACGATGGGTGTCCAGGATGTAATCGGATTCTAAGAACTGGGCGTTTCGACTGCAGAACACTTTCTGCTCACTCGGGTCATAGAATAGATAACCCACTGAATCCTTTGGGTAGCCTATAAACAGGCAACGACTGGTTTTAGATTCCAACTTGTCCACACTTGTTCTTTTAACGTGTGCAGGACAACCCCAAATCTTCAAGTGTCTTACACTTGACTTCCTTCCGGTCCAAAGTTCATATGGAGTTTTCGGAACTGATTTGGTTGGAACCCGATTCAGCACGTAGATAGCAGTCTCTAATGCATATCCCCAAAAGGATGTGGGTAATTGTGAGCGTACGAGAAGTGACCGGACCATGTCTAACAAGGTCCTATTCCTCCTCTCTGAAACACCGTTGAGTTGAGGTGTAGCAGGAGGAGCTAATTGTGACACTATCCCATTGGCCTTTAAGTAGTCCCTGAATTCGTCAAAGAAATACTCGCCACCTCGATCTGATCGAAGGGCCTTAATTTCTCTCCCTAACTGTTTCTCGACTTCCTGTCTGAACTCTTTGAACTTTTCAAATGATTTAGACTTATGCTCATTAGGTATACGTAACCATATCGTGAAAAATCATCTGTAAAGGTGATGAAGTACGCGTGTTGATTCCGTGTCCTAACACTCTGGGGACCACATACATCAGTATGTATTAGGTCAAGTGTGCCTTCAGATCTTTCAGGCTTATCGTCAAATGGCCGCTTAGACATCTTGCCTTGAAGGCAAGGTTCACAAGTGGGAAGATTTTCTACAGTTAGAAAATCAAAAGGACCATCCTTTACCAACCTTGTGATTCGATCAATACCGATATGGCCAAGTCGGTAATGCCAGGGGCACGTGGGATTTACTGTATCACGATTCCTTTTCTTGGGATTTTCGACCGACGTAGTTTCGGTTAAGTTAGTTTCCAGAGAAGGATGTAGAACATAGAGACCGTTCTCTAGTTCCCCGCATGCGATGAATTTATTATTCCGTTTAACAGTAATCATATTACTAAAATAAACAGTATATCCATCAGCACACAGTTTTGAAACAGAAATTAAATTTCTTCTCAAGTTCTGTACATAAAGACAATCTTTAAGTACAAGCATTCCTTCTTTAAAAACTAATTATACAGTTCCTATTGCCGTTGCTGCAACACTTGCAGTTGTTCCCAAGAACAATGTCACTTCACCTTCACTCAACCTTCTGCTAACTTTGAACCCCTGCAGTGATTTACACGCATGAGTTAAAGCCCCGGAGTCAACACACCAGGACACAGAAGTAACTAACATGTTAGTTTCTATGACACAAGTTTTGATGTTACATTTCTTAGATTCCAGGTAGGCAGGACAATTCCTCTTCCAGTGGCCGGTCTGCTTGCAGAAGTGACAGACATCAGATGCCTTGTTCTTCTTCTGCTTCTTAGGATTGGCAGCCTTGTTCTGAGGCTTCTTTGCCTTTCTCTTTTTCTTGCCCGATTTATTAGCTTCAGCAAGCATAACTACAGGCTCATCCTTCTTGAGTAGATCCTCGGCTCTCTTCAACATATTGTTGAGTTCCTGGACGCTGACATTCAGCTTATTCATATTGTAGTTCATTGTGAACGCATTGAAGGAAGAGGGCAAAGAATTGAGGATGGCATCCATTTGCGTGCCAAGATCTAGCCCGGATCCAAGAGCTTCAAGTTCATTAATGTAACCCATCATCCAAAGACAATGGTCATGAACTTTCTGCCCTTTGGTCATCTGCGCGGTCATGAACAATTTCAGGACCTTCTGTCGAGTAGAACGGTTCTACTCTTCATACATTGTTCTTAGACTGTCCAATATGTCCTTGGCTAGTTCGATCTGATCGAACTGCCTCTATATTGAGTTGTCTAATGAGACAACGACAAAGCAGCGGGCTAGGGAGTTCTTATCCTCCCACTCTTGGTAGTCCCTCCTACGGGCCTCAAAAGCCCTATCACCCGGACGTTCCGGTGCAGGATTTTTCACCACCTTGTCTAACTTTTCGGAAGTTAGGACCAGCATAAGATTTCTGTACCAGTCGGCATAGTTTGGGCCCTTAAGCTTGTTATCGTCTAGAAGCTTTGCAAATTGACCGTTTGCCATTTTCTGATAAAATAGCAAAATCATTAGTCCACAACCTTAGTTTGATTCATGTTACCTACATAGATATGGCTTTTAATCTATGTTCCATTCCCATTTGTTCATCTCTGAGATTTCCCTCCTTTCTCAGTGACGGAGACGACGAAATGTCTCTGGAAATGTAGGAAATCACATGGGGTGCGTGAAGCCAACTGTTTCAGCTGCATAACCTCACCACCTTTCTGTGACGGATCATATCCACTCATCAAATGAGTTTCCCTTTGGCCTCTGTCAGACAAGGTTCAGAGCCGTTTTCAGGTAAACCTATCTGTCCAGTGAGTGCTTATCTATCATATTCAGGTTACGCCAAGGTACCGTGAGAGAGTTCCCATTTTCTGGTGAAGCCCTCCCACATCGGTCTATGACGCCCCTATCATCTTATGAAACACTCTAATAAATCCAACAGCAAATGGATATCCCAATTTTATGGTGCGTTTCCTCATTACTGAAGGACCCATCATTGTGCTAATGACGGAAGGCCTTTAGAGAGTCCATCAAATGGGTCACCCTATCACAAGCATTCATATTTGCTGGAGGGAACAAAAACGCCCTAGTTTTAATTTAGGTCAAACCAGAGTGGCTCCCACTAACTTTCATAAAGTCAGATTTCTGGTGAGCCTTAATCGGCTAGGGGTTCCGTACGCATCCCTTTTCAGGTTTGTGGGGCCCACCTAACAAAGAGGGGTCATCCAATGACCTTGAAGGACACCATGGCAATGATGTGCATTCAGCCATGGTGTGCGCAAGAGCCACTAACGAGTCTTCATGGGCCAAGTACTTATGGCCCATGGTCGCAGCACATCAAACATCCAAACATCACATGTAAAGGAGGAATTGATCCAATCAATTAACTGCTGTAAAGCCCATTGAATAGCCCATTTAAAAACTAAGTCATTAACAATTAATGACTACTAGGTGTATGGGCTGAATCGCAGATAACAGTTCGGCCCATACAGCTTATCTCACAGTAATGGGCCTTTTGCAGTTTTAACCCTTTAAAACTGGGCTTTACAGGTGGGCCGAATTAATCCTTGTAATTGAACATCAGATTTGGAACAGCAAGTGTGAGAAATACAGACTGAAAAACAGTCCCTATCGAATTCGGTCCAAACAGTTTTGGTCCAATCTAGTCCGAGAGGATCCAAAACTGATTTTCAATTCAAGAATTAATTCATGAAAGATCTGAAATTAATAATTTTGATTTCAAACAATCACAAATCAAACTATGGACTGTTCGTACCACCTGCAAAACAGGGGTTAATCACAAGGGTTGCAGTTTCACAAACTGCAAATCGCAGAAAGCGATTTCTCCAACTGCAAATCTCCAGCGCCGCCTTCTTCTTCCTTCTTCTTTAATCAAGAAAAAATAACAGAAATCCTATTTCTATTAATTACATTCTTGATCAAATCCTATACATTCAGTCTAAAATAAAAAAAAAAATTATTTACAAACCGAATATAAATAAATAGAAAGAAAAAGGGTGCGCAGACTATCTGCGCCAAATCTGCACTGTGATCTCCAGGTTCAAACAGTCCATTAAATCAAAATAAATAAAAAACAATTCTAAATAAATTTTGGATTTAATAAAATTAATTTCAGATCAATCGCCCTTAACAAGAAACAGTTTCTTGAAATAAAGAAAACAATCTGCGCAAATCCTGAAAGAACACCTTCTATCCATCTGCGCAGGGTCAGATCTGATTTTCTTTTGGTTCAAGATTCGAACCTGTGGCTCTGATACCACTGAAAGAATGGTAGGATCCATCAAATGGACGCCATAAAGGTTGCGGAAAGGGTGAGCGAATTTCAAAAATTTCCTACCTTCTCTCAACTGGGAATCATATTCCTTAAATTTAGAATACAATATTCAAGGATCCTACTTGAACCATAATCAAACCAAATCTGTACCAAAAGATAAATGGGAGGAATATACCTGATCCGGAGAAACAGTATCTCCCAAAGTTGGTGTTCATGCCCAAAGAATGCTCCAAGATCCGTTCCTGCTGAAGATGACATAGCTGTGAATGGAACAGAACCAGCAGGGTGCGTCCTACACACTGGATCCTTCACAAGAATCCTCTAGAAGTACTAAACACTGAATCCTTTTCAGTCTTTCTTGCAAGACTGATGTCAAGAACAGATTTCTTGACTTTCTTTTCTGCAAAGATCTAATCTTGCAATGGCAGATGGCGGCGGTAGGAGGAGATCTCCAAAAACGAAAAAGGCTGAACTGCTTTTTCTCTTTTTCTGGAGAGTATGAGATCTAATCTGAATTCGCAGGAACCTTTCTTGCGATTTTTCTTGGTTCTAAATCTCCTCCTTTCTTCTTGATTAAGAAACCTCCTTATTAGGAGTTATCCCAATCCAAATCAGTATTTGGATAGGGGATAATCTTAATCCTTTCTGCAGATAGAGTTAGCTTACTCCTGATCTTATCAGGAGGTTACCAGATTCAAATCTAATTTGAATTTGATCTCTGAGAGTGGATAAGGCTAAAGGCCCAATCCTTTTACTAACTTTAATCTCAAATTCGCCCCATGGATGGGTGATCATATCAGCCCACCTCGAAATGGGCTTTTGGCCCATTAAGTGTTCAGTGTCTAATTACTTTCCAATCTGCTGCCCAGTTGGGCTTCTTTGTATGGCGTGGGACCCAAGCATTGATCTACACACCAGCCACATGGGTTCGGCCCTACCTCTAAAACAAGGCCCAGCCGAATTCACTGAAAAACTCAATGAACCCCTTGAGTCCATCATATGGACCCTATGGGCCCAACACTTACATTAAGTGGTCCCTGGGCCAAGCCATCTTATAAAAACCCAGGGACTGTGGGCAGGTGCAAGATTAGCCCATCAGGTATTATCCTCAATGGTCTTACACTTAACCTCTCAGCCCTTAATGATCAAGCACTACCCGACAAGAGAGGACCTCTCCCTCGGCTGCAAGGAACAGTGCCGCACTCTCCTCTCACATGGATCCCAGGAATTAAAGCCATTTGCAAACAATTCGAAACCGTACATATATATATAAATATATTAATTTTGCAAAACAAAATTCCAACGATTGAAATCAACTGGCGGCAGTTTGGTTTCCATCAGAGAGAGAGCATTTCCGACCATTACCCTTTGTCCGACAAAGTGGCTGATTCTGTCACTATGATCACCCACTCAGATGAATTCTCAAACTGCCCCAACATACCCAGGTTTTGATCCCCGCTAAGGATCTCACTGATTGGCATATCAAATGCAGCCTGATCCAACACCTAGTGAAATGTCATAATCGAGTCTAGGGGTCAGGTGTAACTTTCCAGTTTTGCCCATCTATCTCCAAGGTCCAAGGCAATACTGGAAATCTGGTCCGGTTCAAGGATTCAAGTAATCCCATACTGCATGTGCCTCGGGTCTTACCCTGGTGGCTGAGACAGGCCATCCCAACACTTGGTGGCACACCAGTATCAGCCTTGGCAGGATAAATCTCCCCAGACTTATCCAACGGCTGTGAACATTTAAAACTAACATGAGTCTCTATAAATGTCCAGTTTTAGGGTTTTACACAGAATTAAACCAAATAACATGAATCAAACATGCACTTTATTTATTTCCACTAAATAACAAAACTACATCAAAACAGATTGAAGCTAAGGGCATACAAAACTGTCTAACACTTGGCACGCATATGTTCTATGCAGTCGAAACGAGTCTCAAACTCGTAAACCCTGTTAGAGAGGATCTCAATGTCAACCTGCTCGGCTGACGCTTGTTCGGCTTGGTCTCCAATCTCCGGGTTGGTGTTCTCTTGCTCATTGATTTGTTTTTCAGGGATGGGAGAAAGGTTAGTTCTACAAGTGGCCATCCTTCATAACCAAGGAATAACCAAAGAATCTATTGTGAGTGTGGTGATAAGGCTACGTATGAGGGTCTCTTTGAAGGACAAAGGAAGGCTAAGGGCAAAAGGTAGGCTAAAGGCTATGATTGACAGAATGTTCATCTCATTACGAGTTGGACCTCCTTTTATAGGGAGAGATTCCAAGGTCCCAAAATGGAGGATTCAAAAGTGTTTTATTCCCACTAGGAAAGGGAGTCTTTGATTCAGTGTTAGTTCTCAGGGAACACCGCTAGGGCTTTACTACGTGTCTTATGAGATATCTCAACGATGAGGTTCCCCTTCATTTAAGGATTCTCAAAATACACGTATGCTACTCCTTTTGCGAGTTTCCTAGACTGAAGTAGCGTGGATGATGGCATTACTAATCTTACGTGTCTCTCAATCCTATCGGGTGTCTTATCATGAGTGACATTGGCCAATTACCGTGTTCCTTTGTTTTCTACTGATACGCGATGGTTGTGAGCTCATCACAGCCTCGCGATGGCTTTGTGCTCATCGCAAGCTCGTGATGATTCTGAGTTTGTCTTCGGTACGACAACTTTGAATCTATTGCAGGTTTGTGGTGGCCCTAAACTCATCGCAAGTCTGTCCAGGTTTAGAGCTCATTGCAAATTTGTACCGAGTCTTGAACTCGTCATGAATACCTGTGGCATTGATTTAGCACCTTTTGTGCTATTAGGGTTGTGGTGATCAACATATACCTACACAATGTATTATAGTAATTAATTGTTGTATTTTGTGATAAATATATTGTTAATAATTATGTATAAATTTATACTTGTTTTGTAATTTAATAGAAAATTTTCAATAATTACTAGAGATTAAGCTATTGTTATTTAACTTTTTAAATTTAATTCATTGTAATTATTGTATTAATTGTATTTTTATTATAATTTTATTTTTAATAATTATGTATTTTTGTAATAATTTATTGATTAATATTTATTAGATATTAAACTATTATTTGAAATTACAATATTTATTGACTAATTTAATATATTTTCAGCATTTATTATATTTTTTAATTATTGTAAATATTTTATTTTTATTAGTTATATGTTGTATTTTTATTATAAATTTATTTTCAATAATTATGTATTTTTGCTATAAATTTTCAATAATTATTAGAGATTATTAAACTATTGTTATTTATTATAAATTAGACTATTAGTATACCTGAAATTAGGAGTGTTCACAAGTTGGTTTGGTTTAGTTGCACACTTTTTGTTCAACCAAATCAACATAATCAAGTTAGACTATTAGTATACCTGAACCATGCAGGGTGGTTGGGCAAAAGTTCAAAAAAAAAATTCTCCCTTTGGGAAATCCTATTCCCTAATTTAGAAAAAAAAATTGCATTTTTTAAGGTTCATTCTTGAAACAAACAGGACCAAATCTGAAACCAAGAATAAGGGAGGGCTATACTTGATATGGAAACCACGCAAGTATCTCCCAACGTAGGTGTTCATGCCCAAAGAGGGTACCAAATCCCACCTCCACTAGAGATAACACAGCTTAAGAGGAGGCAGGATCAACAAAATAATTCTTTAACAAGAATTTCAATCCTTCAACAAGGATCACGTAGGGGATGTGAGCACAACTTCAGATCTGATCCTTCTAGCAAGAATCAGAATCAAGAACCATTCTTGATTAGTCCAAGAATGGAGATCGAATTGGGTAGGGCGGCAAGAACAAAAAGAAGATCTGGGATTTGCAAAAAGTGTTTAATAAAAGGACTTGGTAGCACATTAGTGTCAGCCTTGGTAGGATAAACCTCCCCAGGTCTATCTAACAGCTGTTAAGATTCTAAACTACCACAAATCTCATAAATGTCTAGATTAAGGGTATTACACAGAAACACACCATAATAACATGAATCAATTATGCACTTTATTCATTTACAATAAATGTCAAAAAGTACATCAATCTGATTGAAGCCAAGGGCATACACTGCCTAACAAGTTCGTTACCCAAAATCGACTAACCATTAGTAAAAACCAACCAACTCAGGTTGTATTGATTTGGGTCGATTTTCAGTTTGGTCAGTCAGTTCAAAAGATTTAAACTTGAAAATTAAATTTAAATATAGAAATTACATTGGTATTATTAAAAAATAAATAATTAATTAAATTTATAATATAAAATATTTTAGACTAAGAAATATGGGAATTTTCTCATTTTTTGTATTAAAATTTTATACTTAAAATATAAAATATTAATATATCCATAATCAATTTGGGATGGCTTACAGGTGGCCAAACTAAAACTAACACTATCTGGTTAGGCTAGGGAATTGTTAAACCAAAGTCGATTGGAAATACTAGAAAACTGATTAACTCAAGGCATGTTGGGTAGGGTTGCTTTGTTTCATTGATTTGATCAAGTTTTTAAAAGGCTAAAGGTATAATTGAGGCGTAATGACCCAAAAAGGTGAGGCGTAAATACACATATCCATAAACTAAAAGTTTATAAGCAATAAGTTTTGGAATTTAAGCATTAAATAAAATAATAACTAATCAACTAAGAATTATAAGCATTTTACATTACATGCAAAAAACAAATTTAGAAGAGGAAAAGATTTATTTGATTTATTTATGCAAATAATAAAAATAATAATTAATTTCATATATTTTCTTTTAGTTGTTTAATTGAATAATTAATTGTTAAATAGGAAATTGTTGAAATTTTTGAATTTTAGTTTAAATTTCATATCTGAATTTAAATTTAAATTTTAATTCGAATCTGAATTTTAATTATAATTTCAAATTTCGAAATTTAAATTTTTAAAATTTCGAATTTAAAAAATTGAAAAAAAAAATTAAAAATTCAAATTTAAATTTCAAAATCTGAATTTGAATTTAAATTTCCAAAAATTTAAATTTCAAATTTCAAAAAATAAAAATAAAATAAAATAAAAACAAATCAAAAAATTAATTTAATTTTTGCATTCCAACGTTTAGGGATTCATATTCTAGAGCATGCATCATATAGGTTTATTTAATTGATTATCATAGCTAGTTGTCAATGTGTTAGGTTTTCCTTCTTTTTATTATTTTAATTGCTTTTCTTACTTAGTTTATTTTACTATTATATGTTATATTGCTGAATTGCATTTTAGAAATAATTGTTCGTGCATTGTAGTTAAATGCCTTCATTTTGTTTGATTGTTTTTCCTTCCGTTAATTCATTTAAGGGCATCCAACTTAAATAAGATAAGGTAGGGATTTCATCACCCTTCCTTGGCCAAAAAATCACCACCCTCCACATGCGGTTCACCCTGACCCTAATTTAAAATTTGGATAACAAGATCCTTTAGGGAAACCTCACATTTGGTTCAAAGGTGTGCTGAATTTTTGGAAATCTTGTAATTATTTTCCATAACCGGCAGTTGGTGTCTAAGGAAAGAGGTTAAATGGCTACACCTAAGCGGGTTTTGTGGTTACTTAGTTAGGTCCTTGGAACAGCAAGGGGAGTCTCCCACATTACCACCACATTACCACCTCTTACCTGGCTAACCAAAGGAAGTGGTGTAATTCCAAGTGAACCTAAAAGGATTCACATTGGTTGAACCACTAGTTTAGGAAACCCTAGGTCAGCCCGAGGTCGGGTGGTTGATTTGCTTGGCATTTTTTTAAATTTAAAAATTCAAATTTGAATTTAAATTTCAAATAAAAAAAAGAAAAATATACATATAATAATAATAATTTTGCAACGCCTGGAGTATGTGGAATGAGAAACTACTTCCAACCTAAGCCACAAATAGATTGGAACCATGTGTCTCAATAGCTGGATAAGATCAATGGGATGGCCCAAAGACTTAACCAAGTCCTTGCATATCGACAACAATTCCCAACCATGTCAACCTACTCAACATGTTTCATCTGTTCAAGCCCGGCCCATCATGTGAGTCAATGCCCTGTGGTAAGCTCATGTTAACCGATCATTCTAGAGCAATAACATGCAGCTAACAGATTTCTCCAACCCAATGTTACCCCATCCTTTAGTCCATAAAACCTTGGGTGGAAAAATCAACCAAATTTCGCCTATTGGGCCCAAGCCCAAGAAATCACCCTGCCAGATGTGCACTCTCAATGGTCTGTAGCCCAAGCTCATTGTGAGTATAGTGATTACCCTAGGATCCAACAGGTTCAACCTTATCAAACCGATTCATTTAATGATAGGCTTTTGCAGTTCCAACAGTTGATCTTAGCTCAACAACAACCAATCCAAAAATTAGAGTGCCAAGTAATTCAGCTTAGGGAAGCTAACATGCAATGGGAAAATAATTCATCGCTCAGTCAACCGGTTGTAAACCCCAGAGATGAATCCTTAGGTCTTACCCAATACCAAGATCCTACAACCTTTAATACCCCTGAATTAGAAAATGCTAAAGAAACCTCATCTTTTCAAAGGGAGGAAAAGTGTGAAGACTTGTATGAGTCTGAAAGTCCTTCTGCCTACCCAGAAAAGAATAAGAATTGTTGTACGATAGATGTAGAAAGAAACCCCAGAGAAACCAATCTGGTCACGGTAAAAGACCCGACGGAGGAAGCTAATTCCTTAATGAAGTCTCCACACCCATTTCAATCTTGGCCTACTGTCGAACCTCTACCAAAACTAAAGGGTGAACCACTTGTGCCTTCTCAGGAATCTCCCCCGCAACAGGAACTAAAGCCCTTACCAAACTCCCTTAAGTATATGTTTTTTATGACCCGACCAAACCCTATCGGTGATCATAGCCTCATACTTAACCCCTAGATAGGAAGAGAAACTAATTAAGGTATTAAAGGAGTATAGGGGTGCTATTGTTTGGTCAATAGCTTATCTGAAGGGTATTAGTCCATCCATCTATATGCACCATATTTACACTAAGGAAGGAGCCAAACATATTAGGGAGATGCAAAGAAGTTTGAACCCAAAGATGAGGGAGGTGGTCAAACAAGAAGTAGTTAAGTAGTTAGATGCGGGTATTATCTACCCGATCTTGAATAGCAGTTGGGTAAGTCCTACAAAAGTGGTGCCTAAGAAAGCTGGACTCACTGTGGTCACTAATGATCAAGGTGAAGTCATCCCTACCAGACTTACCACGGGATGGCGAGTGTGCATTGACTTTAGGAAACTCAATGCAGTCACAAAAAACGACCACTTCCCTTTTCCCTTCATTGACCAAATTCTAGAAAAACTCATCGGGTAAAAGTATTTCTACTTCTTAGATGGGTATTTTGGGTACAACCAAGTGGCCATTTACCCGAAGACCAAGAGAAAACAACTTTTACCTACCCTTATGGAACATTCACCTTCTGACGGATGCCATATGGATTATGTAATGCACCAGCAACCTTTCAAAAGTGTATGACGGCAATTTTTTCAGAAATGGTTGGTGATATCCTGGAAATATTTATGGATGATTTCTTAGTCTTTGGGGAGTCCTTTGAATCATGTCTCGAACACTTATGAAAAGTTCTTCAACAATGTATTGAGATAAACTTGGTCCTCAATTAGGAGAAGAGTCATTTTATGGTCAAATAAGACATTGTTTTAGGCCACATAATTTCTGAACAGGGTATTGAGGTGGATAAAGCAAAAATTGACCAAATCTCTAAACTATCACCTCTTACTTCTATCAAGCAAGTCCGTTCTTTTCTTGGACATG
The DNA here is from genome assembly GCF_056320005.1 of Nelumbo lutea. NCBI lineage: Eukaryota > Viridiplantae > Streptophyta > Magnoliopsida > Proteales > Nelumbonaceae > Nelumbo > Nelumbo lutea. The sequence continues at coordinate 39,050,282 of NC_142684.1, read as the reverse complement.
TCGGCTTCTACCGACGATTTATTAAGAACTTCTCCTAAATTTCCATGCCATTGTGCAACCTTCTAGCAAAGGATGTCCCATTTAGCTTTGATGACGCTTGTCTTAAGGCCTTCGAGTACTTGAAACGAGCATTGATCAAGGCTCTAATTCTACAACCTCCCGACTGATCTTTGCCCTTTGAAATCATGTGTGATGCCTCCGACAACGCCATTGGAGCTGTTTTGGGACAAAGAGTGGACAAATGTCCTTTGGCGATCTATTATGCAAGTCGTACCCTCTCAAAATCCCAATTGAATTATATCACCATAGAGAAAGAATTGTTAGCTGTAGTTTTTGCTCTAGAAAAATTCTGCCCATACTTATTAGGCATCATAGTGGTTATCTATTCTAATCACTCGGCCCTAAGACATTTGTTGTTTAAGAAAGAGGCCAAACCTAGGCTCATCAGATGGATCCTTCTATAAAAAGAATTTGACCTTGTGATTTGGGAGAAAAAGTGCTTTGAAAATGTAGTAGCTGATCATCTGTCCCGAATTCAAATTGAAAAGAGTGATCCCATCCATGACAATCCCTTCCTAGATGAGCACCTTTTAGTTGTCTCTCATTGTGCTCCCTTGTGGTACGCCCATATTGTCAATTACTTAGTAGTAGGTAAAATTCCCGAGGGGTGGTCTAAGAATGAGAGAGACGCATTCTTTTCCCAACTCAAATACTACTTCTGGGAAGCTCTTGAACTATTTCGTATCTGTTCAGATCAAGTGATGCGACGATGTGTCCCCGAGTCTGAGCACCAAAGCATTCTTAACTTTTGTCACACTCTAGCTTGTGGGGGGCACTTTTCGGGGAAGAAAACTATGGCCAAAGTTCTGTAGAGTGGGTTTTACTGGCCGGGTTTATTTAAGGATGCCCATATCTTTAGCCAAAATGGCCTAAGATGTCAATCTATCAGGAATATGTCCTGAAGAGACATTATGCCACTCAACCCTATTCTAGCTGTAGAATTTTTTTATGTTTGGGGTATTGATTTCATGGGACCGTTTTTGCCATCATCCGGTCATGAATACATCATTGTAGTCGTTGATTATGTGTCAAAATGAACTGAGGCGGTAGCAACCCGGACCAATGATCACAAATTTGTAATGAGATTTGTTCAAAAGAACATTTTCTCTACGTTTGGGTGTCTGCGAGCAATCATTAGTGATGGGGGGTCACACTTTACTAACGCACAATTATGTGCTTTGCTTCGCAAGTACGAAATCACCCACAAGATAACCACCCCCTACCATCCCCAAACAAATGGTCAAGTGGAAGTGTCCAATAGAGAAATTAAAGCATTTTGCAAAAGTCCATTAGGCTCAACCGAAAAGATTGGTCCAATAGACTGGATGATGCACTTTGGACTTATCGGACTGCATACAAAACTCCCATTGGAATATTTACTTATAAGTTGGTTTTTGGTAAAGCATGTCACCTTCCCGTCGAATTAGAACATTAGGCTTATTAGGCCATCATGAAGTTCAATCTAGACCTAGGCCAAACTGGATCCCACCGGGTCCTGCAATTAAGTGAACTAGAGGAATTGCACAGTGAAACTTATGAAAGCTCGCGCATTTATAAAGCCAAAACAAAAGCCTTCCATGATAAGTACATTTCAAGAAAAACTTTTGAACCAAATCAAAAGGTTTGGCTTTTTAAATCTAGGTTGCATTTGTTCCCTGGTAAATTAAGGTCTAGGTGGGATAGGCCATTTATTATGGAAGAACATTCAAAGTCAATGGTCAAAGACCTAAACCATATGTAGAAAAGTCTCTAAGAGTGGAAAGGTTGAAAATATAGGTTTAAGTGATCCAGAGGGAAATGAATAGTTGTTTTATGTTGGGAGGCAACCCAACGTAATTTTTTTCAGTTAAGTTTAGGATTAGAGTTTTTTCATTTTCTTGATTCAAGGCCAAGTGGCATATCTTGAGCCCCTCAGGAAAAACCTACTCATTGTTCCCCTTGGCCCAAATCTTCTTTGCATCTTTCTAGTCATGCCATTAGGGACAATGACATTTAAGTTGGGGGTTGAGGAAAGAGAGAGAAAATATGAAAAACAAAATTGTGAAGCTAAGCCCTTAAAGATGGAGAATTAAAATTTCACTGAAATTTTTAAAATTTTCCATTAAAGAGATTCCCAAACAAAAAAAGTGAAAAAAACTAATAAAAGAATATTGAATTCTGTAAAAATTGGTAGCAAGTGATGGGAGTCAAAATTGGTCTTGTTTGAATATTGTCGAAACTGTTTGGAAATTGAAAAATACTCTCAAGTTTGCCCCTATCAAGATAAGAAGAGAAAGATTGAGAAATTAGACAAATTTCTTCAAAGTGTTAAGAGATAATGGACTACCCTAAACAGTGTTGCAAAAAAAAAACAAAAAAAAAAAAACAAATGGGCATAAAAAATCAATGGATACCCTAGATTTAGTAGTTGGGTCTCTTTACCTAAGCCAAGTGTTGAGATTTGAGACAAACGGTGGAAAGTAACAAAAAATAAGTATGCATATCAAGTTGAGGGGTAGAAAATCCACTGTCAAAAAATGATAAGAAGAATATATGTCTGATTTTAACAATCAATCTCAGCTTATCAAGACTATCTACAAATGGAAAGATAAATAAGATTTTTAAACTAAGTTTCTGTAATATTCAAAGTAAGATAGTTTTACCCCTAAATCCCAACACCGATCTATACAGAGTTTGAAAATGCTAGAATGAGGATGCTTGACTAATTCTTTTAGGGATGATCATGAGATGAGAATAATCTCTATGCTCAGAGTAATTTTAAGATTGCATTGCTAAGGAACTAGCAAGGGTTAAGTTGGGGGTGTGATAACCCTACATTTTGATGCCTTAAAGGCATCAATTCATGGGTATATCCGGCCTTATAAAAGTCAAATTGCGTCATTTTCCCAGTTAATTTTAATGTTGTGGCCTTTAAGGGTCTCTATGCAAATTCTAGGGAAAACTAGGAAATTTCCAAGGTTGAAATGTAGGTTTTGGGAAGCTGGTGTGAAGTCCAGCTAAGAAATGGGTGTTTTTGTGAAAAACTGAAAACAGGAGGGCGCCTCCTAGCTGTTAAACCCAGTTTGGCGCTCATCCTATTGTATTAGCATGCTCCCCATGCCTTACCAAACCCTAGGGCGCCTTTTAACCCAATCTTTTCACTCTTAACAAACCCTATCCACCCCAAACTACTAAATCCTCACCTTCCATCCCTTCTAATCTCCACCATCCATTCTATGGCACTCTCTTTTTAACATTCTAACCGTAGGAGCCACCAAACTTCTAATCTTCACCATTCAGCCTTTAGCCATTAAATCTCAGCATTACATAATATTGGATGCCTTTTTCCTTTTCTTCTCAGCCTTAGGATCATCCTAGAACCATCCTAACCCTTCATTCTAAACCCTAGGGCACTCATATTTTTGCTAAAACCCAATTGCCACCCCTTTCTTTCTCTCTAATCCTAGTTGTGTCCACCCTTCTCTATAAAAAGGACCCAAGAGCTCATGAGAAGGGGTTTGTCAATTCACCCAACTAAGAAGGAAGGTTGATCTTGAGAAGTTCAAGGGTAGAGGAAGAAGAGGATGCCCAGGCAAGAGGAGGGGTTCCTACTTGCAGTTCGCCGACACCACTACTGCCACCTCTGGATTTGAATCCCAACCATTTTTTCTTCAGTTTTAAAATTACTTTTTGTTCTTTAATTTCTAGTTCATTTTTCCTTCCTACAAATTTTACTTTTATTAGAATACATATTAATTTTTCCCTTCCAGTTAGCCAAGTCCCTCTTGTGTTCTCTTGTCTGGATTTGAGTACATATTAATTTTTCCCTCGCTTTCTTGTGGATACGACCCGTTCTCATCACTTTACTGCATTAGTAATTGTTTGATAATCGGAATAAAATTATGAATGTTTAAACTGGTGTTCCGAAATGTTTAACGATATGCTTCTGGACACACCACCGGCCTCGTTACCCATGTAGTGCTTCAGGTGACTGCGGCGGATGAGGGACACTATTTCATTTTTCAACTCATAGCAATCCTTAGTGTCATGGTCGGTGCCATGGTGGTACTTGAAGAATTTCTTTGGATTTCCCCTTTCAGGGTTCCTCTTCATCTTCTTGGGCCACTTGGTGGCTTCTTCCTATCTCTGTTGTTGTTGTGGTTGTCTCCATTTCTTTCCTTCTTCTCAGGGTCTCCGTTGTGACAATCGACCTCTCATTCTTGGTAGTTACTGACCAAGGCCTTCTCGGTGGCGATGTACTTACGGGCATTCTTCAAGAACTCCACCTTAAACTTCGGCAGTGTCTTGGCCACCGAACACTTAAGAGCCGAGCTTACTAGTAGGTCTTTGACATGGGGTCAAGGTCTCGGACCTCGAGTTCTTCTCTCTTGAAGCGGTCGATGTAGGACCGCAAGCTCTCACCTAGCTTCTATCTGATGGCCATGAGAGAGACAACACTCTTCTAGCATCGTCTACTACTGATGAAGTTGGTGAGGAAGAGGTTGGCGAACTATCTCCACGAGCTGATAGACCGAGGGGGGAGCCCGGAGAACCAGATGCCCCCTTAAAGGTCACTTAGAACTATTCGTAAGAGAGCATAAGCGCCATGAACCTTTCCAAGTGGTCATCTAGGTCCGTGGCCCCATCGTACATCTCGAGCATGGGTGCTTTTAAATGCGGTGGGAGAGGTTCGGAGATGATGTCCGAGGTGAGGGTATTCATCCTATCAGACAGAGGGTTCTAGCTATCCGAGGCTTCAACTCAGCTTTCTCTTACTTGGTGGCTCCGAGTTGGGCTTGCAAGTCAACAATCTTTTGGTCGAAGGGAGCCTGGGCCCTGTCGCGGTCCTCTCCGACCTAGTGGGGGTCGGCCCGAATCCCCGAATACTCTGCCACGGGCCAGTATCTGTTTCTTTTGGCCCATCTATAATTCAGGAGGCCTTGGAGGTCCGAGACGCAAGAAGGAGAGGTGCGACAACAATCCTCAGCCCTCATAGGGGGGCTGTGGTGGCCCGATTGCCCACCTTTGTCTTGGGAGTCTTCTCTTTGGCGGCGGTGTTCTTGGTCTTGGTGGTGGTCGCGAGACTACGTTGATTCTTCCCCCCTTTGGTTGGGGGGTCGGGAGGTCCTCGACGGTTGGCTGGCACTATGGCTACTGTCGGATTCCAAGGGGTCGGGAGTCGATTGGGTCAAGGGCTAATGGGTCTACGGACACGCGTTCTCCTTGGTGACCCGAGCTCTCGGTGAGGCGGCCACCCTAGGGGCACTCCTGCTTACGGGTGCACCTCGTTAATCCGCTGGGCAAGGTGGTCCAACCGGTCAAGGACCACTTGGAGTTTATTTGTTATGACCAGGTTTTTGGTGTTCCTAATGTTTCACACCATGTCGACAGAATCTTTGGGGTTGATTCTTTAAGTTTAGAGTAAAGGGGAGGGAGATCCATCATATGGATGGCTGAACAATGCAAGGTGGCTTGGCGAACTTTCGAAAATTTTCTCTCCCTTCTAGGAATTGTATTCCCTAATTTAGAAAAAACTACAGTTTTCAATGTTCGTTCTTGAAACAAATCAGACCAGATCTGTAACCAAAATAAAGGGAGAGATATACCTATTATGGAATCCACAAATGTAGCTCCCAATGTAGGTCTTAACGCCTAAAAAGGTCACAAAATCTTGCCTCCACTGAAGATGGTGCAACTTAAGGTGAATCAGGATCAACAAAGCAATTCTTCAACAAGAACTACAATCCTTCAACAAGAATCACACAGGGCATGTGAGCACAACTTTAGATCTGATTTTTCTAGCAAAAGTCAAAGTCAAGGTCAAATCCTTATCAATCCAAGACACTTGGAGATCGAACAGGGTAGGGCGGCAAAAATAGCGGAAAGAACTAGATTCATCAAAAGTGTTTAATAGAAGGAATTAGCCCTCTATTTATAACTATCCAGGATCAGCTGCCTAATCCTATTAGGAAAGGGATCTTTGATCCAAATCTTTATTTGGATCTGAACTCTTAAGTGGATAAGACTTGTCTTATCCTCTTGCTGATTCAGGTCCAGATCTAAACTCAAATTCGCCCACATTTAATCAAATTAACCTAGTTCGGAATGGGCTTTTGGCCCATTAAGTTATCAGGCTCACTTCCCCTTTTAATTTTTTGGCTGACTTGGCTCTCTTTGTATGGTGTGGGACCCTAACATTGATTTACACAAAAACCATAGGAGTTCAACCTAGCTTCCGTTACACAGCCTTGCCGAATTCACTGCTGAACACAATGAACCCCTGAGCCCATCAGTATGGGCTCTTAGCAGGCCCAACATTTACACTAAATGGTCATTGGGTCTAGCCACCTTATGAAGGTGCAAGGACTATGGATGTAGTGAGATTAGCCCATCAGGTCTATAAGCCCTAAATGGTCTTACACTTAACCTCTTAACCCATAATTATCAAACATTTCCCGGCAAGAGAGGACCTCTCCCTCAACTGCAAGGTACAGTGTCGCATATAATATATATTGCAAAACAAATCTCAAACAAATTTGAAATCAACTATCAGCATTTTAGGTTTCCATCAGAGAGAGTGCATTCCCCGATCATTCACTTTATCCGACAAAGGGGCTGATTCTGTCACTATGATCACCCACTCAGGTGAATTCTAAAATTGCCCCAACATACCCATGTTTTGACCCCCGCTAAGGATCTCACTGGTTGGCATATTAAAGACTGACCAATCCAATACCTAGTGTAGTACCATAATCGAGTCTAGGGTGTATTTTCTAGTTTTGCCCATTTGTCTCCAAGGTCTAGGGCATAACAGGAAAATAGTCCGGCTTAGAGTTTCAATCAAACCCACACTACATGTGCTTTAGTTCTCACCCTAACAGCTGAGACAAGCCACCCTAATCGACTTGGCAGCACATTAGTGTCAGTCTTGGCAGGATAAACCTTCCCAGGTCTATCCATTGGCTATGAAGATTCTAAACTAACATGAGTCTCGTAAGTTTCCATTTTAAGGGAATTACATTGAAACACACCATAAATAACATGAATCAATTATGTACTATTATTCAATTACAGTAAATGTCAAAAGTACATCAATTTGATTGGAGCTAAGGGCATACACTATCTAACATCTCCCACTTTCACTCAGGTTTAATCGTGTACAAGTCGGAGTCCCATACTTTCCACGTGTTTCTCAAACACTTTCTATGTTAGTGGCTTAGTCAATGGGTCTCCACATTCTCCGTTGATGCTACCTTCTGAATCTCGACATCCCCTCTACCAACAATCTCCCGTAGTACATATTACTCATTTCGATGTGTTTCGACTTCAAGTGGGCTTGGGGCTCCTTAGCCTGAGCAATGGCTCCAATGTTGTCACATAACAGTGAAATGGATGATGTTATAGATGGAACTACTCCTAATTCTTGAATGAACTTCTTTATCCAAACGACTTCCTCGACAGCTTCACTTACGGCAATGTACTCGGCCTCGTTCGGAGAATCTGTTGTGGACCAATTTTTGCTGCTTTTTCAGCTAACTGCACAGGACTCCATCATAAAGATGTAACCAGATGTAGACTTTCTATCATCAGGATCTGACTGAAAGTTGGCATCAGTATAGCTGAGGATCTATAGTGAACTACCATCGAATACAGACAAAACACTTTTGTTCTTCGAAGGTATTTAAGTATGTTTTTCACAGTTGTCCAGTGCTCCTGTCCTGGGTTTAGTTGGTATCTACTTACCACACTCACTGCCTGAGCAATGTCAGGTCGAGTGCTCGGCATGGCATACCTGATGCTCCCTACGATTGAGGCATAGGAAACCTTTCTCATGCCTTCAATCTCCTCGAAAGTCTTGGGAAACATACCCTTGGAGAGAGTGAATCCATGCCTGAATGGGACAAATCCCTTCTTGGTGTTCTCCATGCTGTATCTTTTGACAATCTTGTCAATGTAAGTAGACTCGAATATTTCTATTATCCTCTTTGATCTATCTCTATAGAGTCAAAGTCCCAAGATGTAAGAGTCTTCTCCAAGATCTTTCATGGAGAATTGCTACGAGAGACATACATTCACCGAAGTTAACATTCCTACATCACTCCCAATGAGTAAAATGTCATTTGCATACAAAACCAAGAATGTAACCATATCTCCCACTGTTTGACGATAGAGTCAAACCGGGTGTTCCAGCTCCTACAACTTTCCTTAAGTCCATAGATGGATCAGTTGAGTTTACATACCATGTGTTCCTGGCTTGCAATAATGAATCTTTGCAATTGTTGTGTGTAGATATTTTCAGAAAGATCTCCATTCAGGAACGCAGTTTTGACATTCATCTGCCAAATCTCGTAGTCATAGTGTGCTACTATAGCTAGCAAGATCCTTATGGACTTGAGCATGACTACTGGCGAAAATGTTTCTTCATAATTGACTCCCTCTTTCTAAGTGTACCATTTTGCTATAAGACGAGCTTTATAAGTCTCAATCTTACCATCAGGGCCCTTCATCCTCTTGTAGATCCATTTGCAACTAATTGCTTTCACCCCATGGGGTGGTTCTATAAGAGTCCAGACCTTGTTGGTCTCCAATGAGTCTATCTTGGCTTTAATGGCATCTACCCACTTCAAGTAATATATGTCCAACATAGCTTCCGTATAAGTCATGGGATCTTTCTCATTGGTTGTGGCTTCCATCAAGTAACTTTCTTGATCATAGTCGTAATAAAATAAAGGCCTAGAAATCCAGGTAGATCTTTTAGGTTGGTTATTATCTGGATCTTGTGGGACATCTCCTAGTATTCTTGGGCTCTCCTCATCAAAAACAACTTCCTGATGATGATTGTCCAGGATCTAATCTTCTTCCAAGAAGTTGGCATTTCAACTACAAAACACATTTTTTCTCTTTTGGGTCATAGAATAAATAGCCTACAGAGCTTTTGAGATAATGTACAAATAGGCAATGATTGGTATTGGATTCCAGTTTGTTAGTACTTGTTCTTTTAACATGTACCAGACAAACTCAAATCTTCAAGTGTCTTACACTTGGTTTTTTACCGAGTCCATAGCTCATATGGAGTCTTACGAACAGATTTGGTTGGAACCCAGTTTAACACATATATCGCAGTCTCTATTGCATAACCCCAAAAGGATATAGGTAGTTCCGAGTGGATGAGAAGTGAACGGATCATATCCAATAGAGTCTGGTTACTCCTTTTCGACACACCATTTAATTGTGGTGTTGCAGGATGAGCTAATTGTGATACAATCCCATTGTCCTTTAAGTAGTCATTGAATTCGTTAAGAAATATTCGCCTCCTCGATTTGATCAAAGGGCCTTAATCTATCTCCCAAAATTTTTTTCGACCTCTTGTCTAAACTCTTTGAACTTTTCAAAAGATTTAGACTTAGAAAATCCAAGTCTATAGTTAGAAGATCTTCTATAGTTAGAAAATCCAAATGACCATCATTTACCAACCTTGTGATACGATCTATATTAATGTAGCCAAGCCAGTAATGCCACATGCATGTGGGATTTACCGTATTATGTGTTATTTTCTTGAGGATTATTTCCAATGTAGTTTCGGTCATGTTCGTTTCCAAAAAATGATAAAGGACAAAGAGACCGTTCTCAAGTTATCCTGAGCAAAGAATTTGTTATTCAATTTAATAGTAATCGTATAACTAAATAAAATAGAATAACCATCATTGCACAATTTTGAAACATAAATTAAATTTCTTCTCAAAGTTGGTACATAAAAACAATTTGTAAGTGTAATTATTCCTTCTCTGAAATACAAATCTATAGTTCCTATAATTACAGTTGTAACTATGGCAGAAGTTCCCAAGTAGAGTATCACTCAGCCTTCTACTTGTGTTGAACCCTTGCAATGTGTTAGATGCATGAGTAGAAGCCCCAGAGTCAATACACCAGGATGCAAAACTGACCAATAAATTGGTCTCTATCACAAAAGATTTGAAATTACCTTGCTTCTTGGCCTTTAGATACTGAGGATTGTTCCTCTTCTAGTGACCGGTCTGCTTGCAAAAATGACTTGCATTCAATGCATTGTCCTTTTTCTACTTTTTAGGCTTGCCCGCTTTCTCTTGAGGCTTCTTTTTAGCCTTCATCTTTTTCTTTCCCGACTTGCCACCTTCAACAAGCATGGCTATCGATCTATCATTCTTTATCAGCTCTTCAGCCCTTTACAACTTATTGTTGAGTTCCTAAAGGCTAACTTTTAGCTTATTCATGTTATAGTTCATGATGAACTAATTGAAGGTGGGAGGTAGAGAATTCAAGACGACATCAATCTTGGTGTCATCATCAAGCCCAGCGCCGAAAGCCTCCAGTTCATTGATATAGCCCATCATCTTAAGACAATGGTCATGAACCTGTTGGTTCTCAATCATCTATGTGATCATAAACAGCTTTAGGATCTTCTGTTGAATTGAACGATTATGCTTTTCATACATCATCCTTAGACTATCTATGATATCCTTGGACACTTTGATCTTATCGAACTATCTTTGTATCAAATTATCTAAGGAGGCTATGATATAACACCGGGCAAGAGAGTTCTTCTCTTCCCATTCTTGATATTCTTTTTTTCTGGCATCGGAAGTTCTGTCACACGAACATTCCGATGTAGGGTTTTTGGCTATCTTGTCAATTTCTCAAACGTCAGAACCAGCATAATGTTACGGAACCAGTAAACGTAGTTGGGTCCTTTAAGCTTATTATCATCCTACAGTTTGGTGAATTGTCCATTTGTCATTTCTGATAAAAGGCAAAATATTAGTCCATGACCTAAAATTTATTAATGTTAATTACATATAAAAGGATTTTAATCTATGTTTCATTTCCATTTCTTCATCTCTGAGATTTCCCTCCAATCTCAATGATGGAGATGTTGTTATGTCTCTGGAAATGTGAAAAATCACATAGGTGCATGGAACCAACTATTTCAGTTACAAAGCTCTACCACTTTCTGTGAAGGATCACATTCACTCATCTTATGAGCTTTCCCTTTGGCCTATACCAGACAATGTTCATTACCATTTTAGGTTATACATTTCTGTCCAGTAAGTGTTGACATTATCATATTCATGGACCCCAAGGTACCGTGAAAAAGTCTTCCATTTTAGGATAGGCCCCTCCCACATCGGTCTATGATGCCCCTATCATCTTATGAAGCAATCAAATAGACTGGATCAACAAATGGATAGCCCAACTTTATGGTGCATCTCCTCACTACTAAAACAACCCATCTTCATGCTAATGAAGGAAGGCCTTTAGAGAAATCATCATATGAATTCCCTATCATATGCACTTATATATATGGAGGGAACAAGTTGAAACGTCATTAGATTTGATTTGTCAAACCAAAGTGGCTCCCATTGACTTTCTTAAAGTCAGATTCAAATGGGCCCAAACAAATTAGGGTTTTGCACAGTTCCTCTTGGGGAGGAAGGTAATCTAGGGCCCATTGAGAAGGGAGATCATCTAATAATCTTTAGGGCACCATGGCAATGATATGCATTCAACCATGGTATTCGTAGAGAGCCACTAATGATTAAACATGGGCCATAAGCACATAATTGATCAAATCGATCAAATAAATTGTAAAACCCTAATTAATTGAAGTTAACACATCATCAGCCCATTAAGGCCCATAATATTATCAAATAATATTATCAAAGTATATGGGCTAAACTGTAAAAAGTAATTCGACCCATATAGTTGTAATGTTGAAGATGTGTTGATTTTGCTTTAACTTAGCAAAATAGGGTTTTACAAGGGTGGGACATATTGGATTATGTGATGGGCCATAAAACCCTTGGCCCATAACCTAATTTGGGTCACCTGAAACATGACCCATGGGGCTGATAACAGACTCCATCAAACCATAGGTTCGGTTCAACCAATTTGGACCTAACTAGGTCAAATCGGCCTAGGGTTTGGTGTCCAATACATAATGCAATTATCAAGAATATGATTTGAAAATAATTACCACCGATTTTGACAATCAAAACAACAAGAAAATAATAGGGGGTTGTAGTGTGATGATCTTAGACAATTTGCAAACTTGCAAGAAAAATATCAATCGTAGATAGCATATTCGTTTCTGCAAATCGCATATTGTAGATCTTGTATCTGCAAAAATTCTTCTTCTCCTCCACACGTTCTAGCACTTCTTCCAATGTAAAAAATAATAGAAAACCCTAATTTTCTATTAATTACATCAGATCAAATCCTATACATTTTGTCTAGAAAAAAAAATTATTTACAAACCAAATTGAATAGAATGAAAGCAGGGTGCACAATTCTCGACACCATAGAAAGATTTCGATCTCCATCACACATATAGCCCATACATCCAAGAAATAATCATAAAACAATTCCATAATTATAACAAAATAATAAAGAATTAATTTTCATATCACATGCCCAAAAATTAAGAATTGAATTCTCATAAAACTGCCAGTTTGCGCAAATCGGGTAGAACAGTTTTTGCCCATTTGTGCAGGTTCAGATCTAATCTAAATTTGGTTCAAGACTTGAACCTAACTTTAATACCACTAAAGGGAAGGGAGATCCATCATATGGATGGCTGAACCATGCAGGGTGGTTGGGTGAAATTTCAAAAATTTTCTTTCTCTCTTTCGGGAATCATATTCCCTGATTTAGAAAAATTTCATTTTTCAATGTTCATTCTTGAAACAAACCAAACCAGATCTATAACCAAAACAAAGGGAGGGATATACCTGATATGGAATCCACAAATGTAGCTCCCAATGTAGGTGTTCACACCCAAAGAGGTCACCAAATCCTACCTCCACTGAAGATGGCGCAACTTAAAGTGAAGTAGGATCAACAAAGCAGTTCTTCAACAAGGATTACGTAGGGGATGTGAGTACAGTTTCAGATTTACAGTAAATGTCAAAAGTACATCAGTCTGATTGGAGCTAAGAGCATACATTGTCTAACATAGATTTTAGTTGAGGGAAGTCTTAGTAACTTTTCCATAGACGACGCCAATTGCTGCTGACCGAAATGGGCCAATGACAACACTGTCAATTCACTCCTGAGTTGAGGTGTGGTCGAGTTGTATGAGGCCTAAAGCGGCCGATGGCTAGTAGGCTTGTCCTTCAAGAAATGAAGAAATGAGAATGTTAGAGGCCTCGAGTAGTACCCGAGGCAAAAACTCCAACGGTCAAGTTAGTACTAGGGGGTGCAAGGTGGACGAGGCCGAGGTGTGAACACTCAGACAAGGCCACAAGGGAGGCTAAGAGTTCTAAGTCCAAGTTCTTAAGTTCCAGTATTCAAGCCCCTTACCTTGAGGGGGTTGCCCCTATTTATACTTAAGTTCGCCTAGAGGTAGGTGTGCTTGGACGGTCTAGATATGGTCCATACGCGAGGAGCATGGTCACCCGAGAGTGCTAAGTGACCATGCACTATTGGGTCTAGAATGTTCGCCAAGCTCTGCTTCACACTCACTCTGATTGGGTCCTCTCTAAACGCTGCTACCGCACATGTGTTGTCGTCCCATTGGGCCAGGTCAGATGTCCCTACATCACATATGGAAGGTAACTCACCTGATTTGTAGCATGAGTTTGAACTTCTTTTATTGCTTGAAGTTTTAAGACATTAGAGAATCATTGTTTTTGAATTCGTATAGATTGAGAATATAGGCAAAGAGGTGAGGGCCTTAGGGAAGTCAGTACCTAAGACCCAACAATATCACCTCAAAATTGGTCTTAGGAGAAGTTGAGAGCATGTTTCTCCAACTTTCAAAATTTCCAACAATTATTTATTTCTATTGTTTTTATCATGAAATAGAGCTTAGACAATTCTCGTATTGGGCTATTATAGCAACTTGGAGAGAGGGGTGCCTAACACCTTCCCTCTCCCTGAAGGGAAGGGAAATCCACCGAATGGATGGCCGAACCATGCAAAAAGGTTGGGTAAATTTTCAAAAATTTTCTCTCTCCCTTCTCGGGAATCCAATTCCCAGATTTAGAAAACTGTATTTTCTTCGTTCTTGAATAAAAAATTGACCAAATTTGAAACCAAAAGGGAAGTGAGAGATATACCTGATACGAAGTAAAAAAAACTCCCAATGCAGGTTCACGCCCAAAGAGAAGACCAAAACCCGCCTCCATTGAAGATGACATAATGTGTAGTGAAACAAGATCAACATGATGGTTTTTAGCAAAAACCTGAATTCTTTAGCAAGAATCAAGCAAGGGCTGGTGAGCATGACTTTAGATTGCTTCTTCCAGTAAGAAACAATATCAAGAACTCTTCTTGGTCAGATCCACAAGTGGAGATCAAACTGGGTAGGGGCGGCAAGAACTAGGAAAGAATTTTGCAATTCGCTAATTGTGAAAATCTGATGAATTCACCCTCTATTTATAGCCTTCTCTGGATCAACCTCCTAATCTAATTAGGAGAGAGTTTCCTAATCCAAATCTGATATTTGGATTTGGACTCTTAAATAGATAAGACTTCTCTTATCCTTTAGCTAATCCTAATCAGCTTAAAAGTTGAATTCACCCCCTTTTAATTTAACTAACTTAAGCCCAGTTCGAATTGGGCCTTAAGCTTATTAAGCTTATGTGCTCACTTACTCTTTAATTCTCTTTTTATATGGTGTGGGACCCTAACATTGATCTACACATCAGCCACATGGGTTCAGCCCAACCTTTGTTATAAGGTCTTGTCGAATTCCCTGTATGTCATAATGGACCCATGAGTCCATAACCATGGGCTCTCAATGGGCCCAACATTTACACTAAATGGTTATTGGATCCGGCCACCTTATGAAAACCCAAGAACTGTGGGCAAATGCAACATTAACCCATCAGACATTACCCTCAAATGGTCATACTCTTAATCTCTCAGCCCTTAATGATCATACACTGCTCGACAAGAGAGGATCTCTCCCTCGACTACAAGGTATAGTGTTGCACTCTCTACTCACATGGATCCCGTGAATTAAAATATTTAGTAAACAATTTGAAACCATAATATATAAGTATATCTTTATATAAATATATTTTGCAAAACTAAATTTCAAACACATTTGAAATCCATTGCCGACAGTTTAGATTTCCACTAGAGAGAGTGCATTCCCCTATCATTCACTTTGTCCGACAAAGAAGCTGATCTTGTCACTATGATCACCCACTCAGGTGAATTCTCGGACTACCCCAACATACCCGGATTTTGACCCCCACTAAAGATCTCACTGATTGGCATATCAAAGACAACCCAATCCAACACCTAGTGTAGTATCATAATCGAGTCTAGGGGTCAGGTGTAACATTCTAGTTTTGCCCATCTATCTCCAAGGTCCAGGGCAACACAGGAATTTGGTCCGGTTTAGGGTTTTAAGAAAACCCACACTCCATGCACATCAGGTCTCATCCTAGCAGCTGAGACAAGCCACCCCAACCAACTTGGTAGTACATCAGTATCAGCCTTGGTAGGATAAATCTCTCAGATCTATCCAATGGCTATGAAGATTCTAAACTAACACGAGTCTCATAAGTGTCCAGTTTAAGGATATTATATAGAAACACACCATAATAACATAAATCAATTATGCACTTTATTCATTTACAATAAAATGACAATAAGTATATCAATCTGATTAGAGCTAAGGGCATGCATTGTCTAACACTCCCAATTCTTCCAGATCTAGAATCTCTCGGTTATGTGTCTTTTCATGTTGAGAATAGATTCACTATCAAAGACACAAATTGACTTCAAATATAGAATTGAGGGCCCATTTCCTCTAAAAAATGGATGGTGACTCAATTTCTTCAAGTTGGTCATGAGCTTTTCGAAGCTCATAACAACCATTTCAAAAGTAACAATTAAACAAATATTTTAACTTAAAATATTCAAAATATTAAATGGAAAAAATTAAAAATAAGCGAGATTCATTAAAATGACTAAACAATTAATACAAAATGGTGTGAATTTCATTCTTTTAGATGAAATAGTTTATTAATTGCAAGTTAGATTTAACTTTTTTGAAAGTGTAACCTCATTTAGCTTTTAAAAATAAATTTATCAAATAAATAGTAAATACCAATTAAAGTGGGTTATTGTTTACAAATAAGACCCTCATTTAATCTCTTAAATCATATTAAAAATAATATAAATTAATAGTGATTTTCAAACAAAGTATGTCAGAATAAATTGTCAATTACAAAGATATAAGATCTATGTTAATTTTTTCTAATTTAATTTTTTATAGTTAAATAGTAAATTTCAAATTAAATGATACTTTAATTGCCCCTTAATATAGGGTCATTCTCTAAATAAAACATGGTAAATCTCTTAAATCAAATAAAAAGTATAACCTAAATGTCTAATATAAATAATTTAAAATTTGAAATAATTCAGTTAATGGTCTCGTACTTAATCAAGGGGTCATTCCTAGTGAAATAATGGAAGGGATGTAACTATCTATTTATTCAAAAGCTATAAGGGAGGTTTTTGTTTTAATCAAAATACAAGGGAGGTTTCATGATTGTCAATAAAAAAAAACTAAGAGAGTTATAATTTTGTTTATTCAATTTAAATATATTATATTATATATAATATTTATACACCATATGTTATCATATTATATTTATACATTTACATTATATATGTATGCATGTATAAAATTTCGATTTACACTTTACAGGTTGGTTGGTTGGTTTATAAAATCCAATAAACCAAAAGGAAACGGTAAACCGCGATTTAAAAAATTATTAAATCGAGCCAAACAACCGTATAATAAACCGAATTAAACCGCAAATTCGATTTTCCGATTTGAACCGTATAATAAACACCCCTACACCGAACGAGGCAAACTGAACACCGCGGAATCGGCTTCAGTGTTCACAAGACCGTGCTTAAACCGTTCGCACAGCCTTTTCGACCCTGCATTAGGAATATCTTCCCATGATCAAAAAACGTATAATCACGAGATATTTCCAATGGAGTGCTGTAAAACGCTGTGCGAACGGCCGAAGCCGATCTTGAGTAATTCTTTCCTTCTTCCTTTTCTCTATCGCGCTTATATACACGCGCACATTCCCTTCTGTTGCTGCTTATTAATCTTTGGTATTGAAATGGAGGCGACCATGGATGCTCAAGCTCCAGCGGAATCCGAGGAACCGAAAAACGAGAGCGAGGATGAGAAGTTGGTGGAGAAGGCTCAGAAGCTAATGGAAAAGATCACGTCCTCGCAGGCTAACCCTAGCGCTAAGGTTCTTCATGCCCTAGCTTCCATGCTTGAGACTGAAGAATCCAGGTTCGGAAGTTTTCCCTTTTCTTGGTTCTTGTTTTTTCTTCTGTTTTCTAGCGATTAGGAGAGGGTTTCGGTTGTTGGGGTATTGGTTTAACGGGTGGCAAGGGATTTTTGTTTTCTGAAATTTGAATTCTGTGTGGTTCCTGTTGAGGACGTGGGGGGCAGTGAAGAGGTAGTGGTTGATTATGGTGGTTAGAAAATTTGGTTTTCATTGATTGGGGCTTTTTCCGGCGATCGAAATTGCAAGAGGAAGGCATGTCAGTGGTTGAGTGGAACGGAGTTTGTATGTTTGGGAATTTCATTGGGTTTGGGTTTTAGTCTTTAAGTTTAATTAAGGCTTGTTATCTTTTTGTGATCTATCTAATATAAATGAGTGCAGATAAAATGTGAATTTTCTCTTCATTTTCTGCAACTTAAAGATATTGTGGTCTTTTGGTTTTCTTTCCCTTTTCTAAATGCCATATTCCCTTCCCCCCTTTTCTTCTAGTTTCATGTGCCCTTCTGCGATTCTACCTTTCTTTAGTCTCCAAGTCTAGAGATTTAGTTATAGTCATTGATACGCGAATTTCCTTTTATCGTCGTTTAGCGAGAACCAGACCCACGTTAGTTTAATTGTTTTCTCGTTTTCAAAACTATAAAATTTTCATTGAATAAGTAAATGTAATTTTGTAAAGATAAGTTATAACTTTCGATATACAAATGTTTTTTAAGTCCTCATAAGGGCCTTCTTGAAGGTCCAGTGAATGGAATTGCAAGCAAGAACCCAATCTATGACTGAACCAGCTGAGGTGTACCCATGGAAAATACTGCGGCATTATGCATTGCTGGACTCTTATGCTACCTGCCAGACTACATCCAGAGGAAAAGGTCAACTAAGAGGAGGTACCCCAACCCGGTAAATCCTTGCTGGGGCTAGGTTTTCCTGTCCAAGGTTGTGCTTTTGTGCAGGACTGAGGACAGAGAGGGTTTTCAGTTCAAGACACGGCTGTGAAGATCTGTTAACAAGGTGAGCTTCGACTGTTACAGCAGGGCTGGCGACAAAGTGGAGTGATGATGGAAGCTGAAACATTATTCATGCTGGCGATGAAGTGGAAGAAGGAGTTGGTGGTGGAGAAGAAGAGGTTCTTGTTGAAGAATCAGGTGGAGGTTCAGCACTAAAAATTAGGGAAGATAAAAGATCAATGATGATTTTAAATAGAGTGGCTTTTGACTGGTTTAAGGGCTTTACTGATGGTACTATCCGTTCTGTTACGATGCCTGGTTGGAAGGGCAAGATGCACTGTCAAGGGAAGGAATTCCTTGCCGAGGAAAGAAACAATGGTAAGGGATGTTTCGTTGAGCTGTACAAATCATTTGGGAATGGTAGGAGGCAACCGGTGTCTTTCCCAGAAGGGAGAGAACATTGCTGGAGGTTGATTGCAGAAACTTTGGACGAGTTTTGCACAGAGAAGGTGGTTAGTCATGTTAGTCAAGCAAATTTTTCGGAAGCTTTGGGAATGGAAAGACAAGCAAATGTTTCGGAAGTTAAAAACAACAGGAGGTTAGTCAGGTCGAGGCAGAACAATCACAACTGGTGAGAGTTGGGTATCGAAAATTGAACACCCCTAGGTCTAAAGTCTTAAACGGATTTTTGTAATTGTGCTTCCTCATTTGCCTATATTATCATGTTCTAGATGGATATTGTTGAAGTGGGGCTTTGGTCAAAGGTAGACAGGCATATTTTTTGGATTTAGGAAATTTTATGGTTTAGGCATTGAAGTGTGGTATGGTGGTGATTTTGTCTTTCAACCAGGATCTGTCAATTAAAAAGAGTAACTTCTTTCCATAGAAGATAGTGGAAGGGGGACATTACAATTTAGTCATCATAAATAATTATTGATATCAGTAGTTTTTTGTGGGACATCTAAATGTTTTCTAATTAGTGAACACTAAGAATTAATTCATATGTAGAGTTCTAGGGCTTGAAACTGCCACCAACTATGGAGGCTTGTTTCCTTAGGCTTGTCCAATTAATGTTTGCCTTCTGCTAATTGGCAAATGCTGTACCAGTGTATGCATGATTCTGTGATTTTAATTCTACACATTATATTAGAGTCACTGTTTTAGAAGGGAGAAATGCAACTAAAGCGCAAAGGGGTTCCTAGGGCTTGAGGCACAAGGGCCAAGGTGAGATATGGGCCTAA
Organism: Nelumbo lutea; assembly: GCF_056320005.1. NCBI lineage: Eukaryota > Viridiplantae > Streptophyta > Magnoliopsida > Proteales > Nelumbonaceae > Nelumbo > Nelumbo lutea. The sequence continues at coordinate 39,030,749 of NC_142684.1, read as the reverse complement.
ACGAAGTGATGCGCCACTTTTGAAAGAAAAACTTATTATATAACATGCAAATTTGAAACTTAAAAGAAATAAAATATTTCATAAAACAGGTGTGGCTTTCTCCAGTAGGTGTGGTGGAGAAGTTAAAAAAGTTGGAGAATGATTTTCTAGGCATGGATGGAAAGGGAAATAGAAGACCATCTGGTTGAATGGGGGAGAAGTTAAAAAAGATGGAGAGTGATTTTCTAGGCTTGGATGGAAAGAGGAACAGAAGATCATCTGGTTGAATGGAGGAAAATTTATTATCCAAGGTGGACAGGATGCTTAGGAGTAGGACAGCTTAAAATTGCAAATACAATGCTAATGGGAGAATGGTTTTGGCATTTTATCACACAACCAAACAGCTTATGGTAGCAATTGGTAGCAGGAAAATGTAGCACCAGGAATTCAACTGGGGCACTAGTTCATAAAATGATACATACAGATTCTCAATTTGGAAGGGATTGCGAAATTGTACCTTTATTTCCTCAAATAAGCGAAGCTCAATGTAGTTGTGGGGAAGAGAGTCTGGTTTTCTATATATCCATTATGTGATGATAGGTCACTGATAGATTTATTCCTTCACTTTTCTGATAGTCGAGAACTAGGAGATGTCAGTGGTTGATCTATATTAAGGGGAAGGGCATTCATATGACACCTGCCTGAGAAGGAACCTAAATCATTGGGAAATAGGGGACTCGGCAGACCTCTCACAGATTGAGAGGACTCTAGAATGTGAATGTGGGAAATATCTGAGGTGTTCTCACTCAGGTCTTTTTTAAAAAATTATCTTAGTTCAGTTGAGGGAAATTTCCCTTGCACAAAAATTTGGATGTCTGCGGTTGCATTGAAGGTTTCCTTTATTCCATATTGTGTTTTCTGCAAGCTTGACTGAGAAATAACAGACTACAAGACTATTTATTTCTTCATTGCCCTTTTACATCTAGCTTTTTTTTTTAATTTTTTTTTTGCAGCCAAGTTTAGCTGGTGTGTCCTGAAATAGAGTTAGGTAATTGCTAGCTAGGTGGAGAATGGGGGGCCTGAATAACAGAGGCAAGATACTGTGGAGCACCATACAATTGCTGATTATTTGGTTGTTCTGTGGAGAGGGAAATTTAATAATTTTGAGGGCAAGGGATTCTCCATTGAGAGGATTACTGCTGTTGGGATCAATCTGACAAGGCTTAGATGATGACAAAGGCAATGTATTACTATGATGAAAAATATTGTACAATCCCAACAACAATCAAAGAGGGCCATAACTTCTTGGGGATGTTGCTGATAAAAAATGTTACCCCCACCAAGGTTTTTTTGACTATGACACTGATTTTCTTTCTTTTCTTTTTTAACCTAGGGAATTGAGTGATGATTTGTTTTCATCCTTGTCAATGTTGCTGATCCGTGTAATAACACTAATGGTGCAGTCTTACATGTTCAGGTTCTATATAAACTGATCTGTTTAAACTCTAAATATCATAGGTACAACTATAATGTAGTGAATTACATATTCAATACCAAACTAAAGGCCAAATCATCAAAATATATTAATAGACGAGGTAAAACAAACCTGGTTTTCGGTGTGGTACACTGTACACCCCACAAAAAGTTTCACCTATGATCCTAGATGTAGCTTTTAGAACACTGATTGGCACATGAAATGTATTTTTGATAATTAAACATTAGAATTCTTTCTTTTTTTATCAGAAACTCAACACATTTTATTTAAACTTAAAAAAAGAGTGCAAGTTGTTAGAAATAACACCCATTATAACAGAGTCACACCCCCTATTAACATTGAGCCCAAAACAAATGATGTCTATTTACTCCTTGTTTAACTAATCCATCTGCCAAACCATTAGCATACCTCCTAACCCATCTGAAAAGAATTTGCATTTGTCTTGACAGCAACTTGAACCGCCTGAAATCATTTCTGAATTATCATATTACCCCTTCTCCTTTTCTCAACCAACCAATGACTAGTTTTGAGTCCCCTTCAACGATCAGCCTTGTGATTCCCATTTCCTTAGCTTTTTGCACCCCGACAATAGCCACCATGAATTTATCTCTCACTGAAACAACTTGATCAATAGGCCCCGAAAACAAGTCATAAATGCTCACACTTCCATCTCTAATCACTCCAATTCTGGAAGGACCTGGATTAACCATTAGCATACTGATTGACACACTTTTCTTTTTGATAATTAACCATAGTAATTTCATTTATAAACTCCTTATTACCTCAAAAAAAAAAGATAGGAGTCCAAATAAATACAAAACCAATTTTTGCATAAAAGAAATATTCACTTTTCAAAAAGCTACAAGCTGATTGCTGACTTTTTCTGCAGTATTGGGAGTTTAGAACATCTTTATTGGTTTTCCAGTACAGGTTCCCATCTCCCTCCTTTCTATTCTTCCTTTTTTCCTTTGCACAGTGGGCGAACTGGTTTTGAAAGAGTTTTATATGGAATTTGCATATGAATCTTGTTGTGTCAAGTTTTCTTTTATTATATCTGCTCTACAGGCTTATTGTAATCATTGTTTAACTTGGTCTTTTGATTTTGAACAGTCATTGTTTTTCTGGTTACCTGATTTTTATTTGCTTATAATCAGATACATGGAGGAGTCAGGTCATTCCTCTTCGAGTAATGGACGAGCTTCTCACAATATTGGAAGGCTGGGGAACTTGGTCCGGGTAACTACATTCAACCATGGCCGCTTGCATGGAGCACTTTAAATTTATTTACTGTGTCCCTGCAGAATTTAGTTTCCACTTTTCTTTTGAGAGAATGAATCACCTAATGTTTTAGAAAACTTTTGCTCTAAAAATTATTCTTTCTTATCCCCTCTTAGGAGAATGATGATTTCTTTGAGTTAATATCTTCCAAGTTCCTGACGGAGAATAGATACTCAACCAGCGTTCGTGCAGCTGCTGCAAGGCTGGTACTCAGCTGTTCAATTACATGGATGGTAAATGCTATCTCTTTTGTTTTTGATTTGTTTGGTCTAGTTTATTGTTTATGAGTAGAATGTATAGTATTGATATTTATGGGTGGATGATCTTCCTATGGCCTACAGTATCCTCATGTTTTTGAAGATTCTGTTTTGGAGAACATAAAACACTGGATAATGGATGATATGGGTAGAGTTTCTGCTGATGAATGCAACGGGAAGCATGGGTTAGGCAGAAATACACCCACAGATTTTGAAATGCTGAGGACCTATGCTACTGGACTCCTTGCTTTGTCTTTAGCTGGGTATGTACCTTAACTGGAGATTGTATTATGCATTCCCAATGTTTTTTTTTATGATATTCTTTTTAATGTTCTAAAATGGCATTACAGTGGTGGTCAAGTGGTAGAAGATGTTTTGACATCTGGATTGTCAGCCAAACTTATGCGTTACCTCCGTACCCGAGTCCTTGGGGATATGAGTACAAGTCAGAAAGATGCTAGTCATCCAGTAGAGAGTAAGAATACTTCTAGTGCTGCTAGTGGGAGAGGTAGAGAGGAAAATAGGGGCAGATTCCGGCAAATCTTGGATAATGCTCATATAGATGGTTCAAGGATGGTAGATGGATTGTTAGATGATCAAAATAATGAAAGGGACCGTGACAAAAACATTAGTTCCAGGCAATTGCGTGGAGAAGAGTGTTGGGGAGATGGAGGAGAGTCACTGAAATCTCGAGAATCAGCTGATGATTTGGTTGAAGGGGTTAGTTTGTATGAAGGTGAGGATGATGTTGAAATGGCTGGTGAAGAAAGATGGCATGGTCGTGATTTGCGTGATGGGAAGGCAAAATTTAGTGATAGATATGGTACTAGCAGATCCATGAGAGATGAAGATATTGATGAGAGTGCAAGAGATGAATCATCAAGGCGCAGGGCAAACCGTGGATGGGCAAGGGTTAGAGGAAAGGGACGGGCTAATGAAGGAGCTGTAGAAAATGAAAGGGCTTCGACTTCTCCTGGATCAGTAATACGATTAGGAGGACAAAGTCGTGGTATTAGGGACAAAAATCTACTGAGAAATGCAGATCCAAAGCGAGCATCTGATACCAAGAAGTGTTCAAGCAGGTTGGATGCTGATGGTTTTGCCATGGTAAGAGATGATAATGATGATTGCTTCCAACAATGCAAGGTTGGTACAAAGGATATCTCAGATCTGGTGAAGAAAGCAATTAGAGCTGCTGAAGCTGAAGCCAGAGCAGCAAATGCACCTATTGAGGCTATCAAAGCAGCTGGTGATGCTGCTGCTGAACTTGTCAAGAGTTCTGCATTGGAGGTAAGACTATTGTTCCCCCTTTTTTTGGGTGGGGATGGGGATGGGGTTGCATAGCTTGTACTAATTTGTTTTCTTTGGTTATATGCTTTAGGAATTTAAAAAAACAAATGATGAAGAAGCTGCAGTTTTGGAAGCATCAAAAGCTGCATCTACTGTTATAGACGCAGCTAATTCAACTGAGGTCTCCAGGTAAGTAGAAAGTTCATTTATTTGGTTTATACCTTTGAAGTAGCAATATCTAATTTGGTAGCTATAACTATCATGGTTGGTGACAGGAGCTCTAGTAATGTCAATGAAGACCCAACAAGTTCAAGAGCCACAGAACCAGAACCAGATGATGAGCTAGAAGGATCATTTATTTTAGATAATGACTCTCTTGCACAACTAAGAGAGAGGTACTGTATCCAGTGTCTTGAGATCCTAGGGGAATATGTTGAAGTTCTAGGACCTGTTTTGCATGAAAAAGGAGTAGATGTTTGTCTCGCACTATTGCAACGGACTTCGAAACATACAGAATCATCAAAGGTTATAGAATTTTTGCCTGATGTGCTGAAGCTAATTTGTGCTCTGGCTGCTCACCGTAAATTTGCTGCGTTATTTGTTGATCGTGGGGGCATGCAAAAACTTCTTGCTGTTCCAAGAGTCGCCCAGACTTTCTTTGGTCTTTCTTCCTGCCTATTTACTATTGGGTCTCTTCAGGTACACAAGAGTCAAGTTTGGCAATTGAGATGTTCTTTTTTATTTAGTTTTAATATTAGTTCTATACATTTTATGTTTATCTCTTAAGCGTTCTTACTTTGTAGAATATTCTTGCAGGGGATTATGGAGCGTGTGTGTGCCCTTCCTTTGGATGTTGTCAACCAGGTGGTTGAATTAGCTCTTCATCTTCTTGAGTGCCCTCAAGATCAAGCCAGAAAAAATGCTGCTGTATTTTTTTCTGCTGCATTTGTTTTCAGAGCAGTTGTGGATTCTTTTGACACACAAGAAGGCTCACAAAAATTACTGAACCTTTTAAATGGTGCTGCCTCTGTGAGGTCAGGAACTAATGCTACAACACTTGGTCTGTCTAATACGGGATCTCTTCGAAATGATCGATCACCTGCAGAGGTATTGACAGCATCAGAGAAGCAAATAGCCTATCACACTTGTGTTGCTCTACGGCAGTATTTCAGAGCACATCTTCTATTACTTGTGGATTCTCTCCGTCCAAACAAAAATCGAAGTTTAGCCCGACATATTCCGAGTGCTAGAGCTGCCTACAAGCCACTTGACATTAGTAATGAGGCCATGGATGCAGTGTTTGTTCAAATACAGCGGGATCGGAAGCTTGGTCCTGCATTTGTAAGAGCTCATTGGCCTGCTGTGGACAAGTTTTTAGCCTCTAATGGACATATTATTATGCTGGAATTGTGTCAAGTATGAAATTCCTACTAATCTCATGCTTCTGTGGGTTTATTTCGTTTTCTTGCTTCACATTGACTTTTTATGCTATTTTCTGTTGCTATTTTAGGCCCCAACTGTTGAGCGCTATTTACATGATATGGCTCAATATGCATTAGGTGTTCTGCACATTGTCACATTGGTACCTTCTAGCCGCAAGCTAATTGTAAATGCAACATTGAGCAATGATCGTGTTGGTATGGCAATTATTCTAGATGCAGCAAATGGTGCTGGCTTTGTAGATCCTGAGGTAATTGGTAATACAACTTCTGAGGCCATGTTATGTGCATGAGTGTTTAGCTGCTGGCTAATATTTGTAATGATTTCTTTCTACACTGGCAGGTTATTCAGCCAGCACTAAATGTATTAGTTAATCTTGTTTGTCCTCCACCTTCGATTAGCAATAGACCACCTGGCCTTGCACAAGGTCAACAGTCTGCAACAAATGGTCCTACCGTGGAGAGCAGGGACCGAAATGGTGAATCTAGTGTTGTGGAACGAGGTAGTTCAGCTATACTCAGTACACCATCACAGCCAACCACACCTACTGTAACCTCAGGTGTGGTAGGAGATCGTAGAATATCTTTAGGTCCTGGGGCAGGTTGTGCTGGCCTTGCTGCACAACTGGAACAAGGATATCGTCAAGCAAGGGAGGCTGTTCGTGCCAACAATGGTATAAAGGTTCTTTTGCATCTCCTTCATCCTCGCATACTGACACCTCCGGCTTCTCTTGACTGCATCCGTGCACTTGCTTGCCGGGTTTTACTTGGTTTAGCCAGAGATGAGACGATTGCTCACATACTGACCAAGCTTCAGGTTAGTGAAGGTCCTGTAATAACTGCTACATGTTAAATATAGATGTACCCATGAGTCCTTGTTTTTTCTTCTTGCTGAGCCAGACTCTAGGACATGCATGGGGTTCTGGTTCCCATGTCCATGTCCATGCAATACTGGTGGCAACCATTGATGTTAGTATATCTAAAATTACATGTCATTCTGGTGATTATTTTCTTAGGAATTTTTTTAATATTTTTTCTGCAATTTCTTATGATGTCTTTGGCAACCGACAATGTTTGTGCCTTCTTTTTAAGTTTTGTTTGATGGCCTTGAAGTGTGACATCTTTTGCTGGTGGTTTTCTGTGTTGATTTTGGTGAACATGGATACTACTAAAACTTTTAAAACACCTATTGAAAAGGTTATTGATCTGTTATACAAAATTTGATATGGTGTTTAAGGTTGGCAAGAAGCTTTCAGAATTAATTCGAGATTCAGGCAGCCAGACACCTGGAACAGAGCAGGGCAGGTGGCAAACTGAACTTGCCCAAGTGGCAATTGAATTGATTGCGGTAAGCATTAATGGGCTTAAATTGCAGATTATCTAATATAGTTCATCTATGGTGTAGTTAAGCATCTTATGTGCAATACTAGTTCACTTGTGTACACACATGTGGATAAAAGTATTCTGCAACTTACCTGGATTTCCATGCTAATATTATTTCTTAAGGGGTGTTATGGAACTTACTTTTTTTGGTGTTGAATTCCAGGGGTGTTATATTATAATGCTTTTTCTAGCAATGTTACTATCAAGTTGAGCAGACAATATATGGATCATATGCTCCTAAACCTCTTTTAAGTTCTGTTGGCTTGTCAAACAAGTTGATAGATGCTTAGATATTTTTACTGATCTCACTTGTACCAGGATATACTTATAAATAGAAACTTGAAATTCATTAGTACTACTGCTTTATTTATTTTCAGTGTTTAGGAGCATCAGTTCTTCGTGCTTCTTATACCTGCATATGTTTTGTAGATTGTAACCAATTCAGGACGTGCAAGTACATTAGCAGCTACAGATGCTGCTGCCCCAACTTTAAGGAGGATAGAAAGAGCTGCTATAGCTGCTGCAACTCCTATTACTTATCATTCCAGGTATATTACCATGTCCCTGCCTGAATGCAAATATTTACAGACATCCTGCTGCTTTCTGTTGATTTTCTTTGTCTTATTTATATTTGTTCCACCAACTTCAGGGAGCTTCTACTCCTTATACATGAACATCTTCAGGCATCTGGCTTGAGCACTACTGCTGCTACACTTCTGAAGGAAGCTCTATTGGTACCATTGCCATCATTGGCAGTACCACCCCCTCTTCTACACCAAACGTCTGTGCAAGAAATGCCAACGGTACAACTCAAATGGCCTTCTGGCCGGACCACTTGTGGGTTTCTCTCAGATACATCAAAATTAACAGTGTGCGAGGAGGATTCCAGTCTAAAATCTGATTCAGTTCTCTCTTCTGTTAGAAGGAAACCAATATCTTTTTCATCTAGTCTCAGCTTTCAGTACAGAAACCAGGCTCCATCTCTTCCATCATCAACTAGCAAGGTATCCAGCACTCCAAAGAATCCATCTGCAGCTTCAGGGGCATTGGATACTCCAGGGGTTTCTGTTGTCAAGCCTGTTTCAGATTCAGAACCCCAACTTAAGACTCCAATAGTATTGCCAATGAAAAGGAAGTTAATGGAGCTCAAGGATAGCTTTGCATCACCCGGAAAACGACTTGCAACAGTTGAGCATGGTTTTCGGTCTCCATTATGTCAAACACCCAATGCTGTACGTAAGAGCAATCTACCAATAGATGCTGTTGCATTTTCTATCACACCAAGTTCTAGTCAGCGTGATCATTGTGGACGGACAGCTTCAAGTGGAATTGCTGCCGATAATTTGGATGATAACCATTATAATAATTCCTGTCTGGGCCAGATGACACCCTCTGCTTTCCAACCTATTCTTCTAGCTGATCCACAGTCAGGTAACACAGAACGGGTTACATTGGACTCTCTTGTCGTGCAGTATTTGAAGCACCAGCATCGCCAGTGTCCAGCTCCTATAACCACCTTACCACCACTTTCTCTGTTGCACCCACATGTGTGTCCTGAGCCAAAACGAAGCCTTGATGCACCTGCAAATGTGACAGCCCGTATGAGCACACGTGAATTCAGGTATCATTATGGTGGGATTCACGGAAACCGCAGGGACCGTCAGTTTGTCTATAGTAGATTCAGGCCGTGGCGCACTTGTCGCGATGATGGTGCTCTTCTGACTTGCATAACTTTTCTCGGGGATTCCTTACGAATTGCAACTGGCAGCCATTCTGGCGAGCTCAAGATTTTTGACTCAAACAATAATAGCGTTCTGGAAACTCACACGAGCCACCAATCACCTGTGACTTTTGTCCAGTCGTCTCTTTCTGGTGGGACCCAGCTAGTGCTGTCTTCAGGATCATATGATGTCCGGTTGTGGGATGCATCTACCGTCTCCAGTGGTCCCATGCATTCATTTGAAGGATGCAAGCTGGCAAGGTTCAGCAATTCTGGGTCAACGTTTGCTGCCATATCGTCTGAGTCATCTAGGCGTGAAATTCTCTTGTATGATGTCCAAACCTGCAATCTGGATTTGAAACTTTCTGATACCTCTGCCGGTTCTTCAGGTCCAGGCCGAGGGCATGTACAGTCCCTTATACATTTTAGCCCTTCAGATACAATGTTGCTTTGGAATGGAGTCTTATGGGATCGTCGGGGCTCAGGCCCTGTTCATCGTTTTGACCAGTTTACAGACTATGGAGGTGGTGGGTTCCATCCCGCTGGGAATGAGGTATGTTAAATCTTAGCCATTTTTTCATCAATCACAGTATATAATTTGAGTTTTGTATTTGCACAACTGACAAGTTAAATGGCATCTTCAATTGTATAAATTGGATCCATTGAGTCAGTACTTACATCTTAAAAATTTATTTAATCATGTTGTCATACAAAAGAAGTTCATTTCCTACTTCCTAGATTATACTAACACTGTTGCACTGAATAAGTTTATCAACAATAGTATCCCATGATGACTGGCTTCATGTGATCAAACGAACATCATATTGTACACTAGGATTTGGTACTGGACTTATTATATCATTCATCTTTTTTACCTTTTTTTCAATGGTGGCTGTGGGGTGAGTAGTTGTAATGTTTAATATGTCTGGGTATCCAGATTCCAGACATTATCTAGTTAATGCTATACTGGTGAGTAGTATTCAATTTTTGGCTTAGCCTATCTGTAAAAAAAGAATCTATCCTGTTAGGCCTGGATCTAAGATGTATAAGTTGAAAATAGAATACTTTGATCCTAGATTAGGACCTTTTTTTTTGAAGAATCAAGCTGGGATTATGATGTAGACATGGAAGTGAGGAAAGAATCCATGGAGCGCCAAATCATTTTTCTAATTCCCATTATCGATGTCAGAATTTTTGGATGATAAGGATATTGGAATTTTTGAGTTCTTATATTTATTCTCTAGTTGTGGGTGTCTTAGGAATCAAGGATTAAAATATCGATACGGTACGCCTGATACGGGGTGTATTGTATTAGTATCGGGTCATGCTGGCACGGGATACACACTGACCGGATCAGTGTGTATTGTGCAGTATCGGCCGATACAGTCCAATATGCATCGATACGGAACCGTATCAAACCTCAGTTTGACAACAAGCGCGAATTCAATATAAAAAGTGCTATTAGCGTGACTTGAACCCAAGACCGCAACTCACCTAGCACCCAAGAACGATGCACATGCATCTTTAACCACTGAGCCAACTTTTATTTCATGCCAATAAATGGAATAATTAACTTTTACTACTTAATATCTACATAAAATCCCAACAACCAACATACACTTATCTTCAACAACTCCAATTACAAATTAAAAAGAATAATATTTAAAAATAATATTTTATAAACCAATAGAATAAATAATCTATCAAATCCACATTTATATAAAAAAGTTGATTTTTAATTTAAAGAAAATTTAAAGTATTAATAATAGAATAATTATTCTAATACTTAAAATTTACTAATTTGCACATGATATATATCTCAAAATTTTTATAAATTATTAATTAATATTTTAATTTGCATTAAATAACCATGTATTTATTATTTACAAAAATAAAATATTATTTATAAATTTTTTCAAATTGTAATATAAATTGAATCTATCAAATCCACTAATCTATATTTATATTTAAGAATTATTTTTTTTTATTTTATAAATTTATAAAAATAAAATATTAATGAAATAATTATTGTAGTAATTAAAATTTATGAATTTTCATATAATATGTATCTTTGAAATTTAAATAGATTTGACATATTTTAAGTTAGGATTATATATTTTTATAAATTATCAATTAATTTTGATTTGCATTTTATAATAACATATTTATTGTTTACAAAAATGAAAATATTGTTTACCAAAATTTTGAAAATTAATTTTTAGTTAACATTTTTGTTAATGTTAAAAATTATAAGTAGTAAAATAGAAACAAATGATATAATAATTGAAATATAATAGTTGCATATGTTTTGTACCTTGGACTTTAATATAAAATAAGATAATAATGGCTTTGTGCATGTATTAATTTGTAGAAATCTATATAATATGTTTCTTGGAATCTTGATTGATGCATATCAATAAAATTGTATGAATCCATGCATTCCGCTATATTAATTTTAATATATTTCTTCATATATACCGTCAAAATATACAATTCTTATGTATTTGTACATAATTTGTAGCTATTGACATTAAACCTATTGTTAGTAATATATTTATGGAATTGATATTCATTTTCCTAGTGTATCCAAGTGTTTTCTTGTTTGTCATCAATATCCATGTATTTCCAAAGTGTATCCATATCCGAGTTACTCGATACCGATACTTTAATCCTTGTTAGGAATATAGTTTTTAAGTTTTCTAGAAAATCACTGTTATTTTAAAAATTAGTATTTATGGTAACTTTTGGACTTACATTGCTTGTGATGGTGCTCCTCCATTAGTGATTTATGGAGACTGTGTTGAATAGGGCAATACATTTGTTAAAAACCTTGGAACTTTTCCAGCAATTCTCCTTTAATGATTTATTGAAGAAACTGGTCAGCAGTAGCAAGGTGCTCCTCCATAAAGATAAGGCAATTACAAAGTGGTAAAATGGTTTCATTGTCTAAGACTCACTGAAGCTGAATTTTGATGGGAGCAGCTTGGGCAATTCAGGTTCCTCTGGAATTGGGGTAGGGTGGGGGGGGGGGTTCAGAATTGTGTTTGGAGAGGTTGTTCTTTACTTGGGTCCTATGGGATTTGGAGATTCTGTTAGGGCAGGGCTACTAGCTGTTGTACAATGGGTGCAATTTGCAAATCAAATGGGATTAGAGAATCTAATTATTGAACGGGGTTCCAAGTTGGTGGCATGGTTGAAGAACCCTGAGAACAATGTGTCGTGCTACAAGATTGAAATTAAGAAGTTCAGTTGGCTGATAAAAGGAATATGTTGGTTTCTATACAGTGGGTGGGGTGATCAGAAAATGCTTTGGCTGATGTGTTAAGCAAGCAAAGGGCAAATTGGGAAGATTTGTTGGGGGTAGCTGCAGCTCGTGCCTGCCCAAGGGCTGTTGTATGAGATTACAAAGTTAAATTAGTTTTGGCAATTAATAAAATTTATCTTTATTCATAAAAGGAATTAGAGGTAATTTAGGAGAGAATACTGAGTTTGTTTTTAGGAGGTACGGTTAGAGGAGAGAATAGAGGGGAATTGGAGTATCTTTTGGTTTTCTGTAAAAATGACATGGAATAAAAAAATCAAAAATTCAAAAAATAAAAGAAGAAAAAAGGGAGGCAAAGAGGTTGGAAAAACTGATGAGGGACTTCCTATGGGAACCTGGTGTAGAGAAAAAAGACTTGATTAGGTGGGAGGTGGTGAGTAGGAGCAAAAAAGGAGGACTAGGCTTAGGGAATGTGGTGAGTAAGAATGAGGCTCTTTTAGGTAAGTTGCTTTGGAGGTGGCCCCTAGAGAGGGAGAGGTTGTGGCATGAAGTAGTGAAAAGTATCTATGGCTGTTTTGAATCAGGTTGGGATGTGCGGGGGTATCCCAAAGGGCTTTGCTCGCAACTCCCTAGAAGGCTATCTCTGGCATTCTTCCTCAGGTTTGTAAGGTACGATGCTTGTTCTGGAAACTCTATTCTTTTTTGGGAAGATACTTGGGTGAGCACTCAACCCCTAAAAGACCGTTTCCCTTCTCTTTTTTACATATCCCTCTTTAAAAAGAAACCCATTTCTTGGTTCCTTTCCCCCCGGTTTTCCCTGTCTCAGAGTTGTTGTTGCTTCTAGATTCGGTGTGCCTGGACCCCACTAACCCGGACAAAAGAGTCTGGGCTCTAAACCCGGTTGGCTCTTTCACTTGCGCATCTTTCTTTAAAGCCCTTTGCTCTAACCCTTCCTCTCAAATCTTCCTTGTTAAAGAGGTTTGGTCAAGGTCAATACCCCCCAAAGTAGTAGTGTTCTATTGGGAAGTCTGTTATGGTAAAGATCAATACTGTGGAAAACTTGCAAAAGAAGAAACCTTCTTTGTGTTTGTCCCCAAATTGATGCTTTTGTGTAAAGTGAAGGGTGAGGACTGTAACCATTTGTTGATATCGTGTTCCTTTGCTGCTATTATTTGGAATTGGGTTGTTTTTTTATTTGGGTGCAGGAGGAACTTGCCCTCTGAAGTAAAGCTGCTGTTCACTCTAGATGCTCTTGGGAGATTGACAAAAAGGGGGAAGATAATGTGGAAATGTATCGGAGCCACCATCTTGTGGATTTTATGGGAGGAGAGAAATGCTAGATTATTTCAAGAAAAGGAAAGAAGTTTTGCTGAAGTCAAGGAATGTATATTGACAAAGACAATTTCATGGCTGAAATCTTCACAATTGTTGGCAGATTTCTCCTTTGATGACTTAAGTAGAAATTGGGAAGCAGTGGCTTCTACAGTCTCCACTAAGAACAAATTACAAGTTGACTGGAAATCCCCACCGGATGGAGTGGTAAAATTGAACTTTGATGGCAGCTGCCAAGGTAACCCAGGGCCACCCGGAATTGGAGGGATTTTGAGAGATAAAGACAGCAATACGTTGTCTCTCTTCTCAGGACCAGCGGGTGAAGGCAATTCTGCAAGGGCAGAGCTGCTAGCAGCGGTACAAGTTATACAGATGGCTAGTCGGTTAGGAGTGAACAATTTGTTAGTAGAAGGAGATTTCGAGGTAGTAGTGGGCTGACTGAATAGCCCAGACACAGTTTGTTGGGGCTACAGGGATCTGTTAAAGAAAGTTAAATGGATGACAAGAAATATGACTGTTAGATTCCAGTGGGTTAGCAGATCAGCAAATGTAATGGCCGATTCTCTGGCCAAGCAAGGGGTGTCAAGGGGTGATCTGTTTTGGGCTACTCTGTAATTTGTATCTCAGGTTTGGGCATGTTTTAGTTTTTATGATTCAGTCCTTGGGGGAGGTAACATCTCGTGCCTCTTCTTTCCTCCGGTGGGTGTTCAAAGCCTTTTTGCTCCATCCACCTTTGTATGGCCAAAGAAAAGGGAAGACTCATGGGAAGAAATGAACTCTAGATTCTTTTTTTTTTTTTTCTTGAGGAAAGAAACAAGGAAGACATAATTGAAACAATAATGATTAGAGTTGGCGTATTGGTTGAAATCCTTGGAAACTTTTTCAAATGTGTCAATGGATGCTATACTCAGAGAGTGGAAGTTGGCTGCATCTTGCTCAATTAAGACTGTCTCCAATTACAATTACAGGAAAGAGGGCCTGCAAACTTTAACTTTGATGGTAGCAGCATGGGAAACCTAGGAGTCTCAGGTAGTGGTGGTGTTTTAGAAAAGAGGAGGCCAAGATAATCGCTCCATACTCAGGACTGGCTGGGAGGGAAACTCTTAGAGCAGAAGTATTTGCTTAGATTGAAGGAGTACAAAGGAGAAAGAATTGAACATTAGGAAACTGATTATAGAGTGTGGTTTGAAATTGGTAGTAAGCTGGACATAAAGTGAGGAATCAAAGCTATGGAATTACAGCAATGAAAAGAAGAAACTCAGATGGTTGATGAGATATAGAAGTAGCTTTCAATTGGATTAAGCATTGTGCTACTTCCTCAGCTGATGCTTTAGCCAAACAAGGGGTGGGGAGAGAGAGACTATTCTGGGCATAGTTGTGAGGGGAACTGTTGTGGGGAGAGAGAAGAGATTTTATATCTCACTGACTCACTTTGCACTGTTGTATTTCTATACTATATACATTCCTTTCTACTTTACCATCAATAAAATTATGCAGTAATTGATCAAAAAAAATCTGAAAGATAACTAAAATTATAAAACCATTTTTTGTGAGGATTAAGAAATTTAAGAACCTAGCATAAAATTGTTTGGGCTTTGCCTCAAGGGGCTTGGTACAAAGGTGGCTCCTAGATTTAAAATAGGTTTAACATCATATTATCTACTTGAGATAGTGGAATTAGGAAAGAAATAAAGAAATTGAAAGTTTGACATACTAGAATGTGTTTTATATGCTATATTTGATTTTAGTGTTTGCATTTTCACTTCGAATATGTTTTATATGTTATGGTTATGTATTTTAATTTAAGCTAATAAGCTTTTTAAAATATTTAGTTTAAAAATAATGTTTGTATTTTTAATATTTTCTTAATTTATTTTGATTTTTTTTGCATTTTTTACATATATATATATATTTTTTTTTATTTTGCATCTTGCTTCAAAGAGGTGTGTGCCCTTGCCTTGCGCCTCAGATGCAAAATGCCCTTTGCACTTTGCTTGACCGAACATGCAATGGCCGTTGTTTTAGGTTTGAAATCAGCCAATAGTGATATTTCATGGTATTCTCTATTTCTGTTAGATTCAGTTAACCCCCTTTTTTAAGTATCTCTTGATCTTCTTTATAGTAAACTATTGTGCTATGAACTTATTTTTCTTGCATTTTGTTGGGGCAACCTATCAGCCAGTTCTTCATAAACATCGGCATTTGAACTCAAAATTAATTTCGTCTATGCATGAGCAGTTCTTCAAGTAGCTTGACATATACATCAATACTGGCTGGTGTATTTTCATTCTCTTCAGAAAACACTAGCCAATGGAAATCCTTTTCACTAAACAAAACTAAAAGAGGAGAATTTTGTAAAATTTTAATGGAATGGGAGGGAGGTTGGATTGTGGGATTTTAGTTCGGGTTAGGGTTGCTGGGTTGAAGGGTTCAAGACTTAGGTTTGGGTTAGGATTGACCTCATCTCGAACCCAACCTGGCCCAACGTGCACCCTTAATCATAAATCAGAATGCATGAGGTGTGAGCCCTTTGAACACAGTTTTTTTATTAATAAATAATTGAAAATAAGTAAAAATAAATACAAATACATAAAACATTGCATAGAAAGCGGAAATTTTATGAAATTTTAGAATTCATAGTTTGGTTTCTAATAATAGAACCATTGCATTTAAATATAGAATTGAAGTATCATTGCATGGGAGTATCATGATCCATAATGATAGAAATATCATCAATCATCAATATATCACTTGCAAAGTTACAAATAAAAAAATTCAGAATTAACAACTTACCTAAATTGCATTACATTAACATAAACAAGTGTGTCATGTCATAAACAAATGAATGTGATGAAATTTAGAAAGAAATGCAAAGCTAGGTAGCACTCACTTTTATTGACATTTATTGTAATATTAAAATAAACAAATTTGGAGAGTTTTCAACCTATTGTATTTTGTTAATATTATAATGGGAAATATGATAAAATGGTTCCCACTTTTATTTATAATATTTTTTTGAATGAGTTATTTACAATATTTTTATCATAGAAGAAATAGCTTGAAAGCTAAGAGCATATGAGGCATAAGCCTCTTGTACATGCTCATCAGAGGCATGTTTTTAAAAGCCTCTATTATTGGAAATATTTTTATCATAGAAGAAATAGCTTGAAAGCTAAGAGCATATGAGGCATAAGCCTCTTGTACATGCTCATCAGAGGCATGTTTTTAAAAGCCTCTATTATTGGAGGCATACGCCTCAAATGTCTTTATGCCTCCATTATGAATGTGATAAATTTAAAAAGAAAATAAGGGTGCGTGCCCTCAGCCCCTCACTTCTATTTATAACATTTTGTTGTGATATTACAACAAACAAATTTGGAGGATTTTCATCCTATTTATTATGTAAATTTACAAAGGGGAGCATGATAAAATGGTTCTCCCACTTCACTGTTTAACATTTTTACTACAAAGAGGGGCATACGAGGCGTCAGACTCATGTATATGCTCACCAGAGGCATACGCTTAAAAACCTCTGTACTGGAGGTCTACGCCCCAAATAACTTTATGCCTCCATCAAGTGTCTTTAGGCATTTTCTTAACACTTCACCCTCCCATGCCTCTTAGAACATTCGTTTCAGAATGTTGTGTTGTTTGACCCAGAGAAGGGACCAACCGAATATTGGCATTGTTTTACACTCTTAACTGGGCATCTCCACAACTGTGACCTGTCACTAAGACCTGAATTAAACTTTTCGTTTTAATCTATTGAATTATACTTGTTCATCCTAAGAGGCTGATTTTGTTACAGTATTTTCCACATACCTGATTTATTTCAATATTACTTGTATTGTAGGTGATCATAAATTCTGAAGTCTGGGATCTCCGAAAGTTTAAGCTGCTTCGCAGCGTACCCTCCTTGGATCAGACAGTAATAACATTCAATGCAGGTGGGGACATAATTTATGCAATCCTGCGGAGGAACCTTGATGATATTACTTCAGCAGTCAACACTCGCCGTGTCAGGCACCCTCTTTTTTCTGCATTTCGCACTGTGGATGCCGTCAACTATTCCGACATTGCTACAGTTCCTGTTGATCGCTGTGTCCTTGACTTCGCCACAGAGATAACTGATTCATTTGTTGGTTTGGTATCCATGGATGATCATGAGGAGATGTTTGCCTCAGCCAGGCTCTATGAGATAGGGCGACGGCGGCCGACTGATGATGATTCAGACCCTGATGATGCTGAGACTGAGGAAGATGACGAAGATGATGATTCGGAGGCTGATGAAGATCCAATCCTGGGGCCTGACCTTGATGCTGATGTTGACAGTGATGGTGATGATATGAGCAATGATGACGATGATGACAGTGTCGATGAACTTGATGACGACGAAGATGTGGACTTTGCCATTGATGACGTGGAATTTGATACAGGAGCAGGAATATTGGAGATTGTTACGGAAGGTGACGAGGAAGATGATAGTGAAGTGGTCGAGTCTTTCAGTAGTGGGGATGAAGGGGATATGCTGGGTAATGGTTTTGGATTTTAAATGTTATATATTACACATGTTTTAAATTGTTGAAAGGGATTATTTTTTCGCCAATGAAGTGATGTAATTATTGTTGATGAGTTTAGATGTCACTTGGTCGGGATTCTGGGCGTTATTTAAGCCAAAAAGAGAGAAAATTGTGGCAACGGGGATGTGAGTAAAGGATTAAGATCCCTGTCTTGGCCTGCGGGTAAAGGAATAAAAGTTTTCATTCTATAGCATTTCAACTTCTTTCATATTTTATCATATATGTTATTTTTTTTTCTTAAAACTTCTGATCTACTATGAAAGTTTTTATCGGAATTTACTCAAATTAAGGTTGTTTTTGCTATTATTGCCATTGGTCAATACAAAATTTTGAAAAATTGTCTCATTACATCACACCAGATAATCACTTCTACTTAAACAAAATGGCATTGGATTGGGTGTTGCCATTTATGGTAGAAACACCAAATTCTACCAAATTGTATTAAGAACTCAAAGCATGTGGTAGGAAACAATATGTTCTCATAAAATTTGTATTGATCAACTTAAAACGTTATAAGTAGAAATGGCAATGGTACCAAACACAATCTAAGTGTACGGTCTGCATGGTGGATTGACATTTGATAGGTTTTGAATTTTTATCTAATTTTGGTCGGATCCACAGTTTTAACCTTCATTGTTTATCTCATGGTGTCTCATTGACAATTGAGACTAGAGCTGCATCTAGGTTTTGGAACTGTCAAGATTTGGAAAAGCATTATATATATATATATGGGGATACCTTTAGATAGAGGCATGCATATGGCGGAGATATTAGGATAAATGGATGTGTTGTCACAATTCGAACAAGCCTCAAGAGTTGATGACATTAAATCTAGGTAAGATGATTATAAATGAGGTGTATAAGTATAATGAAACACATTCCTAATTCTTAAACAGTTTTTGTGAGGACCCACTAGTAGGGGTGTCCAAATCAGATGATGAACCGAAAATCAAAACGAATAAACTAGTTTGGTTCAGTTAATTTGAGTGTCGGTTCAATTCGATTTTTGTTTCTTTAAAAAATTGGTTTTTGGTTTCAGTTTGTACCTAATTAACTCTATTAGATATATAATATTAATTAATATTTAATATTTATTAATTAATAATAATTATTATTATCTTTTCCAATGGCCAATTTGCAATTTCCCATTGCACTTTACAACTTTAGGCTTATTGTAGCTTTTAAATGATAATAGTTAATTAAATTGTCTAGAGACTCTAAACAACTAAAGTATTAAAACCTAGACTAATTATTAATTGTTCATTAATTATTTGTAAAGAATGGGTGTAGTTGTTTTAATAAGTAGTCATTAAATGAGTATAGTTGTATTAATTGTTCATTAAAACCTAGATTAATTATTAAAATCTAGAGTAAAGACTAATAATTAACTGTTTATTAATTATTAAGGTCAGATTGAACTGAACTGAATTTGGTTAGGGTTGGTTCGGTTTGATTGGAAGATGATTAAACCAAATAGTCGGTTAGGTCATTGGTTCAAGACTAATAATTAAACTTTCATTAATTATTAGATCAGATTGAACTGAACTGAATTTGGTTAGGGTTGGTTCGGTTTGATTGGGAGAGATGGTTAAACCAAATAGTCGGTTAGGTCATTGGTTCTAACCAAACCGAATTGAACTAACCGATTAACACCCTTACCCACTAGGAAAATTGGGGAATGTTGAACGATAGAAAAACTAATTTGTTTGGTATTATTGCCATTTTTTACGTGCTTGTGCTTGTTTATATTGGTCATTACAATTTTTTGATAAATATGTCTCCTCACATCTAAGATAGTCACTTCAACTAAGAAAATGGTTGCACGGTATTGGTCATTGGTGTTTTTTGACGAAACATCAAATTTGATTTACTGGTAGAAATAACAATTTGTATTGATTAGAAAGTGTCTTCTCACAAATTTGTATTGATTAACCCTTAGGTTATGTTTGGTTTGAAGGAAAATGTAGGGAAATAAGGAGACCTTTACAAATCTTGTATTGGTTTCCCTGTCTATCCCTTCCTTTCCCTACTTTTTCCTTCCAACCAAAATAGCCTTAACGTTTCATGAAAAAATGGCAAGAATATGAAAAGCACCCAAATTCTTAAGTCCTATCCAACTATTGTGGGGTTGGCTATATGAATTTTATTTTGCCAATCTGTTATGTTTAATGCTATATTGTAAATTGGTGCCTAAATCATTTCTTACCATTACCCAACTACTTCAACCTTGCATTGAATCACTTCTCATGGATGCCATTGATGATCTTCTTCCATGCACGTGAACAAGCATTTAGTCTACTTTCTCTTATTTTATCACATATAGGAGTTACTCCTGGGTTCCTTTGATTGACTTCATTTTGATCATATCCCTTTTAGTTTTTTTTTTTTTTTTTTTTTTTTTTCTCACTTATCAATCTTAGCATATGCTTACCAAAACAGAAAAAAAATTATTATATGAAATTTCGCATCCCTCCATTTTGCCCATCCTACTTTAATTATATGGACGATATCTTCCTTAGTCTCTCGCTTGTTATAAATTGTTGAGCCAAGGTATTGGAAAAAGGTCACATTAAGTTATTTATTAGTCTCTAATCTTAGGTGCACCATTGTTTACCCTTTTATTATTGTAATGCATTTTGTTTATTCCTACCCATCGTCCATAAGCTTAATTTTGTGTTTTATGTTCATCATTAAAACAATGTCATTAACAAACAACATGCACCATGAAACTGCCTCTAGCATATGTTTAATTAATTCATCTATCATTAATGCAAATAAATAAGGGTTTTAGTGTTTAATCTTGGTGAAATTTATTGTTTCTTATATAGGTATTCTAACATTGGTTGTTTACCCTTATAGATATATTTAATTAGGTCTATGTACCTATTTGGAACCCCTTCTCTTTACCAATTATCTCCACAACTTTTACCATATGCTTTTTTAGATCAATGCCACATGTTGGGAACTGACCCTGAGATGATCATGCATTTGACTTAATGTGAATCTGACCTATTTAAAACAACAAAATTTTGCATCGGAAAGGTGGTAGGTCATCAATGAGGAAGGGGCAAACTCATCCGAGCAAAATTTGTAAACAAGGCATGCCTGAAGGATAGTTTCTCACTACTAAAGATCAATTAGCTCGTTGTCGCCACCTTGAGTCACTAGTTGCCCTGTTTCATGGACACATTCTTGGGATATAATCATGATGGTATACGATATGGTGCTCCTTACAGGAGGATAGCTAGAACGTCAAGTTGATGAGGTCGATTGGCCGAGATGCAAGAAAACAATCAGAGTACCTGAGGTGTTTTACCCAGGGTGGGCACTCCGATGCTTAAGTCAACGAAGATTGTTTGAGAATGCTAGAAAGCAAGACGACTAGGGACTTAGAGAGCAAAATCGTGCATACCTCCTTTGGTTGAAGGGGGTGCCTTTATACAGATGCAGGTAGTTGTGAGCTTCACAAAGTGCATTCGAGATCTCTAGGAGGACATGGCTTTTCGGTCTACCTCGCTCAGAGGTTGTTTTCACGTAAAGCGATAGAGCTTATCCGGTTATCCCCAAAGTGGGTGATGCAGGAGCCAGCTCTATCGGTCAGACAACGTGATCTTGGAGGACTTGGAAACAATAAGTTGAATGTAGTGGAGGCTAGTGGCCATGTCATGCAAGTTGCCACCTAGACCTCAGTCAGGTCGGTGGGAGGTTGCCCCTCATGTCGAGGTCCCCACAGTCCTAACAATATCGTTAGTTTGATCCTACCAAGGTGCATACTGGTCGGCCCTAACCGAGGCAGTGTTGGGTACTCTCCCAAGGTGCATGAGGTGCATCCAAGGGGTGTGTGAGGTGGTTCTAGGTGAACTCAACCAACTTGGCAAAGGCACGTCATTACCTACGTGGCACTGAGGTGCTATGCAACGGTTTGAAAGTGCCATGTGGCATGATGTCACTAGAAGGCCAAATTACCCCTTATCAATTGTCCTCACACTCGAGTCTAAGTTGGTTAGCTCGTTGTAGGATTTTGGCCCGAAGTGACTAGGTTTGGTTGGTTCTTTGTCGCTAGTCCGATTCGCTCACCCGAACTGGTCCGTTAGGTTGCGCTAGGTGCACAGGCCTTGCATTGTAGTCGTTAGTTGCTTGGGTCTCTTGTTTGTATATAGGGGGCCCTTGAGGGGTCCCATTTGCACTATTTTTTGGAGTTTTGTGAAGTAGTAAAGCAAGAGGTTGAAGAGTTAAGTGAAAACATGTAAGGTCGGTCAGTCTAGTCTTCTCCTAGTCTTGTCAGTGAGCCCTTGTCCTTTTTCCCTTTAATTTATGTCTTCTAGTGAGTCAGAGCGAGAGTACTACCAGGCCGCTTGAGCTGAGGTCCCTCAAGAGAAACAAGAATCCCAAAGAGAAGCCTCGACTTCTCATCGTCAACCCAAGACAAGGTCAAAGTTTGGACCTACCGAAGTGAGTGGCAAAGAAATAATAGACCTAATCAAAACCTATCACATACCAAACACCTATAATTGCATTCAACCTGGCGAGGACCAGTATCCTTGGAGTCATGGACAAGCTAAAGTTTGTGTCTTCTAGGAGGCCTTGATTACTAGACTTCACTTTCCTCTTCACCCTTTCTTAGACTTGGGCGTACGTAGGTTGGAAATCCAATGAACCTTAGACGTAGTATCCCTACAAGATGTTGATATTTATAAGCGGGGGACCTACCTCCCATTGAGAGTTTTGAGCTTGTACATTCTGGGTCTGATCACTTTACTCACCTTGTAGAGGCCTTCCGAGTTAGGACCAAGTTCTCCTGAATTGGGCTTGGGTATCATAACCTTCTTGAGTACTAGATCACCAACTCAGAGTTGGCATCTCTTAACATGGGTGTTATAGTACCGAGCCACTTTTTGTTGGTACGCCGCGGTTCGGATATATGCTAAGTCTCGAACTTCTTTCACCAAGTCAAGGTTTGTCCACAACTCGTTGTTGTTAACTTCCTCTTCGTATGCTTCTAAACGTAAGGTGGGCACCTCGATTTTAGTAGGGATGATAACCTCAGTTTCAAACTTCAAATTAGATGGTGTCTCACCAATCTCCATTCTAATTGTCATGTGACATGCCCACAAGATGCTAGGCAGCTTGTCCACCCACAAACCCTTAGCTCGAGAAAGCCAAGCTTTGAGACTTTGCGGGATAGATTAGTTGGTCACCTCGGCTTGCCCGTTTGCTTGAGGGTGAGTTACCTAGTGAAGTTTGTCGGATTCCCATCTCGACACACCAGTTCTGGACTGGATCTCTACGAATTGTTTTTCGTTGTCTGAGATCAACATGCGTAGATGGCCAAAGTGGCAAATGATATTCTTCCAAAAAGAACCTTGTACATTCCGAGTTGTGATAGACACCAGTGGCTCAGCCTCTACCCACTTGGTGAAGTAGTCCATCCAATGATTAGAAACCTTCTCTACCTTGTTGCTGGTGGGAAGGAACCGAGTATATCAATCCCCCATTGTGCAAATGGCAATGAGCTAGTCAGGTACCTCAGGTTGGTTGTGGGCAGCCGGGGTGTGTATAGATGAAACTTGTCACACTTTTGTACAAGCTGTTTGGCATCCTCCTTCATCGTCGGCCAGTAGTATCCTTGTCGTAGGGATTTTTGAGCCAATGCCCTGCCCCCCAAAGTGTCCGTCGTAGAGACCTTTGTGGAGCGTGTATAATCTCCGGCATAACAACTTGCCTATGAATACATAGCAAGTTGACTGCCACTACCCTTTGTACCACATTGTGGTTTGTTGGTAAGGTCCAGTGGTGCAAATAATCAACGAGCGGGTCTATCCAGCTTGGTTTTGCTACCAAGACCGGAGTGACCTCCTCTGCCACCTTCTCAGTACTTGGATGTGGTTGGTCTTCGATGTAGACTATCCTTCGAGTGGTGTCTGTTGCACCGGCCAGCTTAGAAAGCACATCGACCTCGACATTCTCGGACCTTGGGATTTTTTGATGTACCATGAATAGAAATTTGAGAGTAATTCTCTTACCATGGCCAAGTAGGCCAACATGGTGGGCTCTCGAGCTTTGTATTGTTCATTTACTTGGTTGACTACCAGTTGGGAGTTGTTATAGATGATGGCGTGCTTTGCGCCAACCTCCTTTGCTAAAGATAGGCTCGTGATGAGTGGCTCGTATTCTGCCTCATTGTTCGATGCTCAAAAACTGAATTGGAGAGCGTACTCTAGCTTGACCTCACTAGTAGAGGTGTAAAACGGGCTGTGTTGGGCAGGTGTGGGCCAAACCAAGCCAGAATGGGTTTATACTTATTTTTTGTTTTTTTTGAAATTTTTGTTTTATTTTGCTAAGTAAACGTGTAAAACTAAAATATTTAACTTTCCTTTGGGCTTTGGAAACTATTTGAGAAATTAAGAAATGAGGAAACCAACAAATAAATGAAAAAAAAAATACTTAACCAAATAAGAATGGAAAAACAAATTGGAAGAAAAATAGGATTTTTATTTTATTTAAATTTGAACGGTACAAATTACAAAGCATACAATGGTTGGATACTTGGACGAATGAAATATGAAAATTGGAAAATGGAATAAATTAATAAAATATAAAAAATACAATATAGTTACAAATTGAAAAATACTAAATTACATTGTTAAAAAATAGCAAATAAATTAAATAAAATTAAAACAAAATTTATAATAATTTAAAAAATGCTATACAACTATTGTTCATGAATCATGACTTTCATCATTTGCTTCAGGTGAAATATTGGGTGTAGTGTCATGCCCTCCTTTGTCTTGTAATCTATCTTCAACATCTAATCAACCTTTAAAGCAGATGCACATCTCTATACTTTCATCATTCATACAGGTTCACTTGTCATCCAACACCCTAGTACACTTGCACTAAAACAAGACTTGGATGGAATTGTAGACATCGGAGGGGTTAGTAGATCATGTGCCATAGCGGCGAGAATTGGATAATTTTTTGAAACACACTCCACAAACTAAAATATCAAAATTATTTCTTCCGTCATCTAAATTAGAAAAATTTGCTAGTTAATAAAAATTACGTTCAGTAAATGAACTTGTTGTTGAGGTAGCAGATTTCTGCCTTCTACTTATTAAATAAAAAAGTTTTTTCTCTTCTATTACTAGGCTCAAGTTCAAAAGTAGAAGATGAAGCTGTACAACTTGTAGAATTATTTCCTATTACTTTAGATTCATATAAATTGTACATTTCAAATAATAAACTATTAATTTCTTTTTTTATTTCTAATTTCAATATTCATATTTTTACAATATGTTTCAAATAAAATATCTAAACCATCTTTCCTAATCCTATGATCTAATATTGTAGTTAAGCAAAAAAGAGGAGAAATGTTCTCCCAATATTTTTAAATTTGTTTTCCATTATTTCAACAATAGTTTTAAATTGTGGATAATTTCTATATTTTGCAAAACAATTACCATTAATTGATAAGGTAAATTTCAATTAGTTGGATAATAAATACCTAATAATTCATTAGTTGCATCATAAAAATGTTTTAAAAAGTCACTGATACAAATTGCTATTTCCCAGTCTTCCTCCAATATAATATCATTAGGAATTTTTGCATTATAAAAATCAGTAAGAATTTGTTTATGAGAAATACAATTTTCTAACATAGTATAGGTAGAATTCCATCCAAACCTCCTCTACTTTAAATATTTTCCAAATTGGGCTAATAAACTTAGAGGCCCTCTTTTTCTTTCCCCTAGTATCAGTACTTGGAGTGGAAGTTCCATCAATATCTATGATATGACTGAATATCGTCGACATTGAACATTGGCGAATTGGTTTCGAGAGCCAGCCTTTTTTTAATTCTAAAAAAATAAAAATTATTTAATTGGACTTACTCGAATTATCGGTTTGGAATCCTAACTTGATTTCAATAGTTGGAGCCTTTCAACTCCAAGAGTCCAAGCCTCCCAACTTGCTAATTAACTTGAGATACTTGAGCTGGTTGAGCAAGCCTTCTTCTTGTTGAAACTTCAATAAAGTTGAGAATTGAAGAATCGGTCAATTAAGGTTTAGATCACTTCAGACTTCAGAAAATGTATGAGAAAAGAGATTAAGAGAATTTTTGAATTGGTGCAATGAGAATGGTGGAAGATAAGGCTATTTATAGGAATTGAAAATAATTTAATTACCCAAAATACCCTAAAAGCTATCTATTTTTTAGTTGTTAGGAGGGGTATTTTGGTTATTGTAAAGTTATTTATCACTTTACCCAAAATGCCCCCCTAAGCTAGCTATTGGAGGGAACTTGTGCCATTTTTTCTTCCCTATAACTAGAATACATAAATACCCCCCTATATAGTTGTTTATAGCTATTGGAGGGTATTTCTGTACAAAAAACCCAAAGGCTTAAACTAGCCATTGGGGGGGGGGGTTCCCAATGGATACTTCTCAGGCGGGTCGAGCGGTAGCCCACTATAGGCCTGCAGGCAATGTCGGCCTGTGGACTCCAAACCCCAGGCCCAGCTTGACACGGACCATCATGCTAGGCCTGGCTGGTCCAAATTAAGGCTAGGTCATGCCAGGCCGTAGGCAGCACGACCCGATTTACACCTCTACTCGCTAGGTTTGAGGAGGATCAATGCAGCCCCGCTTCCCCTCTGATTCAATGAACCATTCACATGGAGGATCTAGGGCTTTCAATCCCAGGTTGGGATAGGTGTCGCGCTAGTTAAGGCATTAGAGGAGGTCACGGGCTCTCCAACTTCAAGGATCAACGTGCTTAACATGCACTCGACAATGAAGTAAGCCAGGACCTGTGCCTTGATTGTTGGACAAAGCTTGAACTGAATATTGTATTCGCTGAGCTCGATTGTTCACTTCGTTAACCTTCTTGACACCTCGGGCTTCTATAAGACTTACTACAGAGGCTTGCCGGTGAGGACGACTATCATATGGGTGTAACTTGCAAGTTGCTATAACCAACAAGAAGGCTAGTTTTTCATTGTTAGGGTACCTGGTCTTCAAGGCATGCAACACTTTACTTATGTAATAAATTGGTTGCTATACCATATCCACTTCTCAGATTAAGACCAAGCTTACCACCTCTTCACTTACAGAGAGGTTGAGCTTCAATTCGTCACCAAGTTCTGACCTAGTTAGTAAGGATGGGGAGCTATGACATTTCTTGAGCTCATCGAATGTGAGCTAGCACTCTTTGGTCCAGTCGAAGTCTTGGGCTTTCTTAATGGCTTTAAAGAAGGGAAGACATCACCCAACTGACTTGGACATAAATCGGTTGAGGTCGGCTATCCGACTTGTTAGCCTTTGGACTTTTTAATGGAAATAGGGGGTCATATGTCTAAGGTGGCCTGGATTTTCTTGGGGTTGGTCTCGATGCCATGTCAGCTCACAATGTAATTGAGGAATTTGTTTAACATGACACCAAAGACATTTATTTGGATTGAGCTTCAAGTTAAATTTTCTAAGTAAAGTAAATACATCAGTTAAATCAATGATTAAGGTTTTAGAAGATTTACTTTTTGTGACATGTCATCAACATTAACCTCCACTTTATTACCAATCTAATTAGAAAAACAAATTATTTATAAGTCGCCAATAGGTCACCCCAACATTCTTTAAGCCGAAGGGCATGACCTTATAACAATAACGACCTATTTTGATTATGAAAGATATTTTTTCTTGGTCGGAAGGATCCATCTAGATCTGGCTGTAACCGGAATAGGCATCCATGAAGCTCAATAACTCAAACCCTGAGGTTACATCTACCAACCGATCTATCCTAGGGAGTGGGAAGCTGTCCTTTGGACAAACTCTATTTAGGTCGGTGTAGTCGCACATGCGTCATTTGCCATTAGGCTTCTCCACGAGCACTTCGTTTGCAATCCAGATCGGGTATTAGACCTCTCTAATGAAGTTTGCTATGAGGAGCTTCCCAACCTCCTCATTAATTATTCTCTACCTTTCCTGGGTAAAGTTCATTTTCCTTTGCCTGATTGCTCTAACCAAGGGGTCAACATTTAGTCTATGAGTAATAACAAAGGGGTCTGTGTCGGGCATATCAATAGTTAACCAAGCAAGAACATCTAAATTTGAACATAAAAAACTTACCAATTCGGAGTGCAATGGTTCGTTGATCTATGAGCCGATCTACACCATCTTCTGGGGGTTGGTATTTGAGACCAACACCTGGATAATGTCTTCCATTGGTCAAGCTCTTTCTCCTCCATATTCCGGGAGCTGATCTAGGTCTACCTCCAAGTCCTATTTCCCCTTGTCTTTCAAGGCCACCACATAGCACTTGTGAGACCCTAACTAGTTTCCACGTACTACACCCACCCAGTAGTCAATGGGGAACTTCATCGTGAGGTGGTATGTGGATACCACCGCTCTAAGGGAATGCAAGATCGGGTGGCCTAATATAGTGTTGTAGGGTGATGTTGTAGCTACCACCAAAATATCATGGTTGAATCTAATGTTGTTCGGGGTGGACCCCACTGATACCGAAAAGTTTATTCTTCCGAGAGGCCAAACCACCTCTCCACAAATTCTAACTAGAGGTACTTTGGCTGGGGATTGGTCCTTCTTCTACAGCCCCATCTACTCAAATGCTTCCAAGAACAATATGTTTGCCGTGTTGTTGGAGTCCACAAGGATGCACTTCACCTCCTAGTCATGGATGACAAGTTTCACAAAAGGTAATGGACTCTACACATGTCATCTTCAATGAAATAGACATCTTCTTCGATGCATGATTGTCTTTCTTGATGAACTACTTGAGGTATCCCCTCCTGATCAGTTCCTCGATCTCATCTTTCAAGTTCTGGCAATTCTTTGCATCGTGTCCCCTTTATCTATGGAAGTGGCAGAACTTATCTTGGTTCTGGTTGGTGGGATTTCCTTTCAATGGAGTCGACCACTTCAGATACTCGGCCAACTTAATTTCCATCAAGATCTCTCCCCTTTTGGCATTAAGTGACATGCAGTTCTTAGTCTTTATGGGGGGATTCTAGGAGCGTCGGTTAGACAACTTACGACTTCTTTGGAGGGATCTAGTTTTGTAGTAGGGAAGCCTGCTTCTTTTGGGTGAATTGCTTCTTTTTCTATGCTTTCTGTTGCCACCCTAATCATCTTCTTAGACCCAAGCACTTCTTTGGCCTTGATATACTAATGCGTATTTGCTACACTAGCAAGTGCACTAGTCGCACAAGTAATAGAGTGATGAATTGAGTATCGTTTCCCACGAGGACTTATGCAGCAATTACTAGTAGTATATCAACCTTCTATTATCTGATTAACCGAAATGCTAACCTAATCAAAACTGAAATTCTATCTAACAAACTATTTCTAGCAAATTGAATCAAACACCTTTCATGCAATTGAGAAGATAAGCTAAATATGCACAGAATTGCTTCAACAATTAATTTTCTAGGTCATTCGATTAGATTAGAATTCAGCCTTGGTTTGGTGAAACCCCAAGGCAGTGAACAACCTCTCTCAAGTGCATGTTCACTCTATTCATGAGTGGTGGTTCTTCTATCTCTAGCAAGAATCTAATCTCCATGCATGCATTAATATCTAGGCATTCTAGAGCCTCAATTCAGATTGAATGAGCATCAACTGAATTTTGCAATTTATCTCTAACCTTGTACTTAATTCGGTTCTTGATTAGCAGATCCGAAATTCTAGAGTCTTTCTCAAGCACTCTAGAACTTCCAAGAATCAAGAATAGTTTGGCCAAACTGAATTAAAATTGCCTAAATTCTTTCTCAAGCAATTCAGACATTACAAAATCAAGATCAATTCGGATAGCAGTTCTAACAATTAAATTTCTAATCAAGAAACATCAGTGTTGCATTTAATCCATTTGAATGAACCTAGAAAGATAATTATAGATCTGAATTTACAGAAAGAATGCTTTAGTTACAACAAGAAAGAAAAACTAATGGAGAAAATAACATGAAACCCTAGCTGAATTCGATTACCACTTGTGCAGAAATCAAGGAAGAAGACAACCTAGATTGATCTCCTCCAATGGCTTCTCCTCCAAATTCAAAATCAGCATTTTCTCCTTCTTGAATCTTCTCCTCCTTTCTCTCTTGCGCACCTTTCTTCCCAAATCTCCCAAAAGGTCTTGACCCCCTTTTCCCCTCTTTCTCTTCTCCTTTTATATCCTTCTCATCTAGAAAGTTTGGCGCCTTTAGGCTCTCTTGAACCTTCTAGAAAGTGCTGCCCCTAGCTTCTCTCAAACTTTCTAGAAATTTCTGCCCCTAACTTCTCTTGAACTTTCTAGAAGTTGTTGCCCTTAGCTTATCTTGGGCTGCAATTTGGGCTACTCTTGAGCTGCAAATGGGCCTCCTCCTTGTTGGGCCGAATAGGCTCCCTTGGACAGCTGGGCTATCTCTTTGGGCTTTCTCAAATAGTGTTGCATGGGTTTTAAGGGCCAAATAGCCCTCCTTTGACTTTTCGGTTGAGCCTTTCTCCCAGTTGGGTTGTATTACCTCCAATTTGGCCTCTTGTAGCATGGTTTTATGTTATTTTTCCCCTAGACTTGTCCCCTTTGATAATTTCCTGAAATCAAGCTAAATAGGGGTAAGAATTTACCCAAATAAGCATCAAAACCATGCATAAACACCAAAATTTAAATATAAATTGTGCACACATCATATACTTGCCCACCTAGTTGAGGAACTCCTTCATGTTGGCAGGAGGGTTCAACTTGATTTCCCAGCATAGGTTAGTGTGTCAGATGCCATTGATTGTCGTAGTGAGTTGGATGGAATGGTCAAGGTTTGGAACTTGCAACCTCTTTAGGTTGAACCACTTCACATAGTCTTTGAATGACTCATCGCGGACTTAGGGCAGCACTTGCTAGTAGCGAAGTAGGTCATAAATGAGTCCACGAACTACCTCTAGGTTTGGATCAAGTTTGTGGATAGCCCGGAATATCACGTCTGAGTTGTGCCTCAAAAAGTAGTCTAAAAGGCCAGGCACATGCTCACATTTAAGGCCTCGTGTAGATGCATTAGGGCTTGAAAACTCTTGATGTGATCCATCAGGTCGTCGGTGCCATCATACAACTCTAGGATGGGGGCCTTGAAGCCCTTGGGGTGAGGGGCCGTAAGGATCTTGATCAACAATGGGGAAGTGCAAGAAACATGCGGAGTAGATGATGTGCCAGTTCGACTAACTCCTTCCTCTTTCTTTGGGGCTTCATCATCCTTCAGTGTGAAATGACTTTTTCTATGGTCAAGTTGGGTACGTCTTCAGTGTCTTCTTTGGGACCCCTCAATGAAGCTATTATTTGAGGGCCCAACTGAGGAGGTAGCACAATTGGCCTCTTCGCTTGGGATGTATGTTGAATCCCATTCTTCCAAGGTGTAAGTCTTCTCCAAGTCAACGGTCTCGGGTGCTTGCATGTTGTTGGTGAGAGGGATGTTTTGCTTACAGAGGGGCTCTTGCACTTGGTTTTGATTCTACTCACCAGGCTATTGGTTCAGGATGACTGTTGGAGTGGGAAACTAGTTGGTGACGTATTGTTGAGGTACATGTGGCATCTGCAAGTTGGACATAAATTGTGTTGCGCCCAGGCCATCGCAGCGAGATGACCTTCCCAACTCTACATCCACAAGTCGATGCCGCTGATGTAAACTATTGGTCACCAACACCAACGAGAACCACGAATGGCTCGACCTACGGGGAGGCACAGTCGAAGTAGGCAACACCGAGATGCTTAGCATTGTTAGGGGGACTGAAGTCTACCCGATCTGTATATTCTAAGTTGATGCATTCTATACAGGATGGTTCTGCTCCCCAGTTTAGGTGATGTCAATCTAAGCATTGTCGGCATTGTTGTTGTTGTTGTTGTTATTGTTGCTAGTTGAGGTCATTGTGTTGGTTCCTACAAATGGTGCCAATTGATGATGCGCAATCTGGTGCTTCCTACTAGAGGATAGCTTAGACATTGAGGTGACAAGGGTGGCTGGTTTAGCTAAAAAAAATAGTCAGAGTACCCGAGGTGGGCACTCCAATGCTTAAGTCAACGAAGAGTATTTGAAAATTCTAGAAATCCAAAACTACACGCAACTTTTTTGGTTGAAGGGGGTTCCTTTATATAGACATAGGTAGTCGTGAGCTTCACATAGCGCATCCAAGATTTTCGAGAGGACATGGCTTATTGGTCTGCCACGCTCGGAGGTGTTTTCCGCATAAAGTGGTAAAGCTTATCCTGTTATCCCCAAAGTGGGCAGCACAAGAGCTTGCTCCATCGGTCAGGCGATGTGATCCTAGAGGGCTTGGTGATGATAAGTCACACATAGTGGAGGCCGATCGCCACATCACATAGGTTGCCATCTAAACCTCAATTAGGTTAGTGGAACCTTGGAGGGAGGTCGCCACTCATCCTAAGGTCCTTGGCCTAGTCCTAACAATAGCGCCAATCTGCTTTTGCCGAGGTGCATACAAGTCATCCCTAGATGAGGCGGTGTTAGGTGCTCCCCAAGGTGCGCGAGGTGCCTTCAAGGTGTGTGAAGTGGTTCCAAGGTGAACTCAACCAACTTGGCAAATGCACCTCATTGCCTACGTGGTGCCAATGTGTTATGCAATGGTTCGGAAGTGCCACATGGTGTGATGTCACTAGAGGGCCAAATTACCTCTTATCAAATCAGATTAGGATACATTGACTAGGACTTATACTATTTCAGGGTTAAGCCCTTCGACCTCAAGAATAATGATGCCATATACCAATGGCTTTTCAACAGGATCTTCTTCAAATCGGCCAAAACATGAAGGCATATATTGATGATATGTTGGTGAAAAGCGTTAGACAACCAATGCCTTGTCAGCTTGGAGGAAATCTTTGACATCCTTAGAAAGCACAGTATGAAGCTTAATCCGAATGTGTATGTCTAGGGTCAGCTTGAGCAGGTTCTTTGGATTTATGATGATGCAAAGGGGTATTGAAGCAAACCTAGAAAAGATACAAGCCATCCTTGACATGACTTTACATTGGATTATGAAGGAAAGCCAATACTGCTTAATAGGGTGGATTGCAAAACCCAATCGTTTTGGGTCCAGGTTGGCTAAGAAGTGTCTACCCTTTTTAAGTCTCATAAAAGGAAAGGGGGTTCTAGTGGATTGAAAATTGTGAATAATCATTCTAAAAGCCAAATGAATGCTTATGCTTGATGCTGCTTGTCATAGAGTAGAACCTAGTAATGAGCTTTTCCTGTATTTATTATTACCAGACAAAATCATTAGCAGTCCTCATCAAAGATGAAGCTAGAGTTTCGAGTTTGATCTACTACATTAGCAAGGCTCTACAAGATGTTGAGATGAAGTACCCCGATTTAAAGAAGGTTGTCTTGGCACTAGTTTTCTCATCAAGAAAGTTGAGACTACACTTTTGTGCCCATAACATTATAGTGTTGACTGATTAACCGATTTGCTAGATCCTCCAATAATTGGAGACTTCAGGTCAATTAACCAAGTGGGCCATGGAACTAGGACATTTTGATATTCATTACAAGCATCGGCCAGCGACTAGAGCACATGCCAATGCCGATTTCATAGCTAAGTGCACCTTGCCATAGATTCCTTAGCCTCTACCATGTGGACTTTACAAGTTGATGGATCATCCTATTAAAAGGGAAGAAATTCTAGCTCATCTTGCTAGGTAGGGATGTCAATTTTTTCTGTAAAACTGGGTCCCGCATCACCCTGCTTCCAATGGGGTGGGTTTCCCCTAATCTTAAATGGAGATAGAAGCTACATCTGACCCCCCTCAGAATGTGCCACAAAAACATCCTACAGCACATCTCAATTGTGTATTGGGAACATCTCCCAATGACAAGTACGAGAGATGTTCTTAATGCATGTTGAGATGTGCATGTGGGACGTTTTTAGGGTGCATTTTGTGGGGAGCATATGTGAATTCACGAAGATGGGGTGGTGCGGAAGGGGAAAATATTTTTTCCCCAAATTGAGGACGAGCGAGGATAGGATTTGCATATAATTCCTTGAATCCAACGATAAATTATTAAAATATTTCTAGATTTAATATTAATTTATAAAATATCCTTAAATTTACCCCAAATTCAAAAAAAAAGCCCTAAAATCCCATAATCACATATTTAAAATACTCCCAAATTTCCATAATCCTATATCTAAAATATTTTTTATATTTAATGTATTTATTAATAATTTATTCTAATTAAGTAAGGACGGGGAAGGGTAACCCGCCCCATTGCCATTCTTATTGCTAGGCCTTAATAATACTGCCCTAGAGTGCACCATATGGTTTGGTTTCAAGGCCTCCAATAATGGAGTAGAGTGTGACGTCCTTATTGCTGCAATTAGTTTTACCAAGGAGCTTAGAGTGGACAAGTTAGAAGCTTTTAGTGACTTCCAACTCATTGTCAGCCAGGTCAATGATGATTATGAAATTCGGGATCCATCGAGGGCCAAGTACTTATAGAAGGCTTGTAGCCTCATTAGTGGCCTAAACAACGTACTATGCAATAGATACTTTGATTGGAGAACGTTCGAGCTGATTGTTAGATAGTGTATCATCTCAGCTCCAATAGAAGTGTTGTAAATTGATATTTGTTATTATTTCATGTGTGTATGGTATGTTTTTATGTAATACCCATTAAGTCGGACATTTATGAGGGTTATGTTAGCTTAAAATGTTCTTGGATAATTGGTAAACTTGGGGAGTTTCGGCCGATTGATAAATTGGGGAGTTTATCATGTCAAGGCTGACATTCTTGTGCTACCAAATGGTGGAGCAGTATGTCTCAATTCCTTAGGTTGGACCTAAGGTACATGGATTGGGTATTTGAGAAATAATGAATGGGAATATTTTTAGTTTAACCCTAGATATTGGAGATAGATGGGTAAAACTGAAAAGTTGCATTTGATCCCTTGGCTTGACAATGATATATGTTGGGTGGTGGACTGATTTGTTTTTGATATGTCAACTAGTGAAATCTTTTTAGGGTTAAATACTTGGGAATGTTGTAGCTGATTGAAAAGATTCTTTAGTGAGTGATTGCCGTGATAGGATTAATCACTTTGTCTAACAAAGAGAGTATCCCAATTATGTTCTCGTTGTTGGATTTAAACATATTTTGAAATCATTTTATGAAATGTATTTATATTTATAAATAATTTATTTTGATAAATTTGCAAATGATTTTAATTATGGGATGCATTATGAATAGAGGTTGTGACACTACATTTAGAAGTTTAGGAAAAAGGTCCTTTCCTATTTATAGTGTTATACTATTATTGGCTAGGAGATTTTATGCAAGTGACTTCTTAGACCTTAAATACCTGGAGCTCATTAACTTAGTCTAAATTAATGGTCTTGGAATCATAGGGTGGCTGAGATCCAAGTTTAAATATAAGGCTTAATGGGACAATTGTTGGGACCAAAATACTTGAGCGAGTTCACTTGTATGAACAAGTTGAATTTGGCCAATGTGTTTAAGTGAAGTGTGGACCATGAATCGTTACTATGTCATTATTGATTTGGCTGAGATCTTGTGGGTTCTGTGCCAAATGGATAGCTTTTCTCACTTATCCTAATTCCCAACAAGTTTTAGAAGTAACCTAATGATGGTTAAAGTCTAATTAGAAAGAGTTCTTGTTGCAGTCATAATTAACATGTATTGACCGGTCAAAGTCCTAGCTGAATTAGAAGTTCCAATTGGATTGGGATTTTCCTAATCAGATTAGGAGAGGGTTTGGGCAACATTTACTGGATTCTAAGGCTTATATAAACCTTTGGATTGACCAGATCATGCACCTTCTTGCAATCTATTATTTTGAGAAAATTTGTGAGAAAACAGCTCAACAACAATAAGAGGGAAAATGTAAGATTGCCATTAGGGTTTTGTCTCCCAATCTTGGAAAACATTCAGTCTTGTTCTTAGTGAAGATCAAGGCATAAATTGACCATCTTTCAGAGTTTAATCAGAGGTAAAACGTTGTTGGTTCATCAGGGATCAAGGAACAATCTTGGAGATGCGCCATCTTTGTCTCCAACATTGTACCAATGAAATTGTGATGGGGTGAACTACCACTTGGACGATATGCACTTGTGGATTATCAAAATTTTAGATATATGAGAATTTTTATTTTCTTCTTTAGGTGTAAAAAATCGTAATGAAAATTTTGGATGTTGATCCAACAATCTTGGGTGAATTTCGATTTGAAAACCTTTAACTGATTTGATTTGAAAACCTTAAACTGATTTGCTGGATTTGAATTCAGCATGTCATAAAGGTTTTGCACTATAATCATTTCTTTAATGGTATTGGAAAATTAGGGTTTGAATCTTAAGATTTAGATCAGGTTTATCAGCCTAATTAATCAGATTATTTTTCCCATATATTAGTAAATCGCTTTTGCTTGAATCGCTAGAATTGTTCTAAGCGATTTTGGAGAATTAGATCCTCTCGTATTTTTAGGCATATGATCTGAATAATTCTTTTATATTTGCTATAATTTTTTAATTACTTATATGATAGAATGGCTGGAGTGTGGTGGTTGATTAAGGCTTTAATTTTTATGAATAATGTTTGGGCATTTATATGCCTCAGTTGTTATGGGTAATCGACTATAGGTTTACACTATCCTCGGGCGCCAAGGGTAGTCGGCTATAGGAAAATCAGCAGTCAATTATTAACAATTCCAACATCAGAAACTTCAGAAATTTTGGTCCAACGGTTTGGAAAACATTCCCTTAGCTTTCAAATGTGATTTTCAACATTTTAATTTTAGTTTAAAAACTAGGAAAAGCATAGGAACCATGCAAACCTAATCTAACCATTGGTATCTAAAGTTAGCTTA
The DNA here is from genome assembly GCF_056320005.1 of Nelumbo lutea. Classification (NCBI taxonomy): domain Eukaryota; kingdom Viridiplantae; phylum Streptophyta; class Magnoliopsida; order Proteales; family Nelumbonaceae; genus Nelumbo; species Nelumbo lutea. The sequence goes on along the minus strand of NC_142684.1, from coordinate 38,993,867 downwards.
ACTTAGTCTGGTGTTGTTGAGCTTAATGTGTTGTGCATAACTAACAAAATTGTTACATCAAGAATCTAATGACAATACACTTAGGGCTTGTTCATTTTCTATGAAGTCTGGCATCTGAAAGTGCAATAATTACATTAAGAGGTATATTGGTATTGGTGAACTTTTATTTTCTCTGAACTCTGAATGTAAATAATGTTGTTCTGAATTCTAAATTCTAAAAATTATCAAATATCCATTTCGACCCCCATAATGAGAGTTTTTGTTTGTCTTTTTGGGGGTATTATTGGAAAATAAAAAGTATGATTGTACTTTAAGAGATAAAAGATAAGAGTAAAGGAACATTCATTTTTCTCTTAAAATTAAAAGATAAGATCTAAGAGGAAATGAATAGGTCCTTAGACTCATGGGACTTGATGCTTATTCTTCTTGAGATGATGTAGCATGTTTTCTTTAGTTTCTCTTTTGTTCATTTGCATCTTGGTCATTTTTCTTTTTTGGAGCTTCCTTCTTCATTAGAGAGAATGATGACGATGTTTAGCTATTCATAAGCAATTCTTCCATTTTCTTCTTTATGGAGTGATTAACAAATTATAGCTCAGTAAAGTAAACTTAACCAATTGCAAGTTTAGCACAACATTAGTACCATCAATGAATTTATTATCATCAAAATACATAGGGTCAACACAATCCTCTAAAGTGCATACTTAAGTGACTATTAGCATCAGTGTACACTTCTATCTTCATATAACCATTATTCTTAAAGAGTATACCTCTGTCTAAACACCTATTCAAGTAGGCAATAGTACTAATTAAAAACATTGATATTGATGTAGCGCGATCTGGTCACTCCTAACTGGCGCTCGCGTGGCTCCTGAGAGGTACCTGAGACGAGAAGAAAGAGGAAGAACTCCCAAGGGGGGTTTTTCAGTGGGAATGCTTCGATGCTTAAGTTAGTATTGTATGCAAGAAGCAAAGGGTAAACGAAGGCTAAGAGTGCAAATGGCACGAGTGATTCGAAGGTACTTTGTTCCTTGAGGATAAGCCTCTTATAACTGAATTCTATTGCTTCAGGCCCTCTAACTTCTGACAGGGCAGGTATAACCACCACTGTCAGTCTGCCACAGCCATTACAGGCAAGGTTGAGGTGGCATGCGTGGGGCCGTCATTGTAGGGTACGTGTCTGTCAGGTGTGGGACACCTTTCTAAAGGTGGCAGGCGTGGTGTTATATGACGAGGGACATGTCTGCTGTCCACAGATTTGACGGGTATGGCAGTCGAGCAGGAAGCCCTCCTGTGGTATACCGAACTACCCTCCCGCGAATTACCCCAAGTCGGGCCGTCCTTTGAATGATGAGCCGCCTGTAGCTGGTTATGCCGAGCTAGCTGACCCGAGGTGCCTATGCCTCAGGGTGTCTAGTGAAGGATCAGTGTTTTCTTGCCTAGGAGTGGGTTACGCGTGGATGTCACGCAATTTGAACTTCGCGAACATCAAAAACGCGCTCAACCATTTTCGCCTCGAGGAACCCGCAGCCTTGGCTATAAATAGGGGGACCCTTGGCCATTTCCTCCGCCACAAAGTTCTTGTCATTATCGTTTGAGCTCGCGTCGGAGGTCTCTTAGCTTGAGTCTTCCGGTTCATCCTGTTCTCCCAGTCCGGTCGCGATTCGTTTGGTGAGTCTCCCCGAGCTTCCTTCCCCTTTTCAATTTGCTTCTTTCTTTTAGTTCGCTATGTCGTCTAGTGTAGATAGCCTTTTCGATGAGCTCGAGGTGGGTACCTCGGCTCGGGGTGGCTCCTCTACTGCCCAATCATCCGAAGTATGGGTGGCGTCGAGTCATCTGGTGTCCACCTCCCACTGAGGTCGGAAACTTCCATAATGACTTCAGAGAGGCTTTAGGACATCATACAGAGGTTCTGCCTCCCTAAGGAATACTCATATATCCTTCCCACTGGCAACTTCCCATGGGAGCACGGTCCCGACGAGATTGTGATCTTCAGGGAGCAACTGATAGCCGGGCTCCAACTTCCTCTTCACCCTCTGATCATTGAGGTGTTGGTACACTTCAACATCACCTTGGACCAACTCCACCCAAACTCCATACGGAACGTGGTGTGGTCCATCTCTCTTTGCTTTGATCGCTCCCTCACCATAGATTTAGATGTTCTTAGTACAATTTTGGCTATAAAGGAGAGCGCTTCAGGCGCTCTTCCCAGGCACAGGCAGTCCTACTACCTGTCCCCCCGCCCGGGTTTCAAACTCATGCACAAGCTCCCGATCCTACTACCTCGGAGCAGTACGGGGTGGCCCTTCCCCACCGATTGGAGGATAGCCGTTCAAGACCCTGGTGTCATCCTAGATGGAAAGACCAAGAAGGTGCTCCAGTCACTGGCTCAGCTCGGGTTGAATTATAAAGACTTCACTTCTGAGGAGAAGCTCGTCCAGGCGAGCTTGAGCCCGGGTAGGTTTTCCCCACTTCGGCTTTCTGTTCAGATGTTTGCTTCGGGTTGTTGATGTCGTGTTTCACTACTGGTCCCATGGAGGTGGAGAGAATAGACAACCAGAAGCTCTTCCGCCAGATAAATAGAAAGAAACACGTAGCCAAGAAGGCGCGTGTTGAGTCCTCGCAAGCTTCGGTCGAGCCCCAACCTCCGCAGATTTCTGCCTCGGGGCCCGAGGTGGTAGCCGCCCCTATCGTTGACTTGGAAGAAGGGGTCATGCCTAAGGGACCCGAGGTGATGGCGAAACCTACCGTTAGGCCCACCGAGCCTGCTGCCAAGCCCACTAGACGTGCTAGTGATAGCGTTGCCGAGGCCAATGCTATTGCTACAGGGGCTCATCTTGCGGAAGTTGCCGCCAAAGCCTCTGAGAGTTACACTCGTGATGTGGAGATGATAGCTTCCAGCTCGGAGGGTCAGGGGAGCCAAATCATCCTGAACCCCCAATGCAGCCTGAAGAAGAGCAAGCTGGTTGCATACCCGGGGGAGGTCAGCGATTGGGCCAAACTCACTCTTGAATAGCTCGGCGCCCGAGCTGCTACTCATACTATGGTGGTGAGTTTTTCTTCTTCTTTTCTCTCCATTTTTTTTTTATTTCTCTCTTGATCGGTTTCCCTTTTGCAAGTGAACACTGCCATTCGCGCCTTGACCCTTCAATCAGATCAGCACCTGAGGCAGGCTCTAGAGGCCGAGAAGTCATCTCGCGCAACCCATACTGAGTTGAGGGCAGCTCGTTGTCAGGTTCACCACCTGGAGAGTGACGCCTCGGCTCAAAAGAGCTTCATCGAGGTGTTAATGGCAGAGAAGGGGGAGCTGGCCCGAGACAAAGACAAGTTGAGGGCCGAGGTGAACGGCCTCAACGTCGGTCAAGAGGTCTTAGGGCTCGAGGTGAACAGCCTCAAGGCTGAGCGGGATGCCTTGAAGCTCGAAGTGCAAGGCCTCAAGGAGGCGAAGGGGAAGCTGGAGCATGAAGTGGGGTGTCTCGAGGAGGACATAAGAGAGAAAACTACAATCTTCGAGGGTGCTCTTGAGGAGGCCAGGACTCAGGCTGTCATTGACTATGTCAACTCTTCAAGGTTCGACGATGTAATGACGGAGGCCTACCGTAAGGGCTTCAAGCTTAGTCAGTGGCTGATCAGGCACCTCTACCCCGACCTGGATACGAGTGCCATCACTACTTCACGAATCACCGACGACATCGTGCATCAGTCAAGAGATGATTCAGATTCTAAAGACGAGGGTGCCAAAGGTGAAGCAAAGGATATTGGCCCAGTTACTACCCCCGAGGAGGTCCCTAACAGAGGCAATGAGCTTCCAAAGTAGTTTGCTCTCTGTATTTGTAAACTTAATTTCCCTTGTAATCAAGTCGTTCTTAATGAAATTTGTGTACCAAACTTCCCATAACGAAGAGATTTTTTCTTTCTTTTTGCCAAGAATTTTGTGCACTCCATCTTGTTGAAGTGGCCATTCACCCCAAGCTGCTAATTTATCGAATTGAACTTCCGAGGTGGGAGTTCCTTGATGACCATCGCTGCCCCGAACTATTTAGTAGGGGTAGCCTTGTGTATGCCCAGCTGAGGGGCATAGTAGGGCTCATGCCCAACCTATCTGCACCCGAAGTAGTTTGTTGCCACTTGTCCTTACCGATTTAACTCTTCGCATGCCAGGGCAGGCTATTTGTCATAAGGCTCGTGCCCGAACAACCTGTACCTCAGGCGATGCAGGTACTCGGTTTGTGCTGATGGGGCAACTTAGCTTTGTATGCTGCCGAGGTTCCTTCATTAGCTCAGCGTTTCAGCCCCTAGGCTGGGGGAGTGGCTCGTGGCCCGCTCTCGGACTTTGCCCATGCCATAGAGGTGACTGGGTCCTATTGTGCCGAGGTCATATTAGCTCGGTATTTTGGCCCTTAGGCTTTGGGAGCGGCTCGTAGCCTACTCGATTCTTGCAGATAGTATTGTCTTAGGTTGACAATATTCCATGCTCGATGTACTTGTTTCCCTTCGAGGGTCTCGAGCTCGTAGGTATCCTCCCCGAGCACTCGCTTCACTCAGTAGGGACCTTCCCAGTTGGACCCGAGCTTGCCAGCGCCAGGCTTAGGTACCATAACTTTACACAAGGTCAGGTCGCCAATGTGGAGGTTTCGTCTCCTGACCCTGGCGTTATAGTACCGAGCTACTCTTTGCTAGTAGGCTACGATCCTGATGTACGCGACGTTCCTTACTTCGTTAAGTAGATTGAGGTTGGTGCGCAGCTCATCTTCGTTTGTCTGATCACTGTATGCTTTTAACCATAGCATAGGTACTTCGAGCAGGGATCACCGCTTTGGTGCCGTAAGTGAATTAAAGGGTGTTTCTCCCGTGGTGGTCTTCTCCATGGTCTGGTAGGCCCATAGAACACAAGGTAGTTCATCTGCCCATAATCGTTTAGCTCGGTCCAGTCGTGCTTTTAGTCCATGGAGGATGGCTCTGTTCGTGACTTCTGTCTGGCCATTTGCTTGAGGGTGTGCGACTGAAGTAAAATTCAGTCAGATACCCATGTCTTGGCACTAGTCTTGGAATTTGATATCCTCGAACTGCTTGTCATTGTCAGAAATCAATATCCGAGGTAATCCAAAGCGGCACACGATGTTTTTCCAAAAGAAGTTTTAGACATTTCGGGCTGTGATTGTTACAAGGGGTTCGGCCTCTACCCACTTGGTAAAGTAGTCCACTGCCACTACTAAGAACTTCCTTCCACCCGTTGTTGGCGGGAATGGCCCGAGTGGATCGATGCCTCATTGTGCAAAGGGCCACGGGCTGGTGAGATACTTGAGGTCGGCAGCGGGTTGGTGGTGAATATTGGCATGTCTTTGGTATTTGTCACATTTTCTAATGAGTTCAATGGCATCTGCCTTCATTGTTGGCCAATAATACCCTTGTCGAAGTGCTTTCTGGGCAAGGGCTCTGCTCCCCAAGTGCCCGCTGCACAACCCCTCATGAGTGTCGCGGAGTACGAGCTCTACTTCGGTAGGCCGCAAGCAATGTAGATAGGGGAGCGTGTTGGATCTCCTGTACAGCCATTCATCTATCATGACGTATTTGGCTGCCTGGTGCTGCACCTTTCTGGCTGCATTGCAATCTGCAGGGAGGGTTCCGTGTAGCAGGAAGTTCGTGAGTGGGTCAATCCAGCTCGGCTCTGCTTGAACGATGGGAGGTCGTACTCGTTGAGTTCAATGGCCCACTTTGTCAACCAACCAGAGACCTCATGCTTAAGCAAGATTTGCCTCAGAGTTTTGTCGGTGAGGACGATAACAGTATGATCTTGGAAGTATGGGCAGAGCTTCCGAGCTACGATTATCAGTGCATATGCTAGCTTTTCCATCTTCGGGTATCTCGTCTCTACTCCTTACAATGCTTTACTAACATAATAGATGGGTCATTGGACCCGATCTACTTCCTTTATTAGTACTGAACTGACCACTTCGTCGTTCGTCGAGAGGTACAGCTCTAAAATGTTGCCCTCCTCGGGCCGGGTTAAGGTCGGCACACTAGCGAGGTATTTCTTGAGCTCATCGAACGCAAGCTGCCAGTCTTGGGTCCATTCGAACCCTTTGCTCTTAATTGCCTTAAAGAACGACAGACAACGGTCCGCCGGTTTGGACATGAAGCGGCTTTGGGCGGCTATGCGATCATTCAACCTTTGAACCTCCTTCAACTTCCGGGCTGGTCTCATATCTAAAATGGCCTTAATCTTATCCCGATTGGCTTCAATGCCATGCCGGTTAACGATGTATCCTAGGAAGTTGCTTGAGGTCACACCAAACACACAATTGTTTGGGTTTAGTCTCATATTAAACTTACGCAGAATTTCAAAAACGGAATGCAAATCTTGTATTAATTCATGTGAGAATTGAGTTTTAATGACCATGTCGTCTACATAGCATTCTACTTTCCTACCGATTAATGGCACAAACAAGTTATTCACAAGCCTTTGAAAGGTTGCCTCTGCGTTTTTCAACCTGAAGGGCATAACCTTGTAACAATATAGGCCAAATTTCGTGATGAAGGCAGTCTTTTCTTCATCCGCCGGGTCCATCTTGATATGGTTATAGCCCAAATAGTCGTCCAAGAAACTTAACAACTCGTACCCTGAGGTCGCGTCCACCAAGCGGTCAATTCTAGGGAGAGGGAAGCAGTTTTTTGGGCAAGCCCGGTTCAGGTCGTGTAGTCGACGCACATGCACCACTTGCCATTGGCCTTCTTTACCAGGACGGGTTGGCTACCCAGCTTGGGTAGTGGACTTCTCTTATGAAGTCAGTTGCGAGGAGCTTTTTGACTTCCTCGTTGACCGCTTTCCACCGCTCTGGGGTAGGTTGCATTTCTTCTGTCTAACAGGCCTAACTACAGGATCAGTATTCAGCTTGTGAGTTATGAGTTTGGGGTCTATCCTGGCATCTCTGTTGCGGACCAAGCAAAAATGTCTAAATTTTGAAGTAAGAAACTTACCAGTTCGGATCGTAGAGGTTCCTAGACCGAAGCACCGATATGAAGCGTCCAAGTTGAGTCTGCTGCTGAGGTCGGAACTACGACTGTTTCTTCTGTGGGTGTGGCTCGTTCCTCGCCTTGCTCCATAGGCCGCTTCAGCTTGAGGTCATCGGCCACACTGGTTTTTCCCTTCAGGGCAGCGACGTAGCACTTGCGGGATTCGAGCTGGTCGCCTCGCTGTCACAGGGGTAGTTCTACAGCGGAAGAAACCCATGCGGCGTCTGGGCCAAGGTAGGCCAGGACAAGCCTTTATGCGCTTAGAGGCTGGGAGTTGCCCGATGGGATGGCTCCACCAAAGTCAGTAGCACTGGATCATGACCTCAAGTCCAATGGCCGGGGCACTCTCCTGGCTCAGACCGGTCCATGAGAGGTGTCGCTTATGTGCTAAAAGGGGGGCAACCATAATGCAAGGTGACCATGCGCCGATGAGGTGACTTGGCACCGATGTGAAGGGTCTCCTGTATGCCGATGATGACAGGCACCTGTGTGCCATGATGATAGGTAACCGCTTGGGCTGAAACACACCCATGCGCTAGAGGCAACGGGATAGCTCACTCAGCTTGAGCAAGGGGCTGGCGTGGTGAAGGGACATGCTTGAGCTAGGTCCGCATGCCAAGCCTCCCTTGAGTATCAATAGCATAGTGCTGGTCCAACACTGTCCCCTTGAGCAAGTGCACGCCCATGAGGAACCCTGGTAGCCATGCTAGTCGTTAACCAGGGCCGCCCCGCAAGGGGATGATGGTCTAGGAGTGCCAAGGTTAGGCATCCAAGGAGGTCAACCACCCCTCCTCAAAGAGTACGTTAAGCTTTTGGTGGTCTGCCTGAAGATGACATCAGTTCTCCCAAAAATCTTATAGGAAAAAATGACGGTCATGTCCCTAACGTAAGCCTACCAAGCGTAGGCAAGGCTAAGCCTGTGTTGAATCGTCATAGGCTCCCCCACTCAATTCATTGTTGTCATCGACAATGACTCCTTCCGTGAATGGGCGTTTGTGTCCTGTACCATCCATTCTTCTACCAATTCTAGGGCTCACCTGGCCAACCCGGGTCTTGCCTATGTTGGTGTCCATTTATGGGGACAGAACCATTTCACCATGCTGCCCTGCCTGGACTTTACCTCCCAGTGTTGAGGTTACTCGAACCGCGCAATGGTATGCCGTTGAACTATTAAAGAAGGGCCCTTGAAGAAATGTGTGTGGTGCGTCGCGGAGGTCTGCCCCATGTATCATCTTACCTCAAGGGTCAACCGTCTTCTTGGTAGCTTTTTAGTGATGCTACCGAACACACTGATAGGTCCACTCCTCATGTTGGCGATGACCTGGGTACCCTTTCACCATGCTGGCCTGTAGACTTCACCTCACCGATTCGGGTTACTCAAACCTAGCCATGGCTTATGATCTCTTGGCCCTCAAAACTACGCTTCACCTCGTCGACTCGGGTTACATCTTCACTCCAAGGGGGCCCCACTTCAAACGCGAGTGTGGCAACTTTTACCCATAAGTTTCCGAACATGCACTCGCCTGATGATGAGCTTCTGCTGCTGCAAGTGATCCACTTGAAAATTGAGCATGTCCACCTGATACTTTGCCAGTGTAGGGCCGCCATGCTCCAATGGCTAGTGTAACCACACTCCTAACAAGGCTCACACGTCTGCCCCCGCATGAGGACAACAACCAATGCGTCTGCACCCGCAAGGGAAGTTGTTTTAGGGTCATTAGAATGGGAGCACGCACAATGAATGGCCTCTTGCTAAGCCTGATAAGCAATCTGCTCGAGCAGTGTACCCACATTCCTATCAAGGCTCATGCGTCTGCCCCCGCATGAGGACAACAACCAATGCGTCTGCCCTCGCAAGGGAAGCTGTTTTAGTGTCATTGGAATGGGGACATGAACAATGAAATGGCCTCTTACCAAGCCTGATCTGAATTCTGCTCGATCCTGGGTGGAAGTGCCTAGGGACCACACCCCACAAAATGTTGCTTGTCATAATGACCGCTTCAACTGGCTCTGGGCTAATCTACTGAAAATCAACTATAGCTGCAATTGGCCAACTTGCTCTGATACCAACTGTCATGAGGGTAGTTCTACAGCAGAAGAAACCCGTGCTGCATCCAGGCCAAGGTAGGCCAGGACAAGCTTTTATGCACTTAGAGACTAGGAGTTGCCTGATGGGATGGCTCCACCAAAGTCAGTAGCACTGGATCATGACCTCAAGTCCAATGGTCGGGGCACTCTCCTGGCTTGAACCGGTCCATGGGAGGCACTGCTTACGTGCTAAAGGGGGGGCAACCATAATGCAAGGCGACCATGCGTCGATGAGGTTACTCGGCACCGATGTGAAGGGTCTCTTGTATGCCGATGATGATAGGCACCTGTGTGCCATGATGATAGGCAACCGCTTGGGCCAAAACACACCCGTGCGCTAGAGGCAACGGGATAGCTCACTCAACTTGGGCAAGGGGCTGGCATGGTGAAGGGACATGCTTGAGCCAAGCCCGCATGCCAAGCCTCCCTTGAGTATCGGTAGAGCAGTGCCGGTCCAACACTATCCTCATGAGCAAGTGTGCGCCCATGAGGAACCCTTGTAGCCATGCTAGCCATTAACTAGGGCCTCCCCGCAAGGGGATGATGGTCTAGGAGTGCCAAGGTTAGGCACCCAAGGAGGTCGACCACCCTTCCTCAAAGAGTACATTAAGCTTTTGGTGGTCTGCCTGAAGATGACATCAATTCTCCCAAAAATCTTACAGGTGAAAATGATGGTCATGTTCCTAACATAAGCCTACCAAGCGTAGGTAAGGCTAAGCCTGTGTTGAACCGTCACACCGCGCTACCCCCACACTGAAGTCTGTTGGAAATTTCATAGCCAAATGGTAAGTGGAGACCACCACCCGTAGGACAAGGGTGATCAGTCGACCTATTATGGCATTGTAGGGGGAGGGGGTCGCGACCACCAGGAAGTCGTGCTTGAACCTGACCACACAAGGCCATGTGCCGACTTCCACAGGTACTGTTATTTTTCCAAGGGGTCGGACTTCTTCTCCACTGAAGCCCACTAAAGGAGTGTCTGTAGGTCTCAGGTCGCCTCTCTACAACTGAAGCTGGTCAAATGCAGCTTTGAAAAGGATGTCGGCTGAGCTACCTGAGTCGACGAGTACGTGCCTGACCTCGTAGTCATTGATTCTTAGCTTTATTACGAGCGCGTCGTCGTGGGGGTAGTGGACCCCTCGCGCATCATCTTCTGTGAAGAAAATTGGCTCTTCTAGCCTCAGCCGGTTTGGGGGGTTCTGCTCCTCCCGGGTGGCCTCACGAATCGACGTCCGAGCTGCTGCTGAAGTGCAAACCACAACGATCGAACCTCCCACTATCATGTGGATGGTCCCCCGAACTGGCCTCTCCTCCGGAGGCTGCCTCTGCAGTTGTTCGGTCGCCCTGCTGCTGGACTCAGGAGAATCCTTACTGTGCTCCCCTTGTTGACCTATTTTATTACTATTATTATTATTTTGTACAAAGTTTCTTAGATATCCATGACGGATGAGCTCCTCTATCTCGTCGCGGAGGTTTTTTACAACTCTCGGTACTGTGACCGTGATCTTTGTGGAAACTACAATACATATTCTTATTTCTTTCATTGGGATTCCCCCTCAGACGGGGTGGCCACTTCACGTACGGGGCATCCTTGATCACCATCAGGATTTTAGCCCGCTTCGCGTTCAGTGGGGTGTAATCAGCTCGGTCCTCTACAGGAGGTCGGAATAATTGACCTGGCCTTGCTCCCCGAGTTGTGTCCTTTTTCTTTCAGCTGTCCCCTTGACTGGAAAGCTCTCCTTTCCTCTTTCTTTTTTCGGGCATGCCCTCGCCCTTTTGGTTGATCTCCTCTTCAGTGGCTATGAACTTGTCCGCAAGCTTCAGAAACTCGGTTATGGTCGCTGGTTGGTTGAAGACCATGTGCCATTTGAACTCTTTGTGTGTCACGCCCTTCTTGGCTGCTGCAAGGTGTACGATGGGGTCCAGGAACAGTATCTACATACAGGCATCGTTGAACCGCTTGATATAGCCCTGGATGGATTCTCCCTCTCTCTGCCCTATGCTGAGGAGGCTTTCTTCAGTTCGCGAGCACTATTTGCTGGTGACGAAGTGGGACATGAAGGTTTGTGTGAACTGCGTCCAACTTCTTATTGACCCAGATGCCAAATTCCAGTACCACGTGCAAGCTGCTCCTCTAAAAGTAGTGGAGAAGGCCACGTACGTGCACGACTCACTAGCTCTTGCCAGGTGCATCTGTGACTGAAAGGCATCTACATGATCATTTGGGTCAAACGACCCATCATACTTGTCAAGAGGGGGGAGCTTGAAGTCTTTGGGCATTGGGATTGCCAGGAGTTCGGAAGACAGGGAGGATTGAACCGAGAGGATGGAAGCTTTGACTTTGGCCGAGCTTACCTCTTCTTTGTCAATGAGCTAGGGCAAATCGCGGGTGACAAATCGGCGAGCTCGGCGACGGTGTCTCTGCTTCTTGGTGGGCTCGACATTCGTGCTGCTCACCTCTGCGCTGTCCGGAATGGTTTGCGCAAGAAGTAGCCCGATCTGCTGGTGATGGCTGCGGACAGAGGGGTCTTGCTTGGAGTCTGTTGCCAGGATCTCGAACCAGTTTCCAAGGATCGGGGTTTCAAACTTTGACTGCTGAGGTGATGTAGACTTGGTGAGCTAGGGTCCTCCTGGCCTGTTCGCCCGCGGCGAGACCGAGGCAGTCGGTCTCTCTCGTTTGTCGTGGCAAGAGGCCTGGTTTTTTGGGAGGTTTTGGGTGGCCTCTCCTTGGCCAACGGGGTGCTCGTCCTAGCGGCTAGACTTAGCTTGCTACGAGGCTGGGTGCCGAGACGGGAACTGCGACTGAAGTTGAGGTTGAGGTAGTTGGGGGAATTGCTACTGATGCTGATATTGGGAGACCTGGTGCAGTACGTGTTGTTGATAGAGCTGAAATTGCTGGAACTGTTGCATTTGGGCTTGCATGGCCCGCATGCACTGCATCAAGTCCTCCAGTTGGTGTGGGCTGGCCGCTTGGGGCACGACTGAAGGTTCGGTGAACGTCGCTCTGACTGTAGCAGGGAGCGGGGTGATGACAGGTGCCACTGTGAGAGGCACATTCAAGCTAGGGATTCCGTCCACTGAGAGGGGGACAGTGAATTGTCCGATATAGATAGTAGGGAGCTGGGGTTGTTCCCTGGAGTTATCCATTTCCATGCTTCATCCAGCGTTGCTAGAGGAAGCCATGAGCGTTGGATCATTTCAAGGAAGAAAAGAACTATGAAAGTTTAGAGAGAAAGGCCTTTTGAAGTGTTTCCCACAGATGACGCCAAATGATGTAGTGTGATCCGGTCACTCCTAGCTGGTGCTCGCGTGGCTCCTGTGAGGTATCTGAGATGAGAAGAAAGAGGAAGAACTCTTGGGGGGTTTCCCGGCGGGAACGCTCTGATGCTTAAGTTAGTATTGTATGCAAGAAGCAAAGGGTAAACGAAGGCTAAGAGTGCAGATGGCGCAAGTAATTCGAAGGTACACTGTTCCTTGAGGATAAGCCTCTTATAACTGAATTCCGTTGCTTCAGGCCCTCTGACTTCTGACAGGGTAGGTATAACCACCATTGTTAGTCTGCCACAATTGTTACAGGTAAGGATGAGGTGGCACACATGGGGCTGTCATTGTAGAGTACGTGTCTGTCAGGTGCGGGACACCTTTCTAAAGGTGGCAGGCACGACGCTATCTGACGAGGGACATGTCTGTTGTCCAAAGATTTGTCGGGTACAATGGTCGAGCAGGAAGCCCTCCTATGGTATACCGAACTACCCTCCTGCGAATTACCCCGAGTCAGGCTATCCTTTGAGTGATGGGTTGTCTGTAGCTGGTTATGCCGAGCTAGCTGACCCAAGGTGCCTATGCCTCGGGGTGTCCAGTGAAGGATCGGTGCATTCTTGCCTGGGAGTGGCCCAAGGTCCATTGGGAGGAGCTCGGGCCTTAAAAGAGGTTAGGGTGCCCCGAACTTGGGACCCCCCGAAGTGCCTTAACCCCGGGGAGGAGGTGCGGGTAAGGCGGCTTCTTACGAGTAATTTACTTGCTGAGTTGCCGAGCTGAACTCGGTGGGACTTTCCCTCCGAGTTGTGCTCACGCTCGTTGCGCTATCATGCTGAGTCACTGTTTGAGCAAGGTCACGCCCACGTGTACCCGTGTTGTGAGGTAGGGCCAAATCACCCTCCAGATATCATAGAAGGTATTAGGATTTTTTAGACAAAAATAGACAATCTTCCCTATAAACAATTGGTACATGGCTTTGTCTTCATGAGGCCCACCACCCCCTACACACATCTTACAATTCAACTAAATTGTTGTTGTTGTTTTTTTTTTTTCCAGGACATACTTCCTCTAGGAAATAAAATGCTATGCTTAGACTAGGCCAAAGCATAATCTGAGTCACAGATTGAGAAACAAAAGACCTCCCAATTTCTTTATTACTCTTAGGTGGTTGCTCAAATAAATAGTTCATTTACCTAATGACCAATCCAAATCACCTTCATTATCACTAAATTTTGGTGAATATAATGGTTAGGAAAAAAAGTTACTAATTAAACAATTTTGATTTTTGGAAATATTACTAGATAAATGTAGATTAGTACTTAGTTTGGGAACATGAAGTATTGAAGAGGGGGTGATGACATTAGACTCCTTGATGTCTCCCTTGCTAGAAATAAAGGCCAGAAAGTCATTAATATGAATTTTGTCTTTGCCAAAGGACAATTGATAAGAGGTGAATAAAGAGGATAAGTTGGTCATATGGTCAACGACACGAATCTACTATTCAAAAATAAGTAGTGTTACTTAGAGTCAAAGCATGATAGGCAATGTCCCTTGTACCTAAGTGTGCAAATTGAGATGATTCAATAATACCAACCTCATTAGTAAAAATCGAAACTATTTTTTAAAAACTAACATAACAAATAACAAAAAAAGAAAGAGAGAGAGAAGGGTTGATTGGTGGGGGGAGTGAAAGAAATTGGCTGGTTGGTGGAGAGTGAGAGAGAGAGAATCACACTCCCTTTTATTTATTTTTTCTTTTTTTTCTAGGGATGGCAATTTTTCCCATTAATTCAGGGTCTTGCTCACCTTGCCTCATTTTCCCAAAGGATGAGGGGGATTTTTTGCCCTTAATCATGTGCATATAATTCCCTAAATTTGTGGAAACTTGATGATCAATTATTAAAATACCCCTAGGTTTATAATTAATTTCTAAAGTATCCTTGAGTTTTTTCTCAAATTCCTAAATCCTCATGATCCCATAATTCAATTTTTAAAATACCCCCAAAATTGATGTATATTTAAGTGGTTGCTTGGGATAAGGAAAATTCTAAAATTTCCCATCCTTGACAAGGAGGGGGTGCCTCACCTTAAACCTGTCTTGTCATTGGATGGTTGGGAGTAGGGTAGGGGATTTTGTCTATGGAATGGGGAGGGGGTGCCCCCACCTAAAACCAACCTCATTTCCATTCTTCTTTCTCGGTCACCTTTCTCACTTTTTCCAATAATAACATTACGTATTTATGACCAATGTATCTTCTTAATCTAATATAATATTCCTATCTAGTGGTCAAAGATGCAATATAATATATAATTTTAAATTGAGTTCAACTATTTTAACCCGTTTGGTCCAAACGGTTCACCCATTGACCCGAGAGGCAGAGGAAAATAGCGGTTCCATTTTCGGGCTAATATTTATGTTTTTTTTTTGTTAATAATAATAAATACTTAATCTTAAATCGTTAATACTCAATAATCAATAGTTAATAAGGCAGTGTTTGGTTGCAATGTAAATATATTTATACTGATACAAAATTATGACAATACAAATGATTTGAGTGTAAATTCAAACTTATTTTTATTTTAAATTTTAGTTTATTTTATTTTATTACGATACAAATTAAGTAAAATAAGACGTTGAACAGAATAAAGTAAAATATAATACAAAATTAAATAAGAATTTGCATTTCCATGCATCTGTACTGGTGCAAATAAAATTGCACTTCAACCAAACGCAGCCTAAATGTAAATCTCGAAACTCGAAAGGACGAGAACCTTCTCGTCGCAGAGAACACAGGACCATTAGCGAATTGGTGAAGCAATTTCATAACCGAATTCAACTATTAAGAAGAATACGATAAAACCCGGTGAAGGTGCTGGCGCTACTTTGTTAAGAGAAGAAACGATGGAGGGCTTCGGCTCTGATGGCTCCGGCGACCTCCAGTGCATCGGCAAGTTGGAGGTCGTCAGTCACAAGCCCGTTGGGTTCCTCTGCGGAACTCTTCCAGTTCCCACTGACAAAGCTTTCCATGCCTCCGATTCCGCTCTTGTTCCTTCTTCTCAAACGTAAAAAACCCTTCTCTCTCTCTCTCTCTCTCACACACACACACACACACACCCCGTTGTTCTGAGTTTTGTTTGGAATTTTTGATTCTATTATATTGTCATTTTTATGGATTTACAGGGTTAGTGCACCTCGGTATCGATTGCTTCCGATGGAGACTGATCTCAACACTCCCCCTCTCCTCTCCAATTTCCCAGACAAGGGCTTCCCGATAAGTGCCCTTCATCCCAGGACCAGTGGAGGTTTGTCTTTTGTTGAAAATTTTGGACCTTATAAGTGTTTAAACTGTAATGGAATGATTACAAATGATAAATGCAAGTGGATTGCGGTTATGAAATCGGATTGTCTGGTCCTAGTTCCTTGTCGGGAGTTTCCGGATTCATTTCTAGCTAAAATGTTAAAAAGGGATGACAACAATCTCTGTATAGATAAGAAACGGAAATTGACCTTGAATTAATAGGTGATTCAAGTTATTTTAGTAATTAAAGAACATATGGATAAGCTCGATAGGGAAAGGAGCCTTCAGAGTTTTAAAATTGTATGGGATGATTGTGCTTTGGGAATTGTGATAGTATTATTCACATGCATGCTACTCTGTCATCTTAATTGATCTTGTTTGGTCTTACCAAAGTAGCTTTGGAAAATGACGCTGGCAATTGATGAAAGCAAGTTTGGATGAACTTCTATGTGGATGACTATCGGACTCTTCTCTTAATGAATTAATATTTGTAAGGTTCCATATGTTTCCTGGAAGAGGATTTTAGGTTTTTCATATTTAGAATAAATGTGCTACTAACAGGAAGTAAAATGGATATTTGGAACTTGGGTCTTGCTAAGGAACCTTTAGATTTATCAGATTGTTTTTCTGCAATCAGAATAAATTTCTTTTCTTTTTGGGAAAATTACAAATAGGTGCCTTGTAATTTGGGGGTAGTGACACCTAAGAGCCTCAACTTTATAGTGCGATAACCAAGTACCCTGAATTTTCAAAATTCAACACTCAAGTCCAGCACCGTTAACCAACATTGCAGTGAATGGTAAAATTACCAAACTGCCCATTTTAAATTCTTTTTATGCAGTCCTGATAATGAATTTGTTGAACTGGTTTGGGGGAATGGTCAGATTCTGATGCAAGGTCAGTCTAGTAAAACTCAAAAAAGCCTCTCGTGAAACTATCCTATAAAATATGTAAAGAGTAGTTTTGGGATTTTGAAATGTTTCAAGGCACCCGTGATATCTAGGGATGGCAATAGGGCAAGTTCAGGGAGGGTTTTGTAAATTCTAGACCCTAACCACCTCCCTAAATCTCTCAACGCGTACAGTCGTACCTGTCCCAAAACTCGTAGTAGGTTGGATTTTGAGAATCCTTACCCTCCCCGACCCTACCCTCCCCACATTTAAGGGTAGAACTGGTTGGGTTTAGTACCCACATCTAATTTCCTATTATTTCTTGTTATATGTAAGCAATAAATAAATAAAATAACATAATGAAGCAGCAAAGTTTCCAATTATTTGATTAAGACATGTAAAAAGCACATAAATTATCAATTACCCTTCACATAAAATTCAAAATATTATTAAGTTCAACACCTAATACATAAAGTTCATATGCTTTCCAACAATATGTGGGTCAAGGAGGGTTGGGTTTAGCCTAATTCTGTACCCTACCTGTAACTGTAGGGGTTGTAGAATCCCAAAACCCGTCCGCACCCTAAAATCCATCCTTCAAGCAGAAAAAGCCCACCCCGTACGGGCAGGTAGCCACTGAGTAGGGTAGAAATTGCCATCCTTAATGACATCATGTGCTGCAGATAATTGATGGAAAGCTAGCAGGTGGATTTAAGTGTTGATTTTTTAAAGTTCAGGCCCTTGGTTGTTGCACTTGAAAGTTGAGCCCTTAAGTGTTACTACCCCCAAAGTACAGGGTACTTATCTATAATTTTCCCATTCTTTTTTTTTTTTTTTTTCTAGAAGCAATAGTATCCAGGAGTTTTACTAGCATTATAGAAAAGAAGAAGCCCCAGGGGACAATTTCAAACAGCAAATGATTGACAAAAACATGTCAAAATTTTACATCAAAGTAGTTGGGTATTTTCCCATTCTTTTTACTAGCATTTGATTACGATACTGGAAAAACTGGTAACTAATCAACTGGTATCGTAAAAGTGGTAACCAATCTGGTGATATTTATCAAAATTTATGGGGGTTTTGATTGGCCAAAGCTCTTCTAGTATCATGTCTTTCTGGCACAATAGATTTTCCGCTTTTACTATATTAGTGAAATATTGCAAAATATACTCTAGTATTGCCATGAGGTATCCAATATCATTGGATACATATTACATCTGATTCAACTACAGTGATATTTCTGTACCCCCCCCCCAAAAAAAAAAAAAAAAAAAAAACGGTGAAAATAGCCATTGGAGATCCCAATAGTTATATTATTTGGGTGGATTGGCATGTTTTGGCTCCCTGCCGGCTGCCATCCAGGCTGTCATGGGCCAATTTTTCATGCCATGTCGTGTTGGCCCGTGGGCCTCAAAACCCCCTGCCTGGCATAGCCCAGGGGTTTGGGCAAGCACTGCCCGGTTACTAGCGGGGTTGTGCTGGGCTATGCTGGTGTGTGGGCAGGCTGACCCACATTACAGTTGTATGATAATGTAGTAAGGCATCCATGTATTATAGCTTAGAAATGAGAATATAGGCATGTAAGCTCAAAGTAGACAAATTTAGCAACTCCTTAGGTTTAGATATTTGGCATAAAATCATCTTTCAGTCCCATTAAAATTTATACTGATTGGTTATATAACTTTGATGGTGGCTCTCATGTCAAATAAAAAAAAAAAGGAAAAAGAATGAAATGAAAAGGAAGTAAAATGAAAATGAAAATGAATGAAGTGCTCATAAAGATAGGTAGGCTGGACAGGCTGGAGGATGAAGGTAATGTGCCCTTGGCTGCTAAGATGGAAAGAGAGAGACTACAAAGTGAACTGGAAAGAATAATTCAGAGGGAGGAGGTGAACTGGAGGTAGAAATCTAGGGCTTTCTGGTTGAGAGCTGGTGACAAGAATACGGTTTTTTTTTTTTTTTTTTTTTCACGCCTATGCTAATGCCAGACGCAGGAGAAACACAATTTCTAGAATTAAAGTGGGTAATGAAGTGACAGAAAGTTGGCCAGAAATCCAAGAGGAAGTGGTGGTATTTTACAAATGTTTATATTCAGCTAGGCAGAGGAGTTAGGTGGCATTAGGGGGAATGAGCCTAAGAAACTAAATGAGTTTTCTGCCCTTTGGCTTGAGAGAGAGTTTGAGGTGTCTGAAGATAAGGAGGTGTTAAAGGGAATTATAGGAGATAAAGCATCGGGACTGGATGGGTTCAATTTCTCCTTTATTAAATATTGCTGGAACGTGCTAGAGGAAGACTTAATGCTAATGTTCAAAGAACTTCTTTGATTCTAAGTTGCCGGATAAATTGGCTAATGCTTCATTTATCTCACTAATTCCTAAGAAGGATGTGGCTCTCGACATTAAAGATTTCTGCCCTATAAGTTTAATTTGCAGTCCTTATAAGCTTGTTGCAAAAAAGTTTTGTAAGAAGGTTGAGAGGGGTGATCCATGAAGTAGTGGGCGAGACAAATGACATTTGTGGAAGGCAGGCAAAACCTGGATGATGTTCTTGTTGCTAGTGAATGTATTGATTTAAATCCTCTGTGTATAGGGCTTCATCAATGTCCTTAGAGCAGTGTTCTTTTCCCAAGTGTTGTGCAACCCTTGTAGACACTGGTTGAATTTTTGTGGGCAGCATAGCTTCTTGGCCATAAACTAGTTTATAAGGGTAGGTTTCCGTTGCTTCTCTTTTAGAGGTTCTGTATGCCCAGAGTGTATTTGGCAGTTGATCTGCCCAATTTGTCTGATGTTCATTTACTACTTTCTTCAACATCCTTATTATTGTTTTATTTGTGGTCTTGGTATGACCATTGCCCTAAGTAGAATGTCCTAGTCTAGTAGCATAATGGTCTAAGAGGTATGGCACCGTTGAGTTTTTGAAGGACAATGTATTGTCTATCAATACTCTCATGGTTACTCCAAACCTGTGGATGATGTTTTGCCCAAGGTTCAAAGTTTTTATACAGTCGGATACACCAAATTGGGTGTATCAGACTTTGTATCAACACTCTTAGTTTTTTTTTTTTTTTCAAAATATGTTCAGGGGGTCGGTTAAAGGCCTGGTTAAAAGGCACGGGAGGCACACTCCTGGAGGCACACCTCCAGGTGAGGCACTCCCAAAACGCCTTGAGGCGTATGCCAGAGGCGCTGACACCTCTGAGGTGTACGCCTCATACGCTTTGTTCACGAGGCGTGCTAGAGGCGTATGCCTCATGCACACCTCATATAAAAAGACAGAAAAAAAGAAAAAAGGAATGGAAAGGAAAAGAAAAGAAAGGGAAGGGAATGAAAAAGAAAGAGAAGAAAAAAAGAGAAAAGGAAAGAAAAGAAAAGGGAAGGGAAGGGAAGAAAAGATAAGGTGAAAGAAAGTGGTTTGCCCCCAGCCCCTTCAACTAGTGCTATGCATCTTTGTTCTTTTCTTTATTTTTTGATCAATAACAATATTTCATTAATTAATTGCAGAAGTGATTATATGGAGGAAGATAAACTTTCTTATCTTCCATCTGAAACTTGAGCCCTCAAGAAGAGAAAAAAGAAAAAATTACACTTGTGCCCAAAACATTGACAACCTCTCGATCCCTTGCTTAGCTAACCCAACAGCAAAAGAGTTAGCTGATCTTGACTTCATCTCTTGAACTAGCCACCAAAATTTCCTCCTCTCACTATTGTACATCCATAACCCGCTATTTTCTTTACTCAGCCACCCTACCACCATCTCCGAGTCCCCTTCAATTATGAGTTTTTTTATACTCATCTCCTTTGCTCTTTGGACTCCTTCCAAAGATGCAAAGATCTCGGCCCTAAGAGAGTCACCCACTCCAATTAGGCCTGAGAACAGGGCTAAAACAAGCCCATTCTCATCCCTAAACACACCCCCAATCCCTGAGTGTCTAGGATTCCCCCAACTACTCCCATCAAAGTTTAGTTTTAAAAAACCAGCAGGTGGAGGGGTCCAAGACACACTCAATACTGTTTTGGTCTAGGTACAGTTAGCAATCTCACCCCACTTCCTCAACAAGTCATCCACTGTGATGTCTGTAAATAGCTTTGAAGATTTCACCCACTGTACCACCCTTATATGGATCAGTTCTCTCAGTTCTTCATTGCTTCTCTCTACTTTAGAGAAGATCTTGGAGTTTCTTTCCTCCCACAAAGCCCAACATACCGCAGCCCTCAAACATTTCCACATGGTCCTTCCCCTTATCATTTTCCACCTAAAGAAGGAAGGGGAAAAAAGGCATTGCAAGTTTGATAGAGGGTTCCATCTACTCCCAAAAAGAGAGAAAGCCCACTCCCAAATGCACTTTGCAAACCGGCAAAACAGTAGTAGGTGAAAACTAGTCTCCCCATCCGCTTAACAAAGAACATACCTGTGAGGGGATAAACATGTCTTGGCCTCTTGGTTCTCTTCTTTTGAACCAGATCACCAGTATTGATTCTTTCCAAAAAAGCTTCCCAACAAAAACTACCAACCCTAGGAGGAATTGGTTTGCACTAAGCCTCATTACCGGGAAGGGAGGGGCTACAGGGCTAGGGGACTACTTAAGGCTTCAATAAAAGAGGCACAAGAAAATGAGCCTGTGGGGGTGGGGGTCTAGATTCTAGAATCCAACTTAGCAGGTCCAAGAAAATATTATCAAGGATTCCAAGGAGACTCGTAGAGAGGTTAAGTGAGCAAAACTGGAATGTTACACCTGACCTCTAGACTCGATTATGATACTACACTAGGTGTCGGATTGGGCTGTCTTTGATGTGCCAATCAGTGAGATCCTTAGAGGGGGTCAAAACCTGGGTATGTTGGGACAATTCGAGAATTCATCTGAATGGGTGATCATAGTGACAAGATCAACCCCTTTGTCGGACAAAGGTAATAATCGGGGATGCACTCTCTCTGATGGAAAACCAAAACTGTCGGCAGTTGATTTCAATTGTTGAAATTTGTTTTGCAAAATATATTTTATATACGGATATATATATATATATATATATATATATATATTATGGTTTCAAATCGTTTGCAAAAAGGTTTTAATTCCCGGGATCCATGTGAGTAGAGAGTGCAACACTGTTCCTTGCAGCCGAGGGAGAGATCCTCTCTTGTCGGGCAGTGTATGATCATTATGGGCTAAGAGGTCAAGTGTAAGACCATTGAGGGTAATACCTGATGGGCTAATCTTGCATTTGCCCACAGTCCCTGGGTTTTTATAAGGTGGCTTGGCCCAGGGACCACTTAGTGTAAGTGTTGGGCCCATTAAGAGTCCATGTGATGGGCTTTAGGGGGTTCACTGTCTTTTTAGTGAATTCGGCCAGACCTTGTAACAGAGGCTGGGCTGAACCCATGTGGCTGATGTGTAGATCAATGTTTGGGTCCCATGCCATGCAAAGAAGCCCAACTGGGCAGCAGCTTGGAAGCATTCTGAGCACTTAGACTTATTGGGCCTAAAGCCCATTTCGAACTGGCCTAATTTGATTAGTTAAATAAGGGGGTGGATTTGGGATTAAATCAGCAGATAGGATAGGGTCTTATCCCTATCCACTTAGAGAGTCTAGATCTGAATACAGATTTGGATTTAGAAACCTCCTAATAGATTAGGAGAGAGCTGATCTATCCTGCAGATAAGATAAGGTCTTATCCTTATTTCTTAAAGAAAACTCTTTATCCAAATACATATTTGGATTACGAAACTCCTAATGAGATTAGGAGCTCTCTTTAAGCCTATAAAAGGAGGAGGGGGCGAACCATTCAGCCCATCCCAAATTCCAGAGATCAGATCTTAGTTTACACATAGAGAAGATAGCACCGGTTTGATTGCGCCATCTTTCTCTCTGCGTTCTCCTCTAGTTGCTGCCATACTACCAGTTCGATCTCCATTGTAGGAGCGATCAAGAAGAGTCTTGATATCAGTCTTTGGAGAAAGGCTAATCAGAAGTCGTGCTCATTGCCTCCATTGAATTCTTGCTGAAGAATTCGGTTCGTTGGACGAACCCTGCTGATTCTGCTCCAATATTTGCTGTGTTATCTTTAGTGGGAGTAGTCTTTGGAGTTTTTCTTTGGGCGTGAACACCTTCATTGGGAGATACTGCATCTTCATATCAAGTATATCCCTCTCCTATTGAATTTGTTCAGATCTGGTTCGGTTCTTGGTTCAAGATTGATCATTGAAAAGCAGTTTTCTACAACAGGGAATGTGATTCCCACATGGGGGAGAGAGAAATTTTTGAAAATTTGCCCTACCTTCCTGTAGGGTTCGGCCATCCATATGATGGATCTCTCATCCCTTCAAGAACACCTTGTGTCACACCTCTGCGAGGAGAGAGGACTATGTCATAGTCTCATTTCCTTCTCTCCATCATCCTTCACACTACCATTGAAGGAGATCGCACTGCTACCGTTTTTGAACTACGCCTCACGCCTCTAGGTAGTGGAACACCTCGCGTCACACCTCCACATTTTAAAACATTGCTTTATATTTCGCGTATCGGTGACCCACTGATATGATACGTATTGGCCGATATGTGATGAAATTTTGAACCTTGGTTTTGCCTTATAAAATTAGCAAATTAGCTGCTGCAATAGAATCAAACTCTAATTGAACAGTTCGGGCTCGAGTTTTATTAGGCTTGATTTGAGTTTGATTTTAATTGAGCTTGAATCGAGTTCAGACCTCGGGGTAAGCTCGACTAGTTATTTGAGCTCAAGCTCGACCAATAAAAAGTTCGGCTTAAAAGCTCGGGAGCTTGGCTTGATTGACACATACATACATACATACATATATTTTAATGAAAATATGTATTTATGCAAATATATATTATGAAAAAATATTTTTATATTCTATATATAAGAATATACTATATATTATAAAAAATATATCATATTCTATCCATTTTCGAGCCTTTGAGCTGAACTCGAGCTCATTGAATATTTAATCAAACCAAGCTTGGACTGGAAAATTGTAGTTTGAATCGAGCTCGACCTCGAGCTCAAGCTCAAGCCTAGTAGCATTTTAGTCGAGCCGAGCCGAGCCAAGACATGCCAAAGTTTAGCTCGGCTTGATTGCACCTCTGGCAGTGACCTTAAGAGGAATTGTTTCTACCCACTTTGTAAAGTAAGTGGTGGCCATTAGGATCCAACAATATCCGTAGGACGGTGATGTAATCATCCCTATGAGGTCCATACCCTAGGTGTGGAATGGCCAGGGTGTGAGGATGGGGTTGAGGGGTTGCATTGGTTTGTGAATGAGTAGGGCATGGATTTGGCATTGTTTGCACTTCTTTACATGTGTTGTGGCAACCTGTATTATTGAAGGCCAGTAAAATTCTATTTGAATAATGTGGTTAGAGAGGGCATGTTGACCTTGGTGGGCTGCAGGCTCTTGGTTATGTGCTAAGGATAAAGCTTCCTATGCTTCCTCTTCTCCTAAGCATCTCAAAGGGTTGTTTGTGAAAGACCTGAACAAAACTCCATTTACCAAATAATATCTCTTAGCTTTTTGAGCTAGGGTTTCTGCAGTTTTCTGATTCCCCGGCCAAGGTTCCTTATCTTAGATAAGCTATTTAGGGTCGTCTCCAGTCTGTTGTTGCTATATGCAAGCACTCTTGCTTGTCAAACATAGGTAAACACTCGACACAGTCCTGCCTTTCTTTGGCTTCTTTCTTCATTTATGGCCAATAATAGCCTAACCTCTGTAACTTTCTATATAAGGTGGTCAATGGGTTTCCGCAGCACTGGGTGTGTACTTCCTCTAGTACTCTCTTACTTTCTTCATCCCCTAGACACCTGACTCTCACTCCATCTGCCACCTTGTAGTATAACACATCTTTGAGGATTTGGAATTTAGTTAAGAAATGATTCCCTTTTGCTGAGGCTGCTGGGTTTTGAAGTTTTGCTACTATCTCATACCCCCAGTCTTCCTTGACTATGTTCTTGGGATGTTCTACAAGGTGTGCTAAGTTATCAGGGGTTGATTGTACCTTTTTAGCCATTGTGACCGTGACCTCAGCTCCTTCAAACTGTATCAGTGAACTTAGTGTTGCTAGTGAGTTTGTGAACATGTTTTTGGCTCTGTTTATGTGATTGAAAGTTACTATAGTATCTTAGCAGAGTTGGTTAAGTAGGATCCTATATGGTAGTACTGCGGTCTCCTTCATTTCCATTTCGTACTCAGCTACATTGTGTGACCTTGGAAACTGTAGTTTGAAGGCCTTGGCTATTTTAGCACTGTTTGGGAACTGCAGGATGACACCAACACCCTCCTGCAGTTACTGTTCTGTCAAAGTATAGTGTCCACTTTGCTTCCTCTATGTTTGCAACCTTGGGTACTTCTCTTAGGACGTCCTCACTGATTTCTGAGGTGTCCACAGTAGGGAACGTAGCTAATAAGTCTGCAAAGGCTTGGGATTTGATTGCTTTTGGGGCTATATACTTGATGGAAAACTCACTAAACTGCATTAGCCAATGTACCAGATGCCTTGAGAGGGGTGGTTTGCCCACAAAATACTTGATAGGGTCAGTTTTACTAATTAACAGGTTCTTGTGGCCTAGTAGATAGTGCCTAAACTTTCGCACTGCAAACACCAGGGCTAAACACTTTCTTCATGTTTGAATTTTCCGACTTTTTTTTTTTTTGATTTTTTAGCTTTTGGTATCTCTTGGTGCTATCTAAAAAAGGAAAATGCCTTTGGAAGACTATTCCAGCCGCTGTGATTGGCTCCATTTGGACAGAAAGGAATAACAGATTGTTTAGAGATCAAAGAAAGATTCCTGTGATTGGGTGAATGAGAGGTTTAAACATTGCTCTGGGTAGTTTGCTTTGAAGGGGCTGCAGGTGTGAAAATGATAAAAAAATTAAAGGCCATTAAGGAAGGATTGAGGGAGAGAAGGAAGGAGACATTTGGAGGGGAAGAACGTAGAAAAAGGAGATTTCGGAAAAACTAGCTAGACAAGACAGAATTAGAGAGGAAGGTGAATTCAAGAGAGAAGCCCAAATTGAGATGGCAGCTTTAGAGTTGGAGCTGGCTAGACTGGACAGAATTAGAGAGGAAGGTGAATTCAAGAGAGAAGCCCAAATTGAGATGGCGGCTTTGGAGTTAGAGCTGGAAAGTCTAGTCTTGAGGTAGGAGTAAGGTGGAGACAGAACTCAAGAGCTTTATATCTAAAAGAAGGAGACAAGAACACTCGTTTTTTCCATGCCTTTGCAAATGGAGGAAGAAGAAAAAACATGACCACTAGGGTGTTGGTCGAGGAGGAGGTGGTGGAGACATGGGGGGAAATTCAAGAAAAAATGGTGTCCTATTACAAGAGGCTGTATGCGGGGAGAAACTGGTGCTGGGTGTCATTGGGAGATTTAGAGCCAAGTCAGCCAAGTGACAGTTCAGCAATCTGGTTAGAGAGGGCTCTTGAAGTAGCAGAGGTAAAGGAGGCATTGAAGAAGATAAATAGTGATAAAGCACCCGGTCCAGATGGATTCAACTTCAACTTCATCAAGAGTTGCTGGTACTTCTTGCAAGAGGACTTTATGCAGTTATACAAAGAGTTCTGGGAATCCAAAAGTTTAGACAGAAGGGTAAATGCAACATTTATAGCTTTAGTTCAGAAAAAGAGTGGAGCAGTGCACATGAAAGATTTCAGGCCAATAAGTTTAATAAGCAGTCCCTACAATCTTTTGGCAAAAGTGTTGGCAAGCAGGTTGAAGAGAGTGATCCAGGAAGTGGTGGGGGAATCTCAGATGGCTTTTGTAGAAGGAAGGCAGATCCTAGATTGGGTTTTGGTGGCTAGTGATTGCATTGATTCAAGAATTAGAAGCGGAAGAAGACCATGTCTGGTTTGTAAGCTGGATATAGAGAAGGCGTATGACCATGTGGAATGGGTTTTTTTTTGGAGGAGATGCATTGATTGATGGGGTTTGGGGAGACTTGGAGGGGCTGGATGTATGGGTGTATTTCATCTGTGTCCTTTTCTTTACTTATCAACGGGGTATCTTCAGAATTCTTTCAAGCCTCTAGGGGATTGAGGCAAGGGGATCCAATCTCCCCGTTGTTGGTTGTGTTAGTAATGGAAGCCTTAAATATGGTCATGAAGAAAGGAGTTCAGAGGGACTGGATTGAAGTCTTTAAGGTTGGAGCATAAGGTTCTTGTATATCCCATCTACAGTATGCTTGTGACACATTAGTTTTCTTAGATGCCTCAGTGAACCAAGTCTTGAATCTCAGAGCAGTGTTAGCTAACTTTGAGATGCTGACCGGTCTGAAAGTGAACCTAGAGAAGAGTCTACTGATAGGAGTTGGAGAGATAAGTGGGTGGGGGGGGGGGGGGAATGGAACAGTTTACAGGGGTGCTGGAGTGCAGAGTAGGGGAGCTTCCTTTTATGTATTTAAGACTTCCGGTGGGGTCAAGGCAGCAGCAACAAGTATTTGGAAGCCTCTACTAGAAAGAGTAGAAAAGAGGTTGGACAGATGGAAGGCTAAGTACCTATCTTTGGGAGGGAGAATCACACTTATAAAGAGTGTTTTGGCCAGCTTACCAACTTATTACCTTTCCTTTGTAAGAGTACCTAATGAAGTGGCTAAGAAGGTTGAGAAAATTCAAAGGGACTTCTTATGGGAAGGGGTGGGGGGAGCCAAAAAATATCACTTGGTCAAGTGGGAGGAGGTGTGCAAGCCAAAGGAGAGGGGAGGTTTGGGGCTGAAAAGGGTCAAGGTAATAAATAAAGCACTTCTAGGGAAATGGCTGTGGAGGTTTAGGCAAGGGAGGGAGAGGGAGGCTCTATGGAGGAGAGTGGTGGTTGGAAATATGGTGTGATAAGATTCGGGTGGGAACCAAGGGAAGTGAGAAGCTCATATGGGGTGAGTGTTTGGAAAGGAATAATAAGTTTCAATCAAGATTTCAGAAAAATGGTCAAGTTTATAGTGGGGGAAGGCTCTAAAGTGAGGTTCTAGGAAGATGAGTGGCTTGAAATAGGGAAGTTAAGTGAGGTGTGCCTAAGGTTATATAAGTTAACAGAACAACAAGTCTCAATAGCCCAATGCTATGAGTGGAGAGGGGAGCAATTGATCTGGAATCCGAACTTCAGAAGGCCTCTTCTAGATCAAGAAGTGGAAGAGTGTATTGTGCTTCTGGAAAAGGTAGAAGGAACCAACATTTTTAGAGATATAGAGGATGGTCTCTGGTGGAAAGAATGTAAGGAAGGCAGATTTACAGTCAAGTCATTTTACAAAGCTCTAACGAGAGAAGAAAGGGGTACATACCAGATAAAAGAGTATGGGGTAACCCAGTCCCCCCAAGGGTAGAAGCCTTTGCCTGGTTGGTGGCACACGATATTATTCTCACCTCTGTTCATCTGAAATTAGGGGTTTATATCTTGCCAACTGGTGTTATATATGCAATCAGGGGCACCCTTTGCAAAGCAAACGAGGAAAGTTGCTACCATTTACTAATCACTTGCTCATTTGTTGTAGGCCTTTGGGAAAAGCTTTTTGATCTTTTTGGCTGCAGGTGGACAGAACCGGTGCAGATTTGCAATCTTTTTGATCCTACAACTTTCATTTGGCCAAAGAGAAGAGGAAGAGTTTTGTGGAGGGGTGCGAGAGCTGCTTTGGTGTGGACTGTGTGGGAGGAACGAAATGCTAGAATCTTTAATGACAAGGAGAGGGGTCAAACTTGTGTGTTAGAAAGTATCTTATGTAGGGCCATAAGTTGGGTAAAATCATTGGATCTGTTCTCCTCCTACACTTTTGATGACATAAGGAGAAGTTGGGAACAATTAGCTAAAAGTTCCGCGGTCAGAAGCAAGCCAATGGTGGATTGGAAGTCTCCTGATGCAGGTGTCATTAAACTAAATTTTGATGGCAGTAGCTTGGGCAACCCGTGGCCATCTGGAATAGGGGAAGTCTTTAGAAATGATCAGGGTCAGATTGTAGCTCTATTTTCTGGTCCTATAGGGCGGGGAGACTCAGTAAATGCAGAACTCCAAGCTGTATTACAAGGAGCAGAATGTGCAAGAGAGTTGGCAGTGGAGCATTTAATGATTGAAGGTGATTCTAAATTGGTTGTTGGATGGCTAAAAGAACCAGAGACGACAGCCTGGCCGTACAGGGGGACTTTGAGAAGATTTAAGTGGCTGACTTCAAATATTTCAGTCACAGTTCAATGGGAAAGAAGATCGGCAAATGGGCTGGCAGACCTCCTAACTAAACAAGGAGTACATAGGACTCAGCTCTTTTGGGCTCAATTGTAAGCTTTATGATATAGTTTGGAGGCTGCACCTCGCGCCTCTTAGTGGGGAATTGTATGATGCATACTTAGTTCTTTAATTAATAAAATTATCATTACCTTTATCTATCAAAAAAAAAAAAAAAAGAAAGTCTTCCATTTGTTCTCATGCAATATAGCAAGCTTCATATGGAAGTTCTTCTTCTTTCTATTTGGGGTGAGTGGATTCCATGCATCGACTTCAGCAGAAAGAAAGCTAAGATTATTTGGAGCTGTGTCCCTTTTGCAGTATGTTGGTCTATTTGGAGGGAGAGAATCAGGAGTTTTTGAGAATAGGTCGAATAACATTGAATATATGGTAGCTGCAGTGACCAATCTGATTTCAGAATGGGTTCTCAGATTTCCAGATTTCAATCAAGTCTCCAAGGCTGATTTGTTGGAAAATTTTTTGGAATATCCTTGAATTACAGCCTTGTAATGTTGAATCCTTTTCAATTTGAAGTTTTTGGAATGTATGTGGTGCATCAACTAGACAACCAAGGATGTTAGGATGTAACTCTTTTTTCTTTTAGTGAAATGAAATTTTTTTCTTGATTCTTGAAAAAAAGGGGAAGAAGTACAAGCAAGTGCAATACCTGTTTTAGGCTTTAGCAAAGGCACTGGAAGGATCACTAGAACCAATAGAAGTGGACATTCCATTCTTCTCCAAATGCATTAGGAGGCTTCTAAGCTTATCCGTTACATCACAGGAGCCATGAGGAAAGGTCAGGATAGTAGATTACGAAGCATCAACACCAACAATAGTTAAATGGGGCATTACCCTTCTTTCCAGTTTTAAACCTATCAGGCTTCAAATGTAGGTTCAGCTTCTAGCATTTTTCCTTAGTACGCCTAGGTTTCTTAGTATATTCACAACTATAAGACTTTTCATTGGCAATTTGCTTACTTATGCTTTGTTTGGCTTTAAAAAACATAAAGGTTGAGTGCTCGACCACAGTAGGCTGCATCATAGCAGTTGTACTCTCCTCATCTTGCACCAAGGAGTAGGTGGCTGCAAGGGAAACAACACTAAGAATATATTGCCTGGTGAAGTCAAACTCAGGATTCAATCCAACAAGTAAATCAAAGACTTTGTTCTTCTCAACATATTTCCGGTATTACTCACCATCTTCCCAAAGTGACTGTAGAGAAAAAAAATACATAGCTACTATTCTCTCCTCTTGATGCATACTACAAGCCTCCCTTTGGAGTTGATAAACCCGGGCTGTGTCTTTTGCCTAGGAATAGGTGGCAGTAACCCCATCCCAAATTTTCTTGGCTGTGGAGAGGAACATGTAGTTATGGGCTATATGGAACTGCATAAGCAAACCAGCCAAGACATTACCATCGAATTGTCCTGTTCCCGCTTGGAAAATTTTTGGTCTTCAGGTTTTTGCTTTGCCTCCTTGCTTGTAATGTAAACCATCTTACCTCTTCCACAAATAATAAGTTTGGCAGGTTGAGATCACTCTAGGAAGTTGGTCCAATCAAGTTTTATGGTAGTTATCATACCACCAAAGGTATCAACACTCCTGATAGGAATGCTAGACAACTAAAGGTTACCTGCAAATCCTTGGACGAATCCATAGCTCATGAAGAACTTTCTTGACAGCCCGATAACACTTCAAATACCAACGGGCAAACAATAGACCCAGCCAACTAGGTTTAGTCTTGGTTTAGAGGCACAAGGAGGCCAAACATAAGCTGGCTGCAAAAAAGGGATAGAAAAAAATCTTCCAAAAACTATTTAGGGCTTAGAAAAAGATGGGATCACTTTCTGTTAATCTGGAGATGTAAAACGACCCAATCTTACCAGGTCTCATAGAAAGAAACAACCTCATATACACAACACTCAAAACGTCAAACTTGTATTTTCTACCATTTTTGAATATAAAATACCACGAAAAATCATGGAGGCTTCATGCAGCTTTAGGAATCACGCAAAATGCCCCTAAAGCATAAAATTGTACCAGATTGGTGAGTGCCTGTTATGGGCTCGAGAATAGGATCTCGTCACGGGTCGGTCCACGGGGAAAACCTCCTGTTTTCCCTTGTTCCTCCCTTTTCTTGAAGAACCTATCTTGTCGCCCTAAAGGTGATTTGTTCAAGAGATCACCTAACTCTCCTTGCTCTCTTTCTTGATTGAAATTTTTGATGCCTTTATTCAATATTCTCAGCTCCTTAAATAGGAGATTACAAGAGATAAGAGTCCTACTTTTAGGAAGACTCTTTGCTAATTAGGAAGACTTCCTACTAATCTATCCTATTGAACTGATAAGATAAGATAAGATAAGACTCCCTTAATCTATCCTACTGAATTGATAAGATAAGATAAGACTCCCTACTAATCCATGCTATTGAACTGATAAGATAAGAACACTGAATAGATAAGACTCCTACTAATCCCTGCTACTGACAGCAAATAAGGTAAGAATACTGAATAGATAAGATAGGATGAGAACACTAAATTGTTGCTGCTGAGAACACTAAATTACTGCTGCTGCTGCTGGCGCCCACATCATTACTCCCCTTTTGGACTACGAGCTTGTCCTCAAGCTCGAATTCAGGATGGGTGTCTTGAAACACAGTCAAAGGAATCCCGGATAGGTGGAATGATTTTGCCCTCCTGTATCGGGTTCCAATGAAGAGGGTTCATCCTCAGACAACTGTAGTGATATACCAAGATTTGACCATGCGTAGCTGCATTCTTTGCCGTGGCCAACTGCAACCTTAAGGTACTTTTGAGATGTCTTGAACTGTAGAGTACAAAGATTGTGAAGGCCAAGCTGGTGCCATTGAACCGCATCATTTGGATCCTCTTCTATTGCATGCTTTAGTGTGTACAGAGCTCGCTCTTCCACTTCCGTCAAATCATTATGTCCAATTCCAAATGTTACTGCAATTTCATGCTGAGCCTTGTGAACCATGGCAAGTCCTGCCCATGCTATCCAAAGCTCAATTGTTGTAGAGTCCCCTTCTCTGAGTATTGAAGCCATTTCATTCGCAACCCATGAAAATTGTTCAGTGGGATCTTGAGACCTTTCTGCATCCTTGATACGATGAAGCGCAACAGCATATCAAGTTGACATGCAATTAGGCTCCGGTTTTGCTGCCTTCTCTAGGCACTTTCCAGCACTTCTATGATCACCAGCCAAATAGTATGCATTAGCAAGATTCACCTAGATATGTGCAGCCCTAGGATCTGATCTGACTGCAGCTAACAAACACTCTTTTGCAACATTTGCAGCCACAACATGAGGCATACAAGCTCCTTCACCAGCACTTGCCCCAACACCTGCAACAACTTGAAGATATGCAATCCCAAGATTCTGCGACACCTTGACGACACTGGATTCCTGCTTAATCGGGACATTCTGGGTGTTGCTAACCTGCGCTAGGGCAACGACCTGCTGCTCGCCCGACGATTCTGCCATGTCTGGTCGGCGGCCGGTTGTGGTTGTAGCCCCTTCCGGGTTCTTTTCCTTGCTGGAAAAGTACAACTCCATCAATCGCCTTAATTTTCGGACGTCATCCTTGATCTCGCGCACCTCCGTGCTGTTTTTCACGATCTTGAGCTCCGGTTCATGAACCCTAGTCGTCAACTGCTCAAGGTCACCCATGACGCCTTGCTCTGATACCAAATTGTTATGGGCCCGAGAATAGGATCTCGTCACGGGTCGGTCCACGGGGAAAATCTCCTATTTTCTCTTGTTCCTCCCTTTTCTTAAAGAACCTATCTTGCCGCCCTAAAGGTGATTTGTTCAAGAGATCACCTAACTCTCCTTGCTCTCTTTCTTGACTGAAATTTTTGATGCCTTTATTCAATATTCTCAGCTCCTTAAATAGGAGATTACAAGAGATAAGAGTCCTACTTTTAGGAAGACTCCTTGCTAATTAGGAAGACTCCCTACTAATCTATCCTACTGAACTGATAAGATAAGATAAGATAAGACTCCCTTAATCTATCCTACTGAATTGATAAGATAAGATAAGACTCCCTACTAATCCATACTACTGAACTGATAAGATAAGAACACTGAATAGATAAGACTCCTAGTAGTCCCTGCTACTGAATACCGAATAGATAAGATAGGATGAGAACACTAAATTGCTGCTGCTGAGAACACTAAATTACTGCTGCTGCTGCTGGCGCCCACATCAGTGCCACCACCACCTATACGAACTGCTGACATCATCCAATGGCAGTTTGGTGTCAGCAGTTTTCCCCTGGAACGAAGGTCAGCAGTAGAAACTCCCTCAAGTCTCAATGAGCTCTAATACCAAGTTACACGTGTGGAAGGTAAAAGGAAGAAGAAGAAGAAGAGGCAAAAGAGAAAGGGATGTGTCCAAGAGAAGGTGTGAGTTACTGTTCACACCATCAAACCAGCAATCTATGTTTACTATTAAGCATGAGATATTACAACTATGCCCTTGGGTGCCCAAATACAAAAGAACATAAAAGATAATATTGCCCTTACAAAGTATTCTCAACAATGATGATGATGATGGAAAAAATGGAGGTGAAGTGGTGATGGGGGTAAATATCCAAGAACATAATGGGAGTGAAAATCAGAGACCTTTGAACCTAACAATTGGAGAGTCAAGGTTCGATCATGCTACTCAAGATTATAGCCAAGCTTCTTGTGTTTCTAGAAGGCAATATTAATGAAAAAACAAGACAATGGGAGCCAATTATGAAAAGACCATGTCAGAAAACTAGCTTAGCAGGGATGAACAACTCTTCTAGTCCTACTGAGTGGGGCAC
The DNA here is from genome assembly GCF_056320005.1 of Nelumbo lutea. NCBI lineage: Eukaryota > Viridiplantae > Streptophyta > Magnoliopsida > Proteales > Nelumbonaceae > Nelumbo > Nelumbo lutea. The sequence goes on along the minus strand of NC_142684.1, from coordinate 38,960,268 downwards.
TTCCAGTTCTACATCATCACATGCCTATGGGCATTTTAATCCTAACCATATACTTATAGGCTCTATGGACAAGCTTCTGATAGGGCGTCTTCTTATGAATAAGGATATGGATATGGAATTATGGAGAATACCCTCAAATAGGAGTTTTTCTTAGAGAATTGACCAATAAAGCTACTGACACTATGTAGAGTATAAGAGGGTATTTTAATGTGAAGAATTGACAACAATATTGTAGGTATGTGGAGTAGCAACATTACTGCACACCTAATGGAGTTGATGACCAGTTTGAGTCAACTTGAAATTTTTTTCGGATGTGATGTTAAATCTTAGTTTTTGTTTATATAATGAATTATTTTGTAGTTCGAAACTTAGAAGGCAAACAAGGTGACTCCAAAATATAAAGACAAAATAACCCCAGATATCACGATGCATTACAACACAAAACTTTTCCATCACCTTAATTGTACTCCCCTGAAATCTTCTTGTTACCCTTCCTGGTTTTCTTCACCTTCTTATTTGGTCCAACCCCAAAAAAGCCCCTCCTCAATCTGTCAAACACATTCAAAACTTTGAACAACTCTTTGACTTTTCCTCTTAAAGCATCCAGCTGCATTAGGATTCTTTTCTAATTCCTTTCTACATTAGAAGGCAACCAAGTGTTGTTGATACTAATGGGAGGATGCAGAAGGAAAATGTAGGGTGTTTGGTACATCTTTTGCACCCGGTCAATAAAGGACAAACAGAAATATGCAAACCTCTTACCAATAGATGGCAGAAATTTGTGTATTTTGAATTATAACTATCATCATGCATGCCTTATCCCAACTATATAGGGTTGGCTACATGGATCCTATTTTTGCCAATCTGTTTTATTTAATGCTTTATCTGATTGTTCAATTATTAGCACATAAATACTTTCTTGCATGATTATGACCTTATTCCAATTTGGATCATTTGTCATTTCCTCTGTGAGTTTTGCACAATCCTTCCACTTAGTATCTATGTTACCTGGATATGGCAAAAGGATGACTGGACAAGGTATCAGATAAGAAATCTATACCAAAAATTTAAGCATCTGATATGATACAGCACATGGATCCTATTTTTGCCAATCTGTTTTATTTAATGCCTTATCCGATTGTTCAATTATTAGCACATAAATAATTTCTTGCATGATTATGACTTTATTCCAATTTGGATCATTTGTCATTTCCTCTGTGAGTTTTGCACGATCCTTCCACTTAGTATCTATGTTACCTGGATATGGCAAAATGATGACTGGACAAGGTATCAGATAAGAAATCTACACCAAAAATTTAAGCATCTGATATGATACAGCACTCTTATAGAGGAGATGTATCCAGTATCATAGGTTAATATATACTCTACTTGCTAGCTTCAGAATGCTAGTTAACTAATTTTCCACTTGTTGCTTCTACTTCCTTACCTTTTAGGGAACCATTTAACTAAATCATTCTCTTCTTTGTTTCTTTCCTTGAACTTCTAATATTTGAGCTACGTTTTGTTCATTGATGTCAACAGATTTTCATTGGGAAAGTGGGGCTATCACTCAAAATCTTGCTAGAAAATGTGAGATGCTTGCTGTATCTGGTCTAGTGGAATATGGCGATGAGATAGATGTCATTGCTCCAGCTGATATTCTGAAGCAGATCTTTAAGATGCCCTACTCCAAGGCTCGTTTATCTATTGCAGTTCATCGTATTGGTCAGACTCTTGTTCTTAATACAGGGTATGCCTTATAAACAGAAGCTGCTTTTTTGCATGTTCAGCTTGTAATTGCAAACACACATCCTTCAATTTTTCCTGAACATTTGCAGGCCTGATGTTGAGGAGGGAGAAAAATTGGTTAGAAGACATAGCAATCAATCTAAATGTGTTGATCAGTCTCTCTTTCTGAATTTTGCCATGCATTCAGTCAGAATGGAGGCTTGTGATTGCCCACCAGGTAAATATGTCCCACACGAAGAGGAGTCAAACCCAACCATTTTTCCAGGACAATTTGACTCTACGAAGGGATCTTTTGTCTCTCCTGTTCTTCCAAATCAAGGCGATACATCACAGGTTCTTGGTCAGAGTGGTGGTGGCAGCCAGAGAGAAGGATTAAATGGCCATGCACAGTATCCACAAGGGAATCAGGGTGATTTCTTTTTGGGTGGTAAGAAAAGTAAGAGAAATAGCAGGTGTGATGCTGTCAAGAAAGCTTCACAAGTTGGTGAAAAGCCCAGATGCACAGTGCAGGAATCTGAAAAGTACAGGAGGGTTGGTGGTGATGATTTTCTAAGAGTTTTGTTTTGGAAATTTCACAACTTTCGCATGCTTTTGGGAAGTGACTTGCTTTTATTTAGTAATGAGAAATATGTTGCTGTGAGCTTGCATCTGTGGGACGTTGCACGACAGGTAACCAGTATCTTGCTGTATACAATGATATTATGTCTCTTTTCTTTCTCATTGTATTTCTCATCTACAGGTCACACCATTGACTTGGCTGGAAGCCTGGCTTGACAATGTCATGGCAAGTGTTCCTGAATTGGCCATCTGTTATCATCAAAATGGTGTTGTCCAAGGCTATGAGCTTCTTAAAACAGATGATATTTTTTTACTTAAGGGCATCTCTGAAGATGGCACACCTGCATTCCATCCTCATATTGTCCAACAAAATGGCCTTTCAGTTTTGAGGTTCCTTCAGGAAAACTGCAAGCAAGATCCTGGTGCATATTGGGTACTGTTTCCTGGTTTTTATCTGGATATGGAAATGGATGTATTTTAAATTGCTTATTACAATTTGTAACTTTCATGATTCTTATGTTGACTAAATATTTTCAGTTGTATAAAAGTGCTGGAGAGGATGTTATCCAACTCTTTGATCTTTCTGTTCTCCCTAAGAACCATTCACCCAGTAACCATGATAAAAGCTCTAGCTCCCTGTCATCTATAATGCATAGAGGGAGAAGGGACTCCTTGTTTTCATTGGGGACTCTTCTGTACCGAGTTGCTCATAGACTATCATTTTCAGGGGTATGGAATCAGATATCTGTCATTTTAGATTCTTTGCCCTATAGGATATGGTTAACTCTAGTTGATGATCGACTATTTTTACTGCAGGGTGCCAATGGTAGGGCGAGGTGTGCAAGGTTTTTCAAAAAATGTCTGGATTTTTTGGATGAGCAGGATCATCTGGTATTACTGCTTTCCAGGATATGTTTTATATTGGTCATGCTGTTTTCTTTTTGGTTGATTTTTTTTCCAAAATTATTGGATTGAAAGATGATTTTTATACTTACAATTAATTTGGTGGTGAAATAGGTTGTTCGTGCATTTGCTCATGAACAATTTGCAAGGTTTATTTTGAAATACCATGAGGAGCTTGATTTAACATCTGAATCTGTTCCTATTGAATCTGAAGTTACAGTTACTGATGCAGAAGATGAACCCTCTGACTTCTCTCTAGGCATGACTAGATCATTAATCCATGATGAATCATGTTCTCAAATTGCAGAAGATGCACAGACCCCTTCATCTAAAGATGGAAATAATCTTCAAGATTCACTGTCAGGGGAGCCCTCTCTGAAGATGACTTTAGAAGCAAATCTGTTTAGCCCAAAAAAATTTGTTGCACCACAAAGAATGGATGGGGGAGGTTCAAAAGGAACTGTGCCAAGTTCTTGCAGTGAAGATAGCCTTGCAGTATGTGAGATGGCTTCAGCTTCTGCACATATGGTTCAAACTGTTGCTGATCCAATCTCCTCGAGATTAGCTGCAATACATCATGTATCTCAAGCTATCAAGTCTCTCAGGTGGAAGCGTCAATTACAGGACACTGAATTAAAGCTGATTGATCATGGTAGCAGCATCCAGGAAAGATCATCTACCCCCTTTACTGTATGTGCTTGTGGTGATACTGATTGTATTGAAGTTTGTGATATTCGGGAGTGGCTTCCAAGATTGAAAATGGACCACAAGTTGTGGAAACTTGTTCTTTTACTTGGAGAGTCTTATTTGCTTCTTGGGCAAGCTTATAAAGAAGATGGGCAATTGCATCAAACTCTAAAGGTTGTAGACTTGGCATGTTCTATTTATGGATCAATGCCCCAACATATTGAAGAAGAACAGTTTACCTCATCCATGGTAATTAGCACATCCCAATCAAATTTTGGTAGTTTGAGTGGAAAGACAAGACCATTCCTTGACAAACAATTGCATTCTGATTTCACCGGAGATTGCCTTCCTATTGAATGTTGCTCTTCCCCTTACCTTTTCTGGGCCAAGGCGTGGACACTTGTTGGGGATGTGTATGTTGAGCACCACATGGTAAGAGGTAAAGAAATACCAATACACCCAGAAAGCAAACCTTGTAGTCGCAAATTGAGAATGCCATCTGAAGTTATGAAGGAGGTAAAAAGGCTCAAAAAGAAGTTGGGACAATATAAGCAAAACTGCAGTACTTGTTCCTTGATAAACTGCAGTTGCCAGAGTGACAGGGCAAGCAGTGGTAACAGTGCAAGCAGTAGCACTGGAGATGTCCAACCATTAACTCATGGTAGAAAACAGAGTAAAAGACTTAATGCAAAGAAATCTAAAGATGCTCTTGTTGGAACTCTGGATGATAGCCATGTTCAGAGCAAGGAAGAACCTGTGAATGCTTTCGAAGGTGGATGTTTACCTAACAATAAAGGTGGTAACAAATCTGTTGAAAATTCTAAAACAATAACAAATAATTTAGGTGAAGCATCTTGGACCACTAATTCTATAGTTGAGGGTCCCTTGGAAGTGCAGGATAGTGGGTCTTTAGCAGCTACTGATGTTGAAACTAATACTCAAGAAGCATCCAAAGAGAAAACTGGTGGAATTTTCAAATTTCTTCAAGGGCCTGTATTTGCAGATGAAGATTCCAATCTTTCATCTGCCATAAGCTGTTATGATGCGGCTAGACAAGCAATGGATGGCCTGCCCACTGGTTTAGCAGAATTACAATCTGTACTTAAAAAGAAAGGATGGGTGTGTAATGAACTAGGTCGACAGAGGCTTGAAAGAAAAGATTTGGACAAAGCTGAACTAGCATTTGCAGAAGCTATAAAAGCCTTCAGAGAAGTTTCTGACCATACTAATATTATATTAATTGAATGCAACTTGGGTCATGGCAGAAGAGCATTGGCAGAAGAAATGGTATTGAAGATAGAAAATCTCAAGGCACATGTGATCTTCCAAAATGCATATAACAAAGCTCTTAATACTGCAAAGCTTGAATACTGTGAATCACTACGATATTATGGTGCAGCCAGGTCAGAGTTGAATGCTCTAGGGGAGGGCACAGGATCAGTGTCAAGCACCTTGAGGAATGAGGTATATACACAATTTGCTAATACATATTTGAGGCTCGGTATGCTTTTGGCCAGAGAGGATATTACTGCAGAGGTTTATGAAAACAGAACTCTTGAACATCTATCTTTAAGCCATCTAAATCCTCTTGATAGGAGAGCTAGGAAAGAACTGAGGAAACATGAGATTTCAGCCAATGATGCTATTAGGGAGGCTGTATATATGTATGAATCACTGGGTGAACTGCGCAAACAGGAGGCTGCATATGCTTATTTTCAACTTGCTTGCTACCACAGGGATTGTTGTTTGAGGTTTTCAAATGCAGATCATAAGCACATTAATCCATCTAGAGGTGAGAGCAACAGTCTTCAGAAGGTTAAGCAGTATGCATCTTTGGCTGAAAGGAACTGGCAGAAATCGATAGATTTTTATGGAGCAAAGACACATCCCATCATGTACCTGACTATTCTTATGGAAAGATCAGCTCTTTCATTGAATCTCTCAGACATTTTCCACTCAAACACAGTATGTTCCATTAACTTGTTGGTTCTCTGTCAGTTTTCTAATACCATAATGGTTTAGCAATTATATATTGGTCTTTATTTAATGCATGTCAATTTTTTTTGATCAATAACTTAACATTTTATTAATTAAGAAGAAGGATGGTAAAATACATTAATACAGTCACTGTGAGGGATAAAGCCTCTTATCTCTCTCCCATACAATCTGATCCCTTACAGTTGTGCCCATAATGAATCTCTCTCCACCCATTGTTTAGCTAAGGCATCTGCTACATAAAAAATCTCTTAACACACCCAACAACTATTTCCAAATCTCTCATTGTTGAAAAGCCACAGATTTGACCCCCCATCTTGTAACCAGGTAATCACCTGTTTGGACTCTCCTTCCACAAATAGCTTTTGAATGTTCATTTGCTTTGCCTTTTGGATGCCTTCCACTACTGCGAACACTTCTGTTCTCAGGGAGTCTCCTCCAACTGGCCCTGAGAACATGGCTATTGGAACTCCTAGTTTCATGATTGATACCTTTGTTTTTAGAAAATGTCAATATTATTAGAGGTATAAAACTTGAGGCATGCCTTGGTGTGAGGCATTGTAAAACATACTTTTCAAGGCGCCTAGTCTCCTAGGCAGACACTTAGGCATCTAGGCAATGAGTTCTTATTTTTAATAAAAAAATATAAATCCTAGGGTAGTTCCCTAGGTTTCATAGTAATAAGCAGTATCGTTAACTAATCATTACCATAATCCTCAAGAAATAAGTATAAACTCCGTATCAAAAGATAGAAAATCAACATATTTATGAGAAGAAAAATATGAAAGAAAACATACAAAACATAAGGGATGAGCCTTTATTGTTCTTGTGTTTCAATTGGATAAAATCTTCAAGTGTTTCTTCCTTATCAATTCAGGTTTTAAAGCCCTAAAGTGTTCAAGACTATGCCATGAATTGTCTGCCGATTGAATCCAAGCAAGTAAGAAAATAATAAAAAGAAACTGGTATAAGAACAATAATATTAACACTATAAACCCACAATATGAATAATTTAGTCTAATAATATCTATTATACTACTAATAACAAAATATAAAAATATTATGTGGTGTCTACATATAAATTTGTAGGCATTTGGGCAAGGCAACCCTCCAAGAATGCCTTATTGCCTTAGGTGTTGCCTAGGCATCACCTTGACAACTATGTCGCCAAATGCCTGATGTGGGATTGGTGAGGTACCCATGTCATGTGAAGTGTGAGTAGTGCATGAGAAAAGAAACCAGATTTGGAAATTTCTGGATTTTCAAGTATTTTTTTATTTTTTACAGTAATGATATTTTGGTTATTCTATATATTGCTTTTAGAGTTATTTTCTTTATGTTTGTTAGTGTGGTAGAATCATAATTTTGAACTTCATGGTTCAAGGAGTTTAGTTGACTCTAGACAGTACATTTATGTATATTGTTGCAAAAACATGATAAATTGTAATGAAATGATATATGAGTGATTTTTCTGCATGTTATGCTTATGGTGAATGAGAATGAACCCATAAACCTAGAGAGATGCCTGGTGTCCATTGAATGATTCTAGTCTTCTAGGTTCTCTCTTCTCTCTCTCTCTCTTGCTTTCTAATTCTTCAATTGTTCATTATAGTCATCAATAATCCATAAATTATTCATTAAAAGAGTTTATTATCTTTAAAGGACTAAAAATTGATCTAGGTACATTTTCTTTAGTTAAACATAAAATCGCTTGACTTTTGCATTTCAGTCATTTTTCATCCTTGTCAAACCATATCAGAATTCTCCCATATTTGGATATCTTATAGATTTCTATCACTTTTCATCCTACCAAATTTTATGCCAAATTTTATTTAAATCATAATTCATTGGATTTTGGTGGTTATTCTCAAGGAGTTTTTTTGTCCTTTGTGGAAAACTTACTCAAAATGCTTGAAATCATGCATACAATCCATCATTCTAAAATGTTTACAAAATTTCTTTAGAAAATTCCACTTATACATATTTATTTAAAATTTCCATTTTCTCAAGGTCCTAAAACCTTTCCAACCTCTGTTTACTCTTTTATTTAGTCCTAAAATTATCCCTAAATGCTTACTAGTCCATTTGCTGCATTACAAGGAACTCAGATTGCTCACCAGCTTAGCCTAGTAAATTTGATAATAGGAGATTCCAAGTTGGTGGTGGGTTGGCTACAAAACCCGGATTTTGTTCCTTGGTACTACAGAGATGAAATCAAGAAATTCAAATGGTAAACAAGGGACATGAATGTAAGAGTACACTGGGCCAGAAATCTGCAAATTCTTTGGTTGATTGTCTTGCTAAACAAGGGACAAACAAGGATACTTTATATTGGGTTTAGCTGTAATTTTCTTTTAATTTGTTTATTTTGTTCTAAAATTGGGGTAGGTCGCAACCCGTGCCTCTCAAAGGGATGCTTGTACTGATTTAAGCCATTGATATCAATAAAGTATTAATCATTTATCAAAAAAAAAAAAATCCTTCCTAGCCCATTGTTTTGTTTTCAAGAAAAGGTAATGCATACATTAAAGATGAACTAGAAAGACCATACAATAGAATTAATTGAATCCCTAAATCCTTTCTAGCCCCTTGCTATATAGATAGACAGAGAGAGCGAGTATAGACAAAACAAAAAGAAAGAAACAAAAAAATAGCAAAAAGACTGTACATACCTTCTTTGTCATCATTCTTCTTTTCTCTTTCTTTGGTCTTCATCAAGTTTCTCCTTTTTGCAAGAAGTAGAACCCTAACATGTTGGACCCAAATCTAATATATATGCCATCCGTTGCTCATTTTTATTTGAGATACTTATTTGGTCCCTATTATATACAAGGAAAATGGTACCTTGGAAAGCTATAAAGATTGGCGGCCAAGGGATACACTTCAGCATATGATATAGACTGCATGGGAACTTTTGCCCTTGTGGAAAAGATGAATTTAGTTTGAGTTTTATTATGTCATGCGGCATCTTATTCTTGGCCACTGATCTAATTCAATGTGAAGAATGCTTTTTTTTTGAAAATAAATAAAAAAGAGAATATATTAAGAAAGAAAGAAGAGAGTTACAAAAAATGTGATAAGGCATCACCCCAAGGAAGAAAACCCAACCACCAATCTCACTTCCAGACACCCCACTGAATAACACCAAAAAAAATACACTTCTACAACTTCAGCTGAAAAAGAAAAAGAAAAGTGAACCCAACCAACCACTTCCACTGAGCACCTCAGACTATGTTTAGCAAATAAGTGGTTTGTTAATTAAGTACTTATCATAAGCACTTCTTTTTAAGTACTTCTTCAATTAAGTACTAATTAGTGTTTGGGGAGGTCTTTCTCAAACAACTTACAATTATTTTAAGTACTTATTTGTGTTGCAGTGTTTGGTGAGCTACTTATGCTATAAGTACTAATTGCAACACCACAAGAACCACTCAAAACTAAAACTCCAAGTGAAATCTTCTCAGGCTTTGCTTGAAACCTCATCTCCTTGAGGTTCTAAATTGGAGAAAACTTTACTCTTCATATTCCCTTCATTGAACTTGTATCACTTGAACCCTGACAGTGATCCACATTTCTTTAGTCTTCGAATAGGTGTCAAAACTCTAACCACATAAGGAACTAATAAAAAATATATAATTTTTTGAAAGAAATAAAAGGAACGATATAGTTTATCATGTTTATCTTACTATTATACAGTCAAAATATAATAAACATTATAACAACTAAAGAGCTTATATATAATCTCATGGTGTTTGGGCGAGGTGAGCCCCAAAAAGCACTTAGATGCCTAGGCGCCGCCTTGACAACTGTGCTGAACAGTGTGAACATTCTTCTTATTTCTGAGTCACCTCACTGCATTAAGCTTTTTCTCCAGCCTCTGCTCCTCCAATGATTTGGGATTGATTCTTTCTAACTCTAAAACTGCGTTCTCCTAAAAAATCTGGATGGAATTCTGCTCTATATCCCTTTTAACATCAACCCCCACACTCCAACTAAACTCAAAAAACCTTGATCCTCATCCTTTTTATTTTTTAATTTAACAACAGCTTCACCAATCTCAGTCACTGGTGTCTTGTAAATTTTCTTGCAAATTCTTCTTGTCCTAAGAAACGCAAGCCCAGGATTTTATTTAGTAGAAAACTACCGAATCAAAGAATCTGTAAAGAAAAGAGATGTTTCTAGAGGAAGAAGAGAAAGAGAAGAGATTGAGAAAGAAAGAGAGAGCAAATCAGTTCTGGGGCCCTCTTCACTAGTATTTATACTTTTAATTGAAAAAGGGTACAATGACTAATATGCCCTTATAGGGCGGCTAACACATAAAACTGCATAAATAACTTAAAAGAACCACTCAAAAGGGACCCAAAGTGTGTTGTGGTCCTCACTTCCTTTCTAAACAAATAATAAACAAAACAGCTACTAAATCTGCACAAATTTGCCCAAAATCCTCAATACTCCCCCTCAAGTTGGGAGTAAAGTGTCACACATTCCCAACTTGTGTAGGTCATATTCAAGCTTGTTCTTTGCAATTCCTTTGGTGAAGACATCAACTAACTGTAATTCAGAGGAGACATAAGGCAGGCAAACTTCTCCTGTTGTCACCCTCTCTTATAAAGTGTTGATCAACCTCAATGTGTTTTGTCCTGTCATGCTGAATTGGATTTTGAGAAATATTGATTGCAGCTTGGTTGTCACAATATAACATCATGGGCTCCTCAACTTTTATCCCAATCTCACTCAGCAAGGATCTAACCCAAAGTAGCTCTGAAACACCATGGGCAATAGATCTATATTCAGTCGTTGCACTTGACTTAGCCACCACTAATTGTTTTTTACTCTTCCATGAAACTAGATTTCCTCCCACAAAGGTGCATACCCCTGATGTGGATCTCTTGTCATCTAGACAACCTGCCCAATCTACATCTGTATAGGACTCCAGTTTTAAATTCCCATGGTCTAAGAATAGAATCTCTCTGCAAAGGTGCTTCTTCAGGTATGCAAATATCCTATCAATGGCTTCCCAATGCTGAACCCGAGGAGTCTGCATATGCTGACTCCCAACACTAACAACATAGGAAATGTCTGGGTGTGTCATACATAAATATAATAGCTGGCCTACCATCCTTTGATATCTCCCACATCTTTAACCAACTTACCATCCAAAGCATTAATCCTATGGTTCGGGTCAATAGGAGTATCAACTGGTTTAGTTCCTAGCTTCCTAGTTTTCTACAGTAAGTCCAACACATACTTCCTCTGAGAGATGAATATCCCATGCTTGCCTACCATCCTTTGATATCTCCCACATCTTTAACCAACTTACCATCCAAAGCATTAATCCTATGGTTCGGGTCAATAGGAGTATCAACTGGTTTAGTTCCTAGCTTCCTAGTTTTCTACAGTAAGTCCAACACATACTTCCTCTGAGAGATGAATATCCCATGCTTGGATCTTGCAACCTTAATCCCCAAAAAAATATTTTAGCTCACCTAGATCCTTGATCTCATACTCTTTCTATACTGACTTCTTGAGTGCATCAATTAGTATTGACACAAGTGCTTCTCTTCTTTTCACAAAGAGAGTATGATCGTACTGAGTCTGTGTGTATCCAAACCGGATAAGTGCTCCTTTGAACTTATCAAACCATGCCCTAGGTGACTGTTTCAAACCATATAATGATTTCTTCAGCTTACAAACTTTTCCCTCACTAACATTTTCATAAAAACCAGTTGGAATGTCCATATATACCTCCTCTTGCAAATCACTATTAAGGATTGCATTTTTAACATCAAACTGGTAGAGGGGCCATCAATAAGTAGATGCTAGAGACAAGAGAATTCAAACTGAACTCATCTTAGCTATTGGTGCAAAGGTCTCTAGGTAATCAATAGCATAGGTCTGTGTATACCCTTTTGCAACCAACTTTGCCTTGTACCTCTCTATATTTCCATCAGCCCTATACTTCACAGTGAACACCCATCTACATCCGTCTGTCTCTTTGTTTGTAGGAATGTCAACTATCTCCCATTTTTTGTTCTTAACCAAAGCCTCCATTTCTTCCTGCATAGCTGTTTTGCACTTAGGTTTGGAGAGAGCCTCACTGATATTCCTGGGTATAGACACAAAATCCAAGGAAGAAAGGAAGACACAATGGGAAGGTGATAAGGCACTATAGGAAAGATGGTGTGAGATGCAATGGGCTGTATACTTGATCTTTCTCTTGCGGAGTGCAATGGGAAGATCAAGATCAATGGGATCAACTGCAACATCAGTGTTAGGTATAGAAACATCATTAATGGGATTTTAGGGGAAATAACAAGCATAGGCTCAAGGGAAATAGCTGGAACTGTATCAGCCAGACCTAGAATCTCAAATGGATTGATGGAGAGTGGTGCAGGTTCTTCTATTGGAGCATGTGTGGAGTCAGCCCTCTTCTTGCTTTGGTGCTGAAAAAATTGTAAGGTTGTCCGTAGTGGATCAAACAGTGGGACTGGAGCTGTTGATGGTGGAACAATAGGTGGAACTAACGGACCAGATGAAGGAAGAGGAACAAATAAAACAGGAAGAGGAATCAACTATGAGTTCTCCTCCCCAAAACACTTCCCCTGAGGAGAACCACTAGAGAAAAAGAATGTAGACTCAAAGAAGGTAACATTCATAGTGACAAACCTGTTCCCCTGCGCTGGATCATAACAATACCTCTTTTGGTTTTGATCCTACCCGAGGAAAACATATTTCTTGCCCTTAGGATCTAATTTCCTACGATGAGGACCAAGAATGTGAACAAAGCAAACACACCCAAAAACTCTCAAAGGTATATGAAATCTCTTCCCATTTAGAAAAAGAAGACTGAATGGCACCTTAAACCCCAGAATGTGTAAAGGCACACGATTAATCAGATACACAACCGTGAGAATTGCATCCCCCCAAAAACGAACAAGAACTGAAGCACACACAATAAGACTTTTTGCCACCTCTACAATGTGTCTATTTTTCCTATCTACTACCCCATTCTACTGTAGTGTATATACACAACTGTTCTGATGAATCACTCCATGCTCCAAAAAATATGTGGCCAAATCCTTCTCAAAGTATTTTCTAACATTGTCTGATATGAAAACCTTAGTCCTCACTCCAAATTGTGTAAAAACCTTTTGGTAGAACTGTCACACCAAAATAGGTACCTTATCACGTGATCTCATCAAATATATCCAAGAATACTGTGTGTAATCTTCCACAAACAAAAGAAAATAATGATAACACCCATGGAAGAAATATGATAAGGTCCCCATACATCAATGTGAACAATATCAAAAGAAAAAGAACTTTTTTAATTACTTGGTTTAAAAGAATGTCTACAATGCTTTACCAACTGACAACTTTCACACTCTAGACTAGATAACTGAAAAGAATCAAACAACTTTGGAAGCAAACATCTCAATGAACTGAAAGAAAGATGACCCAAACGATTATGTCAGAGAATAATTCAACTCACTGACTTTGATCCACTACTACTATTGCTACTAACATGGTGGCTCTGATGTCTCGAAATCTCATCCAGAAGGTAGATTCCATTCACCTCATGACCACTCCCAATCTTCCTTTTCGATTCCAAATCCTGCAAAGCATAATTAACAGGAAGGAAAGTCATTGAATAATTCAAATTTCTTATCAGACTATTCACAAAAATAAGATTGGTATGGAGTCTAGGGACATGTAAGATAGAGGATAAAGTATTGTCATCAGTCATTCTAATTGTCCCTTTCCCAGCAATGGGAATATGGGAACCATCTGCCGTAGAGACTCTTTCTCTACTAGAGCACAACTGGTAAGAACTGAAAATGGTAGATATATTGGTCATGTGCTCAGATGCTCTTGAGTCTATAATCTAGGTAGGTCCCTCCTTACTTGAGGTGGATACATAATTTGCAACCGCATATGAACTATCTGTATGAGCAAAGGAAGTAGTGTGACTGGCTCCTGCATTCTACTGCCCGTTCGAAGAACTAGAATTAACTGAATCCTTCTTGCTCATAAGCTATCCATACTTCTCCAATTCAGTTCTAATTGCTGCTACTGCAAGACTGCAACAGACTTCAAGTCAGCTTGGGTAAGAGGTCCCGAAGAGTATCCTGTAATTTCCACATTTGCATTTCCCCTCCTGCTCTTGACCTGAGCTGGTATGAGATGTAGTTGGAGCTTCCAACAAGCGTCTCTGGTGTGCTTAGGCTTCTTGCAATAGTCACACACCAAGTCATTCTTATCCTCCCTCTTAATCTCACTACTCCCCCTATCTCCATTTGGCTTAGATTTGACTGTACTAATCATAGCTGACTGGTCAATCTCAGATTGTCTCAACATGACATTCCTCTTTCTCTCCTCTCCAGAAACAAAGGCATAGGCTTGAGAAAGAGTCGCAATTTCTCTGGAAAGGATGTGTTGCTTGGCAATATCAAATTCAAGGTTCAGTCCAGCCAAGAACTCAAAGACCCTATTCTTCTCCACCAACTTCTGATAGGTTGCTGCATCCTTCATACTCTCAAACCACAATCTCTAAGTGATCTATCTTCTGCCAAAGTGTTTTCAGCATGGAGAAATACATAGCAAGTGGTTTATCTCCCTATTTTGTATTAATCACCTGATTCCTTACTGGTAAGCTCTAGCTACATTTTGTTACTAGGAATAGGTTTTAGTCACTCCATCCCAAATCTCCTTTGCAGTATTAGCCCACAAAATATTTTTACCAATGCGAGGTAACATAGAATTACACAGCTAGGACATCACCATATAATTCTCTTGTACCCACCGGGAGGATTCTGTATCAAGTTTCTTTTCCTCCCTAGTGATGTACCCCGGTTTCCCATTCTAAATAATTTGTACCATCCAATTTTATTATGGTAATAATTCCAAACCCAAAAGTATCACTAGTACTTCTTACACCCAAACCCATGTCACCGGTGGACTTCTGCTTAGTACTCCAACTCTTGATTTCAACTTTAAACAATTCAAAACAAGAAATAACTAGGTAGAAAGCCTCCAAGGTCAAATCAATCTCACACACAAGGGTAACAAATCTTTTCGGAAGAAGAAAAACCTATCCAGAGAGAAATACCTCTTCTCCCACCTTCTCCCACTGGAGAGAAAAGTGAACTGATCACTCCAGATGGTTCATAAACTGCTAGAAACCAAACCACCCCCTATATAAAACCTAGAGAAGTTCAAAAAGGTCTAAGTTCCCAATATTAGATAAAAAATAAAAAGTCCAACTTGACTAGGGCTCTTCCCCCCACTCCATTTCTTCTTGATTTTGATGCCAAAACATAGATCACCTCTTGATGACTGAAAACCCACCAAAAAATCCAAGACCTGGGCAGTCTGAAGTGGATCGATCAACCCTTTATCTCCTCATGTAGTCGGCTGATCTAGGATTGCGTAGTACCCTAGTCTTGCTTTGGTACCAAGTAAAAAACTGCTGATTCAAAGAATCTGTAAAGAAAAGAAATGTTTCTAGAGGAAGAAGAGAAAGAGAAGTCCCTTTTAATTAAAAAAGGGTACAATGACTAACATGCCCTTATAGGGCGGCTAACACATAACACTGCATAAATAACTTAAAATAACCATTCAAAAAGGACTCAACAAGTGTGCTATGGTCCCTACTTCCTATCTAAACAAATAATAAACAAAAACAACTACTAAATCTGCACAAATCTGCCCAAAATCCCCAACATATTTACCTCCACCTTTGCGTTCACACAATCACACCCTCTCCAAATCATTTGAATTTTCAATTTTCATGAGTTTCATCAATTGTGACCTCTTTATTATTGGAATCAAACTGTTCAGTTTTCTCCTCTTCTTGATGATTTCTTTTGTTTTTGTTATGCATAGATTTCGTTCTAAAATTTATACACCCTCAAAACTAAGCCTATTTCTATTGTCCTCTTTGTTCTTTTTTTTTTTTTTTTTTAAAGGTAGCTATTATATTCAAAAGGGACAAAAAAGGGGGGGGGGGAAGAGATGTACATGAGATGATCCAGGAAAGATCATCTCCCCAGAAATGTATAGGAACATTGGAGTTTAGCATAATGCTTCTAGTTACCTCCAATATATGCCTATTCTTTCTCTCAACAACTCCATTTTGCTAAGGTGTACGAGGACAAGTGCTCTAATGAATAACCCCATGGTCAAGGAAGTATGAGGCCAAAGGTTTGGCAAGATATTCTTTGGCATTATCTGATCTTTTGACTCTAAATTGGATCAAAACCATTTGATGGAAGTTCCGAGTCAGGGTAAGGACTTCATCTCGAGAGTGCATAAGATAAACCCATGAGAAACGGTTATAGTCATCAACAAACAACAGAAAGTATCGATGACCCCCCATAGTAGTGATGTGGTATGGTCCCCAAACATCAGTATGCACAATTTCAAAAGGAATAGTACTTCTTTTATTGCTCAAAGAATAGGTGGTTCTACAATGCTTTGCAAGCTCACAACTTTCACATTTTAAACTAGACATTTGGATTGACTCAAACAAACTGGGAAACAAATTCTTTAAAGACCTAAAAGACAGATGACCTAACTGATTATGCCAAAGCATAATTTGACTCACTGACTGAGAAACAAGAGACATTCCAACTTCTTTATGAAGGCTGTGATTTGACAAGAGGTAAGGAATCTGAAGGATTTAATAATTTACTTTGAAAAGGCCTCGAATTTGAAGGCAAATTTTGAGAAGAGTTGTGTTGTGGGGGTTCATTTGAGTAGAGAGGAGGTGGAGTCTATAGCAGCCTTGTTAGAATGCACTTGCTCTCAATGGCCTCTATCCTATTTAGGGCTTCCCCTAGGTGCAAATCCAAAGGAAAGTAGGTTTTGGAATCCGGTGGTTGAAAATTTTGAAAAAAGATTGGCAGCTTGGAAGAGGAACTACATCTCTGTGGGTGGTAGAGTTACTTTGATTAAAACAACTTTACCCAACTTGCCTTTATACTTCCTACCAGTCTTTAGAATTCCTAAAAGGGAGGCAAAGGGGTTGGAAAAACTGATGAGGGACTTCCTATGGGAACTTGTTTAGAGAAAAAAGACCACTTGATTAGGTGGGAGGTGGTGAGTAGGAGCAAAAAAGGAGGACTAGGCTTAGGGAACGTGGTGAGTAAGAATGAGGCTCTTTTAGGTAAGTGGCTTTGGAGGTGGCCCCTGGAGAGGGAGAGGTTGTGGAATGAAGTAGTGAAAAGTATCCATGGCTGTTCTGAATGAGGTTGGGATGCGGGGGGTATCCCGAAGGGCTTTGCTCACAACTCCCTGGAAGGCTATCTCTGGCATTCTCCCTAATTTCCTCAGGTTTGTAAGGTACGATGCTTGTTCTAGAAACTCTATTCTTTTTTGGGAAGATACTTGGGTGAGCACTCAACCCCTAAAAGACCGTTTCCCTTCTCTCTATTCCATATCCCTCTTTAAAAAGAAACTCATTTCTTGGTTCCTTCCCCCCCCCCCCCCCCAGTTTGCCCTTTGGCTTTAAATTGGAATTTTGGGTTTTTGGAGTGGGTTAAGGGATGAAGAAGTTCTTTGTGTCTCAGAGTTGTTGCTTCTAGATTCGGTGTGCCTGGACCCCACTAACCCGAACAAAAGAGTCTGGTCTCTAAACCCGGTTGGCTCTTTCACTTGCGCATCTTTCTTTAAAGCCCTTTGCTCTAACCCTTCCTCTCAAATTTTCCCTGTAAAGAGGTTTGGTCAAGGCCAATGCCCCCCAAAGTAGCAGTGTTCTGTTGGGAAGCCTATTATGGTAAGATCAATACTGTGGAAAACTTGCAAAAGAAGAAACCTTCTTTGTGTTTGTCCCCAAATTGGTGCTTTGTGTGTAAAGTGAAGGGTGATGACTGTAACCATTTGCCGATATCGTGTTCCTTTGCTGCCAATAATTGGAATTGGGTTGTTTCTTTATTTGGGTGTAGGTGGAACTTGCCCTCTGAAGTAAAGCTGCTGTTCACTCCAGATTCTCTTGGGAGATTGGCGAAAAGGGGGAAGATAATGTGGAAATGTATCAGAGCCGCCACCTTGTGGATTTTATGGGAAGAGAGAAATGCTAGAATATTTCAAGAAAAGGAAAGAAGTTTTGCTGAAAGTCGAGGAATGTATATTGACAAAGACAATTTCATGGCTGAAATCTTCACAATTGTTGGCAGATTTCTCCTTTGATGACTTAAGTAAAAATTGGGAAGCAGTGGCTTCTACAGTCTCCACTAAGAACAAATTACAAGTTGAATGGAAACCCCCACCGGATGGAGTGGTAAAATTGAACTTTGATGGCAGCTGCCAAGGTAACCCAGGGCCATCCGGAATTGGAGGGATTTTGAGAGAGAAAGACAGCAATACGTTGTCTCTCTTCTCAGGACCAGTCGGTGAAGGCGATTATGTAAGGGCAGAGCTGCTAGCAGCAGTACAAGGCATACAGATGGCTAGTCGATTAGGAGTGAACAATTTGTTAGTAGAAGGAGATTCCAAGGTAGTAGTGGGCTGACTGAATAGCCCAGACACAGTTTGTTGGGGCTACAGGGATCTGTTAAAGAAAGTTAAATGGATGACAAGAAATATGACTGCTAGGTTCCAGTGGGTTAGCAGATCAGCAAATGTAATGGCCGATTCTCTGGCCAAGCAAGGGGTGATCTGTTTTGGGCTACTTTGTAATTTGTATCTCAAGTTTGGGCATGTTTTAGTTTTTATGATTCAGTCCTTGGGGGAGGTAACATCTCGTGCCTCTTCTTAGGCTGCTTGTTTTTCTGATTTTATTTCAATAAAATTACTCTCATTTATCAAAAAAAAAAAAAACAGGATGTATTCAGTTACAGTTTGATCATACCTTATCCATCAAGGTAGCAGATATTTTGTTGACTGTATTCATTGTTTATGTTGATGATACTGTGGTGATTAGTAATGATTATACTTAGGTGGATTGATTAAAGTATTTCTTACACTAGGAGTTTGAAATAAAAGACTTGGTAGGGCTTCAATGTTTCCTAGTGATTGAAGTGTCTAGGTCAAAATATGAGATATTTTTTATCCAAATGCGTCAATGTTCTTAACCTATAGGAGACAGAAGGTAGGGGTCAAGCCTGTGGATACCCCAATTGATAAAAAACCATAGGTTGAATACTAGTGGTGGAGAGGGACTTAAGATGTTGGATGATATTATTAGCTAGGTGGTAGGTTACTATTGTCTATTCATGCATTACTAGCCCTAATATATCAATTGCTGTCAGTGTAGCTAGTCAGTACATGCATGCTCCCAGGAGTTTCATCAGATTGCTGTGGAAAGAATTTTAACCTATCTTAAAATGTGTCTAGGCAGAGATAGCGTATCTTCCTTGACATTTGCAGGTATTAGATCCCCCTTTTTCTTGTTCCCAACAACACTTATCTTCCTCACAATCAAGGGACCAAATCCATATCTTTATGAACCTGAATGGTCTCTTCTATGGGGGATGAAAAAGTTTGATCTTTGAGATTATATAGCAATCTAGTGCTCTATCAAACTTACTTATGAGGTATTCTATTGCACTTGCAGCCACCATGCTTCTTGGCCCAGCCTGAAATCTCATTTAAATTATGGGTTGTCATCCAAGGTCCCGTTCCAATGTCTACCAGACATTATTTCTGTAAGCAGCATCAGGTTCATTGTAGATAAATGTGCATCTTCAAGAATGCCTTAGTGGGGCCTGAGCTCCTTCCTAGACGCATAGGCAATTTGGTGGCATCCTGTTGCTTAACTTTTGTCTTGCTGCCTGGATAGCTAATATATGTATACAACCAAATGTACGCATCTGAGTTTAGGCTATTATATGTATAGGCTCTCACAGAAGCACCCGCACTACTCTGAAAGGGTAGATTTGCCTGGGCATTTCCAACATTTACAAATGAATATGCATGCATGTAAGATGGTGGCAGAATTTTCTTTATTTAATTTACTCAGCACTCTAAATAATGGAATCCTGATAATAACCAATCTTGTTTGTGTTCCAGATGCTGGAATTGGCTCTATCTCACTTGCTTGAGGGTCGTCATATATTTGATGATTCTATTGCAAATTCTTTGAGCAATGACCATGCCGAAGTTTATACCAAGTTTTGGAGTCAATTACGACAAGTACTGAAGAAGATGTTAGCAGTGGGCCTATCAGGAAATGCAAACAAGTGTTCTGCTACCCAGACAGCTTCAACGAATAGTAAATATGGAGATATTGGGAAGCTGAAGGAGCTGTACAGGGTGTCACTACAGTCGACAGATTTGAGTCAATTGCATTCTATGTATGAGTTGTTGATGTCATTAGCTCCAATGGGCTCTGATCCTGTTATATCCTAGTCTAAATATTCTGATGCTTGTTATGGAAACAGATTCAGAATGGAAATTCTGGTTTCTGAACTTAGATGCTCTGTAGAGTTGCAAGAGATCAGAATCAATTCACAGGATTGGCCCGGCCTGACCTGTATATATTTAAATATGTGTTTTATATGTACATTTTTTTTGTTATATTGAGGGTGGGTAATAATATATGGCGCAATGGTTGGGTTACTCTTGTTCCATTATGACTTGGGTGTTCAAGGTTCAAATCTTGGAAACAGATTGTGTAGAGAGGAGTTCACATTGGTGGGAGGCTTGTGCATTGGGCTGCTTCTCTTAATTTTATGTTATATTATATGTATTATGTATAAATATTATAATATGATACTTATAATATATATTATAAATAATATTTTATGTTATATAATAATAAAAACAAATTTATATGCTATTCAATATGATATATTATATAATTGTAATATTTTATATAAAAGATGTAAGTCTAGAATCAAACCTGGCCTGACCCACGCTTGAGCCTAGGCTATTGTCCTTATCATAGGTGCAAAGATCGACCCATGATCACTCCTATTGCGAGGATATAGATTGTGTAGAGAGGAGTTGCTGAACAATTGATTCAGGCCCAATCAACTACGTTTAAAAAAAAAAAAAAATCAACTATGTTGTAGGTGTAAGACGTGAGTATACATTTAAAGGTGAAGTAAAATCTTGTAGCTATGCATGAAGTTCAAAGTAAATGATGAAATGAAGGCCTAGTTGATTCGGTCTCGCAAAATAGTGGCTGAGCTCAAGATATTACTTTGCGAAGTCAAGATATTCTAGTCTTACAAGTTCCCTTGCGTGGCGGTGTCAGTCGAAGCTCATAAATTGCCTCGTGAGGCTGCATTAATCTGACCTCGTGAGTCACCTCACCGAATCATCTTGCGAGGCCATAAAATCTGAATTGCAGTCCCTTTCTAGTCTACTAGTAGTCCCCCTTTAAACCGCATCTTACATGTAGATTTGACATCAATCCACGGTCAGGATTTAATCCACCCCATAGAGTGGAGCTCTAGATTTTCAAGGGTGAACTGACCTATAAAAACCCCAAAAATAAATTATTCTGCCTTAGGGAGTTCTATCCACTTTGCTAATCCCGCCAAGTGTTTAAAGTTAAATATGCATATATTTCTTGTGAGGCAAATTAAACATCAAATAGAAGAGTACAACGAGAGTCATGTTGAGGATGTTAGATGCATGATCAGTGCCTCAGGAAATCACGACTAGTTGTGCCTGAAGAGACCCAATATCATGTTCTAACAGCCTTGCGGTCTTGAGGGACACGTGTCCCAAAAGAAGCGATAAGCGGGACCTATGTTGTATAAGTTAAGGAGTATTCTAGAATTTCAGCTTTATGCAGTCGTTCTCCCTTAACATCATCTATAAATAGGGAGACCATCCTCTGTGAAGGGGATTCGATATTCATTCCACTCAGATAATTTCTGCTCACTATTCTCTTTGGTGACATCTTCTTTTCCAATTTCAGAACCCTAAGTCCATCTTAATCCCTATTGGCTTAGATCAAGAATCTTTAGCTTGAGTTCTATTTGAAGAATATGAAGATGTCATCATGCAGAACACAATGGATGAGAATCGAAGAAGTTATACCAATTCCACCACCACCATCGGAGGAGTTAGTTCACATAGATCCACTAGAGACGGAGATAGACATTCCATCTCATGGAAGATAAAGACGATAACGTGCACGATGATCAATGGGCTAGTCTGCCCGAAAAAATGTACGAGTTGCAATACTAGCTTTACAGAATGGAGGAAGAACAACAATAAGGATACAACACATGGAGCAAAAGCAAGACTACCTATTCTAACTCCTATAAACCCATTTCTCGGCATCTGAAGTCCAAACTTCGCTAGCAGCACTAATAGCCCAAACACTACTGGATTCATCCCTTGATCCAATCGCACTAGCAGGAAGCCATCCAATCCTAGGAACATCTAAGATTCATCTAGAATTATAATTCCCATCAACATCCCAATCTCCCACACCCCTATCACTACCAATACACCACCCACTATCCCTAGTTCTGGTAGATATAAGTTCAACAATACCTGAGCATTGGAAAGAAAAGATCCAACACCTAACCAAGGAGAAATCATTGAGTACCTACAGTCGGTGGTTTCTAGAAATAAGCCTAAACCCTCATCCTACTAGAGAACCTACCCCATCCACATTGCAAGAAAACCTTACCCACCTGGTTACTAACCACCACTAACCTAGCAAGTAACACATTAGTAAGTTTGATGACACTCTAGGACCCAACTCCATGGATGGATACATGAAGCAAAGAGATTTCTCAAAGACTCTCATGGGTTAGGTGTATTCATGGTTCATAAACCTAGTGCCCAATAGTATCAACACTTAAGAGGACCTGATGGAGAGGTTTGTGATGAAGTGGTTCACATTGGAGAGAATGATGACCTTGGCTGATTTGAGGAACATAAGGTAATATAGTTTAGAGGAATCAGGAAATTATGTTTATGATTTAGGAAAAAAGCAACAAAAATGCTTGGAGAATATGAAGAAGAGATCATAGTAAATGAATGCATTCGGGGGATGAACCCTAAGGACCGAGTATGAATAGAAAACCTTGACATAGTAAATTTCTCAAAGCTATATTCTGTGCAGAGAGGATTGGAACATGCTAGATTGCTAGCAAGGCACAAAAATACTCACAAGGTAGGTTTTCACGAGGAGGGCGCATACCCCCTAGACAAGGCATAGGAAGATCACCTCGTAGCTCACCAGCAAGGCTAGATTTCAGTCCCTCCACAATTCCCCTGCACTATAAGATAGAGCTTCCATGAGGATGTTGACTGCATATGAGAAGATAAAGCAGCCACAAACCTCACTTATGTTATGCAACAATTCCAACCATTAGAGATGATAATATTGAATAATGCTGAAATCACATAGGAGAAAATTTTGGGTTTTGAACCATGAAAGATCTAATCTTTTGGGTCAAGATTCAGTGCATTACCTGATTTTTAAGTCTACAATTGTAGAATTCAATGTATTGTTTATACTCAAGCCACATCTTTCTCAAATCACTATGAAAAGTTGAAGATTATGCAACTTTGAACTTGCAGTTTTGGATTCTTTCTCTAGAAGTTACAGAAGTAAAGGTTCAACATTTTTCATGTTTTAGGGAAAGATTTTTTACCCAAAACAAATTTGAAAAAGAGCTAGATAGAGTGGATATAAGGGCTGGTCGAATGGGGTTCAAAACCCTAGTCAAAATCTCTCACAAAAGTAGGGTAGAATTCAGCTAATAATGAGAGAATGGGATATCCGACCCCTTCATGTTCCAATCTATTTATTGATTTGGGAGGGCTGCATGAGCCATCTCCTAATCTAATGCTAACTCCTAACTTATTTAGGATAAGATTAGAGAGTCTAACTCTCTTAAATCGACCATTAAATTGGATTCCATCTAACTAGTCTTAGTCAAATCCTAGTCTTACTAGACTTTTCTACCACATAGTTTGACTAGGACTCTAATGTGAGATTTCTAATTATCTATTAACACTATAATAGTTCTAGACATATTTTTATTCAATTGAGAAATTACATCTTGTATGGTGCGAGACACACAAGTCAATGGGAGATCCAACATGTCACATATGCTTTATGCAAGCTAATGGGCCAGCTAGTTACATTCTGATTAGCCTCATAGGCTAATTCAACCCATGCTGATATGGGCTTAAGTAATCAAGCTATCGTCTCTAAACAGTTAAACTACTTGGGACCTTACCATCTTAAAGGCCCAAGTCCATTGGTTCAACCCATTATGTGACAATCAAGTCAATGCAACCCAATTAGTTACTTGCAATTAATCTCTCAGTTAAAAATATTTGACACCACATTAAGGGAATGACTTTTTCCCTCTTTATCCTTATGACATAGTGTCTAATTTCCAACACCAGTTGGATGACTGGATCCTTCATTGAGGATTCAGATAATCTTACTATCGATAAATTAAGGAGTCCAAAGAGGAAATTGTACAAAGTATTTTCTATGTCTATACATAGTACTAGATCTTATCACATTGATCATCAGTTGAAATACTATCATTGAATGCCCCAACATACCCAGGTATATGACCCCAGAAGGATATCATTGGTTAGTATATCAAAGACAGACAAGTTTGATACTCAAATTGATACCAATATCAGGTTCAATAATTAAAAGCAACACCTAGTTGTTCCACATCACAAAGTCCAGGGACAATCTGAGTTTGGTTTAATTCAATATTTCTACTAAACACTCACCCTCACACCTTATATTACAACCTTAAGTAGTTGAGACTCATTATTCCACAAACTTGGGTAGTGTGAGAATGACAACCTTGTCAAGATAGACTTCCCCAAGTGTATTCACTGGTTGTGAAGATTTAAGCGCATATTAAATTAATTATGTGGTCTCATACATAATACTAACATGAACCAAGGATAATTTAGGAGAACAACCTAAATGACATATGAAATGAATGTTCCTTTGTTCATAATAAATTATATACAATACATCAATTGGAGATGAGGGCATACACACTGTCTAACATAAAAAGAGAAACAAAAGCCCATTTATTGTGAGTTCCACCGGTCCACCATACGTGATTTGATTGATGTTATAGATTGAGAAAGTTATTCAAAGAATTGGTCTACTTTGAGGACCCAAGGAAAGGGCAAGGCAACAAGAGCAATATGGTAGACAATAATCCACTCCCACATCACCCACTAGATAGAAGAGTCAACACTATCAATGTAACAGTGATCAACAACATAGGCAAAGAACCCCTGGAAGCAAAGTTTAGTCGGAATCAACATCTACAACAATTATTTTCAAACCAAAGCAATCCTGGAGGAAGTGCAATAAAGAATGATAAAACTAATGACAAGAGTAAGGATCATAGATGGAGACTTAGAGGTTACATTTGGCCTTGAAGATATGTAGGTTGAGGACCTAGAACATAACAAGCCACTATATATCATAGCAAGGCTAAATGGCTATGAGGTGAAGTGAGTCCAACTAGGCTATGAGAGGTCTGCAATGTAGTATCCAACCATGTTTTAGAGCAAATGGGAATCCAACCAAAAGACATAAAGGAAATGCCAATGGAGGTATCAAACTTTAATTCTAACATCTCAACAATCTTATGATCCATTTTGTTCAAGCTAGAACTAGAACCCTATAGATTAGAAGAAGAGTCTAAGTTATTAGAGGTAGAACAATTTACCATGCCTTGTTGGGAAGTCCACTAATTCACAGATTGAGGCTAATTTCATTTACTTATTCTCAATGTGTCAAGGACATGTACAAGGAAAAACAAATTTAAATCCCAAGAACAAAAGCACCATTAGCAATATTATCACATCACCATGATGCAATTTATTTCATAGGACTCGTCATCGAGGTAGAAACCCGGCTAGTGAAAGTGATTGGGCACAACCTATAGGAGACCTCACCAAGTGCTATATTAATTTAGAAGAGATAAAAAGAGAGAAGGAAGAGTTATAAGAGCAAGTATTCAAAAAGAGGAGGCTCAGGGGGACATATTGTGTGCAAGTCATCAAACCAAAAGGCAAGTCCTATTATGTAATAATTCCAAAAGAAGCATATGAAGGTCAAGATGTTAACTACTTATGGGAAGAAGGGCAACGATTAAAAAAGAAACCCACCTCAGCAACAGGTACAACCCCAATCTCGACAACCATCCTTAAGCACTACTGACAAAGACTCCTCCCCCCTCATAGAGAAGGAAGTAAAACTATAAAACCTAAACTGTAGATAGCTCCTTAATATCTCATCTGAATCATTTACTTGTCTTGCCAAAAGATAGAACTCTACTCTACTACTAATATCCTAGTAATCATTATAATTGTAGTTAGCACATGCTTTAAAACTAATCTCACTCCATGGCCTTGTCGTTTTGTCTATTACCAGTGTTAGCACTTATTTTCACCATTAGTGTATTAGAGCCATGTAGCAAAATCAAGTTAATGTTGCCATCATTATCAATCTAACTATTTTCTCCTTGACTCTTAACTTTCTTGGAAATCCCTCACTATTTAGAATATCCATCTCACTATCTCAAAGTCTCATTACATGATAACATTGCAAAAAGATGTATTGGTCATATAACATTTAAAACATACATCAATATTGTTTATGAACTTGTACATGAACACACACACACACACACACACACACACACTAACTACATCAATACCAATGTTCATAACATAATACATGTAGTCTATATCAATGTTCAAAGAACTGGATCAGGCATAGAACTAGAGAAGGGAGAGGTTTACGGGTCAAAGGTTCAAATGGGGTCGAACTAGAGGTTAAACCGTGATGATGTGGCATACACACACACACACACACACCTTAAATATGGTGTATTGATGGCATGTTCTTAGTTTTTAAAGCAAATAACTAGGGCTAAAGTCTCTTAATTTACATTTTCTTTAAAATACATGCTTAACAAATTAATATGCATAATAAAGAGTCATTAATTAACACAAGTTAAAAGGTAGACTAATGACTATTAAGCAATATATGAAAATAAGAGGTCATGGGTTCAAATATTGTCAAAACACATTTTTAAAATTTCAATTGGTTAAAGACTTGGATGGTTTCATGAAATCGGGACCGGTTCATCGGTTTTTTGGTTAAACTAGCCGATCAACCAGTTCCATCATTTTTTAGCAAAAGCGGTTATTGGGGTGAGACCGAACAAGCCAAGGTCCTGAGTCATAGTTCAACCAGTTTGACTAAATGATCCGATCCAATTTTCTAAACACGGGTTTATAATCAATACTAAGCATAAGATATACAATGTTCACATCATTGCTATACCGTCAATGAAATCCAAACAATAGAGAAAGGGGAAGATAGACCTAAAGAACAAACACAAGAACAAGATGGTACCCCTTCAAGCATAAAACACAAATTTAAAATAAATATAATACGAAAAATCAACAGCCTAATAAAAATAATCCTTGTAGATACACAAACAAACACTATGGAGTACGTTGATGAGGTCTACCTCGCACCAAAACAACTATAAGAAGAAAATGGGGTAGTAGAAGAAAAATTAGAAGAAATCATGTCAGACAAGCCAGATGAGAGAAGGCCTCTTTTCATTTTAGCAAGCTTAGCACTAGATGAGAGAGAGAGAAACTAATAAACTTACTCAAAGATAATCCATCATACCACTCACAACCTCACAAGCTTGCAAATTGCATAATAATAAGAATCTTGCAATCCCTTTTAACAGAATTCAAAGACATCTTTGCCTAGTCTACAATGAAATGCTTGGGTTGGACCTTACCCTCGTTAGCCATGCTTTACAGATAGAGGCCAGTAAAACAATCACCACGAGTATTCAAGCTAGAGATAGAAATCAAAATCAAAGAGGAAGTAGAGAAAATCTTTAGGGTAGTGTTCATAAGACCCATATTCCACTCAAGAAGGCTTGTGAATGTGGTTCCAATAAAGAAAAAGAATAGGTAACATGGGTTAGTAATAGAATGTTTTTTTTTTCAAATAATACGAGACCAACAATGTCAACACTCTAAAATGACAAGTTCCTTATCTTACACAGGTGTTGCATAGACTTCAACGACCTTAACAAAGCCTATCGTAAGGATGAGTTCCCTTTTTCCCAATATAGAAACCTTGATAGACTCCACAGCATGACACGAGCTCCTCTTTTCTTGATGCTTACAATGGATATAATCAAATCCAAATGCACCTAGCTAATGCACCACATATAGCCTTCAAAACACCTTTAGGCAACTTCTACTACAAAATGATGCCATTTGACCTAAAGAACGTGTGAACAACTTATTAGAGAGCAATGATTTGCATTTTCCATATTATGATACACAAGGAGATAGGCGATAGAATGCTATATGGATAAAGTCATAGTTAAAGCTATAAGAGAGATCACACAAAATTCCTAAGAAAAATATTCATGAGAAGAAGAGAATGCAACTTCTACATGAACCCCACCAAATGTGCTTTTGGAGTCAAGTCAGGGAAATTTTTAGGATACAAGTTAGATGCAAAAGGAATACATCCAGATGAGTCCAAAGTCAAGGTAGTTCTAGAAATGTTTAGCCTATAAAATGAGAAGTATCTAAAGATGTTCCTAGGAAAAGTATCCTACCTAGGAAGATTTATCCCAAGCCTTGTTATAGCTATAATCCCCCTTACTCAAGTTGACAAAGAAAAATAATCCTTTCAAATGGGAAAGCGAGCACTAGCTTTAGAAGGGAAAGAATTCAAACAATAGCAGCCAGTCTAGAAGAAGTCGGTTACATATTAGCTCAGGACAATGGAGAAGGACAAGAAAGGCCCATCTACTATGTTAGCAAAATCCTCAAACAAGCTAGAAAATTTATTCACCCATGGAGAAGCAATGCCTAGCAATAGTGTTTGCTACATAGAAGTTTAGACATTATCTCCTAAGACACAAGGTAATCCTAATGATTAGAAATGACCTTGTTAAGTACTTCATAGACAAACCTCCTTTCTCAGGGAGACTAAGTAGATGACTAATGCAACTAAGCGAGTACTCCATAACTTGACAACACCCAAGGGAAATCAAATGCCAATTCACAACAGACCTATTAGTAGACTTACCATCCAATGATAACTTGACAGTCACTGAGGATATCCTAGGAGAAACCTCCATGGTTGTAGTAGTAAATGAGGCAGGGTGGAAACTATACTTTGATGTAGCATTCACAACGAAAGATGGAGGTGGTGCAAAAATAATTCTACAATCCCCTAATGGGTCTAAAATTTTTCAATCCTATAAACTCCAATTGCTAGGCTCTCACAATGTAGTAGAATATGAGGCCCTAGCCATAGGACTCTACCTCGTGAAGGAATTAGGAGTGGCATATGGAGACTCTCAACTAGTGATGCGACATATGAAAGGCGACATGGCATGGCTATTAAGGAACTGGTTTTTCCACCCTACAAAGCATTGATAAAAAAACTTGTTCCAAGACATCAAAGTCACTTTTAATTACTTGAACAAAGCCAAAATCCAGTTTACAGACTAACTAGTTGCACTAGGATCTCACATAACCTCCGCAAAAAGAAAACATCAATAATTAAGGAGCAAGCAACACCTATAGAAAGTGTAGCCACAATTAGAGAATAGAAAAAATAAAGAAGCTAAAAGAGTCCAAAAACTCCATAAAAAAGGAAATGTTGCAAAAGTTCTAATTAATTGGTGAGGTCCTATAACATAAAGCCCTAAGGTTGTGTTTGGTTGAAAGAAAAGTTGGAAAAGGAAAGGAAAGGAAAGGTAGGAAAACCTATACAAGGTTTGTTAAGACGTCCCTACCTATCCCTACCTTTTCTTTCCAAACAAACATAGCCTAAGGGAAACTCATGACAATTGTTGTGAAAATCAAATGTCAATCCTATATAGAAAATTACAGAGGCTCAAGCACTATTGGCCATAGATGAAAGAGAGCAAGCCAAGGAAATCCAAGAAATGTTCAAAAATTGCCTACCACAGATGGACACACATGAGTGCCTAATAATTTGAAAAGAAGATTGGAGGCAACCTTATATAACCTACCTTACCAATGAAAAACTACCTTCAAACATAAAAGTGGTTGGAAACTCAAGAGAAAAGCAAGAAGATTCATGATGATAGAAGGGTTGCTATTTAGAAAGTCATTTAGTGGAAAACCATTAAGGTTCCTTGCAAGTAATGAAATCAAAGTTGCACTCCAAATGACACATGAATAAGAGCTCGCATTCCACCATGGAAGGTATGAACTCTACTACACCTCCTACACCTAGGGTTCAATTGGCCAATAATGCTCAAGGGCACAATTGAACATGTGAGAACCTGTCACAAATGTCAAATCCATGCACTTGTCATTCATCAATTTTCCCAATCATTGAACTTAGTAACAACACCTTGGCCCTTCTACACATGGGGAATGGATCTAATAGGAAAAGTAAGACCACCCTCCAAGGGATATTGTTGAATCCTAGTGGCCATAGATTACTTTACTAAAGGGGTAGGAGAATACCACTTAAGAAGGTGATAACATGTAATATGGCTAACTTCATAAGGGAAAACATCATACATAGCTTTAGAGTACTGATGAGAATATTAGTAGATAATGCAATATTCCTCAATAATTCAAAGGTCATAAAACTCCTACGTACGATAACAAAGCTAGGTAGCTCAACAATGTATTATCCCTAGGGAAATGGGCAAGTAGAGGCAATAAAGAAAACACTACTTAAAATGCTGAAGAAAGTTGTAAATGAAACCAAACTAACTAGGCTGATAAACTTTCAAAAATCTTGTGGGCTTATAGAACAACAAAAATACAACTATTGTTAGCAAGAGTAGTGAGATGGACTAGCAAGGAACATGAGATAGAATTGATGGAAGAAGAGTTATACAAAGAACTATGCACCTTAGATGAAAAGGAGGAAGCTAATTTGTTACATCAATTGTAGTATAAATAGAGACTCACAACTCAATACAAATTGATAAAGACAATGGAATTCAAAGGAGGGGGGGCAACATGGTACTAAAAGTAGCAGCCCACGTAAGACAATGGAAGTTTGTAAAGAAATTCACACTCAATTCACAAGGTCCTTTCATAATACTTAGGCCATCCCAAGATAAGTAGTGAACACATTATATAACCCTGTGGATAAACAACTAGATAAAACACTAATGTCGAGTGGTTAAAGTTGTATTATGCTTAAATTACTTGTTCATCTTCTATTGCCTCATAGAAATGAACTAGTCTTTTTGCTCATGTATTTTCTTCTATCCAAAACAATAGTATTCAAAACCTGAAATCAAAAGGACCATATTACATGATAAAGTATCAATGAAATGAACAGTTCTTGTACAATATTTGTATACTTCATCTTTTCAATCCCCACCCCAAAAGTCCTGGTATTGCACAATGAGACTATACATTGAACTTAGGCTAAGTGCCTTGCAAAAGCTCCGTGCTCAATATCAGAAAGGATCTAATGCTAACCTAGTAACTTTGGGGGGCTCTAGTTTAATGGTAAATCTAGAAAAACATGGTAATTCTATGGGCTCTAGCTCAATGGTAAATCCAGAAGAAATCCACGTCCTAAAGGTCTTACAAGAAAGGTTCCAATGCCAAACCACTAACTCCAGGGGCTCTAGCTCATTAGTAAACATGGAAAATTGGTAACTCTAGGGAGGGGGGCTCCAACTTAATGGTAAATCTAAAATAAATATGTGCCCTAGTGGCCATACTTAGTATCAAAATAAAGGTTTAATGCCAAATTGGTAACTATGGGAGCCTCTAACTCGACGGTAGTCCTAGTAGAAACTTGTGCCCTAGAGGCCTAACTCAGTATCAAAAGAAAAGGCCTTATGCTCACAAGCACAAAGGCTTTAAGCCTTGCAAAAGAAAAGGCCTTATATAACTTGCAAGAACAAAGGCTCCATGCTCGGCAACTATCGTTGGCGTCCATGTTCTTGGATTACTTGTTTGATAAGATGGATGACATTGTCCATCAGATGATGGATCCTTGCTACAATTGAGTGTTAGCCCTCACCATCTCTCTCCGAAGTTGAACTTTATTCATTTACAATAAATGTCAAAAGATACATCAATCTGATTGGAGCTAAGGGCATAACTGTCTAACACTTAGACCGAAGTTGAAATTCTACAAGTCCTATCGGGGGACAATGTGGGTGAAGAGGTATTTTTGGTTCAAATGTTTTTGATTATATAGTGTGCTTTATTTGCTTAAACTAATCTTTTCATGTCTGTTTCATTGTAGAGAATTCGTGATAACAATCTTTCTAATGTTTTTGTTTCGCTTATTATTAGGCATTTGGTACAAGATTTGAGATCTTTGCAGCCCCCTGTTGAGGGCTAGAACTAGTTTGAATGTCCCTTTGTTAATCCAGGGGATGAGGGTTCTCAAGTGGATGCAGGAAAGGATTCTGCTGCATGAAATTTTGTATTTGGTGAACCAGAGCGAGAACAAGAGTCTGTTGTGCCTGTGTAAGAGCAGCCCCTTAGGGGCCCTGTTGTTGAGACCGAGGTAGATCAATAGCCTGAGTTGTCTATGGCAACACAAGAACAGCCCCTAGGGGCCCTATGGAGGAGACCTAGGTGTCTCAAGGGCTTGAGCCCTCCGCGTCGGAACAAACTTTTAGCAATCCAGTGGACGAACCAACGAATGAGCAGAGATTTTCTGATGCGGGTCACGGGGAGGAGTTTGATGAGGTGCCTGTTGTTGAGCGGCCTTGTGCAGATTCAACGTTAGGAGCCCAATGTGAGAAGGAGCCTGGAGCTTGTGTAGAAGTAGTGGTGATTCAATCACAACATTGCAGGGCTTCAGTCGACTCAGATGTTCGTTCTGAGGCCTAGCCTGAGTCCGATCCTATGGCTGTTGAGATTCTGTCACCATCTGAACCTATGTCAGTTGCAGAGGATCTGGCACTTATGCGTTAGGAGCTCGAACAGTATTTTCAAAAGCATGAGCTTCTCCCTTTGGGTTACTCCATTGTTGAGCCTGTTGTTATTCAGGCTTTGCTCAAGAATGAAAAATATGTTGTTTCTAACTCTATGGCTAAGTCCACCTCTTTGATCGTTCAAAAATGGTGGCTACCAATTGGGGACCTCCTAGCAGTGGTCATGGGTGCATCTTTGAACACCATCGTGGCCATAATGAACTATATTATGTGTTGGTCTATAGAAGGTCATTCATGGTTCTTGGCAATAAATTTGATTAAAATATGAGGAAGTAGAGAAGAGAAGGGAAGAAGAGAAAAGAGAAGAAGAAAGAAAGGAAGAAGAAAAGGTTTGGAGCAATGGAATAGTACTGGCGGTGCCAGATTCTATTATATTATATAGGGTGGTAGAAATAATAAGGGAAAAGACACTTGTGCCCTTGCTGTAAGTGAGTATGATAATAGAAAATAAAAAAGTTTTAACTAGCCAAACAGACCCTAACACAAATAACTAAATTATTTCAACACTCCCCCTCAAATTGGAGCATAGATGTTAATCATGTCCAACTTGTCACACAAATCATTGTGCCGCACATGATGAAGACCTTTGGTGAAGATATCTGCAAGTTGTTCTTCTAAGCTGACATATGGAGTACACACTTCTCCATTTACAAGTTTCTCTCTAATAAAATGCTTGTCCACTTCAATGTGTTTCGTCCTATCATGGAGGATTGGATTAGCAGCAATATTGATGGTAGCTTTATTGTCACAGTAGAGTGACATAGGGTTACTCACTACAAAACCCAGTTCACCTAACATATTTCTTATCCACATGATTTCAACAACCCTATGAGACATCACTCTATATTCTGTTTTAGCACGAGCTCTAGCCACCACACTTTGTTTTTCACTTCTCCATGTGACCAGGTTTTCTCCTATAAAGGCACAATACCTAGTGGTAGACTTTCGGTCATCAACTGCTCCTGTCCAATCAACATTAGTATATACTTCCACATTTAAGTGTCCATGTTTCTAGAACATGAACTGACTAAGGAGATGGCACTTAAAGGCACAATACCCACTGGACGCCTTTAAGTGTCCATGTTTCTATTCCAGAAACTGATGTGGGGCCTTATCCTACAAAGGCACAATACCCAATCAGCTGTAGGAAACAAAAACTGATATGGGGCCTTATACTCTAGTAATCGAGATGGCATACAGTTGATGATGTATGTAGCACACAAAATTGCATCCATCCAAAAACGTTTTGGCACATTCATATGAATTAATAAGCCACAGGCTACTTCAAGAAGGTGATGGTTCTTTCTTTCAGTAATACCATTTTGTTGGGGTGTCCTAGCACAAGAGCTTTGTTGAAGTGACATACTCGAAGCAAAAAATTCCATGAGGTCACTATGGAAGTATTCCTTTGCATTTTCCGACTATAAGATATGGATTTCAGTTTGAAACTGAGTGAACACCATGTATTGGAAGTCTTTCACAATTTTTGGCACTTCATCTCTAGATCACATAGGATAAACATAAGTGTATCTAGAATA
Source organism: Nelumbo lutea (assembly GCF_056320005.1). NCBI lineage: Eukaryota > Viridiplantae > Streptophyta > Magnoliopsida > Proteales > Nelumbonaceae > Nelumbo > Nelumbo lutea. The sequence goes on along the minus strand of NC_142684.1, from coordinate 38,925,905 downwards.
ATCATCAATCAAGGTAATGAAATACTTATATTCGGCCTCAATAGGTAAACTAACAGGGTCCCAAACATCAAAATAAATAATATGAAATGGAAATTCATATCTTTTATTTCTCAAAGGAAAAGAACTTCTACAATGTTTACTCAATTGACATGTCTGACACTATAACTGACTCATTGACAAGGACTCAAGAACTTTGGGAACATAACTTTTAATGACTCAAAAGAAAGATGACCAAGATGATTGTGCCATAAATAGGCTTGACTCTCATTGGACAAACTCATGGACTCTGTAGTCACAAGACCAACTTTATTCTCCAACACGTAGAGACCATCCACCATGCTTCCTCTACTAATCATCTTCCCCGAGGCCAAATCCTGAATCACACATGTAGACGGAAAGAAAGTGACTGAATAGTTCAAGGAGTGAGTTATACTACTAATGGACATTAAATTTATAGGTAATTTCAGAACATGTAGTACATTAGAAAGGGTAAGGCCAAGTGGGAGAGGTATGGTACCTTGGCCAGTTATGGTAGAGAAAGAACCATCAACTAGTCTCACCTTATCTCTCCTAGAGAGAAGGTTATATGTCTAAAATAAATTTGACTTACCGGTTATGTGGTTTGAGGCTCCAAAGTTAATAACCCAAGGAGAATCAGTGGAATGAGATGACACATGGAAGGTTGTGGCAGTGTTACCTAATGTAGACGAGAAAGAGGTAGAGGAAGTAGGACCAGAATCCATCTGATGGAGAGTCCTACCATACAATTCCAAATGGTCACGAAAGGAGTTGATAATTTCTTCCTTAGGGTCAGAACCGGGATGCCTCTCCTAAGTTAACAATGGACTAGTCTCTGGAGATGCCATATTAGCTGAGTTATACTTTTTTTTATCCTACTAACTTGGTTTCTTGTCCTGATCAAGTGTTGACTTCTTACCCAAATCCTATGCCCATTTAGGTTTTCCATGGAGATTCCAACATGTATCTCTGATGTGTCTTGTCTTCTGGCAGTGAGTGCACCAAAGTTTACTCTTATCATCTGTTCACTTATAAGAGTCACTTTTCTTAAAAACACCTCCGACAGTTGTATCTGAATTTCCCCAGATAGCTAAGGCAACTAACTCTACCTCTACACAATTCATCACACTTCTTCTACACTCTTATGACTACACTAAGGCATATACCTCCTGAACTGATGGCAAGTCTTTACTACCCAAGATCTGCACCTTAATGGACCCATATGAAGGATTCAACCCTAGGAGGAAGGCAAAGACTCATTGTTGAGATACAAGTGACTTATACGCCTTTGCATCTTCGTCACACTTCCAACTCACATCCTAGTAGTGATCAAGTTCTTTCCATATCGATGTCAAATCAGAATAATACATCGAGAGACTCCTCTGCCCCTACTTGCAAGTAGAGGATTCAACTTGCAGTTGGTATATCTTGGCATAGTGTCTCTGCTTTGAATAGGTGGATTTTGCTTGTTCTCATATCTCACAAGCAATTTCAGCCCACATAAAAGTCTTCCTTACCTGTAGTAGCATGGAAACCAAGAGCCATGACATCACCATACTATTCTCTTGGTTCCACCTATCATATTTAGCACTTTCGTTCTTCGGTTCCTTCACTCTCCCATTGATGTATCCTATTTTCACCCTAGCAGTGATGTAGAGTTTTATTCCCCTAGACAAATCAAGGTAGTTTAGACATCAAAGGGAATAACAGCCATGGGCAAATTCATATCAATTCCCCTACTCACTCCATTGTGGCCCCCTAAAATCTTTGAAGTAGTAGAATTCTTAGATGACATGGTAAACACAAAGTTTTTTTTATCTAAACTCTCAACCTAGGATCCCTCCTTATATCGACAAAATCTCCACACACAACAATTCAGTTTTGGGCTTAATCTAAGCACAAAAAACAGCACCAATTTCCAAAGAAGAACTATGACAAGACTGATTTTTAGATCTGCATGAAGAACAATCCCAACCTACTAGTTTTCTAGTAAGTTCCACCACAACATTAGTCAATAAGAGAGATCCTAACACACATTAAATCAGACTAACGAGCAGAGAAAACAAGTCATCTATGACCTATAGTCACTTTTCACAGGTACAGGATCACATGATCCAACAAATAAAAGAGGTATAACCCCCACAAAAGTCTGTCGACATTCAGTGGTTTGGATTCATTTTTTCTCCACTTGGTACACGACCAAGGAAAGAAATAAAAGAAGAAAGAAAACTTTAGGGTTGTACCAGTTGCAGATCTGATTTGATCAACCCATATTCAATCCTCTGTTCCGCCCAGATTTAGCAACTTGAAGAGAAAACGTGGTCACCTAGATTCAACAGCCTTGCTCTGATACCATCTTGACAATAAATCCGATTGAAATATGAGGAAGTAGAGAAGAGAAGGGAAGAAGAGAGAAGAGAAGAAGAAAGAAAGAAAGGAAGAAGAAAAGATTTGGAGCAATGGAACAGTACCGGTGGCACCAGCTTCTGCTATGTTACATAGGACGACAGAAATAAGAAGGGAAAAGACTCTTGTGCCCTTGTTGTAAGTGAGTACAATAACATAAAATAAAAAAAGCTTTAACTAGCCAAACAGACCCTAACACAAATAACTAAATTATTTCAACAATGGTCTGGTTTTTCCAGTTGGCTGAGGACCTGTTTGACGTTTGACTCTATGGGCTTCAAGATGGATTGAATTGAGGAGAGAGTGATTCACCTGGATCATATTTTCTGGTAGGCCGGCTACATGGAGTCCCAGCCTCTGACTGCACAAGCTTCAAAATAAATTCACCAACGCCATAAGGTTGTCGAGGCAAGTCTCGCGAAGGCCAAGGAGAAGTTAAATTCCCTATTTGACGGATATGCTTGCCAACAGAAGATAGTATGGCAATATAAGGCAGAAGACAAGGAGCTTATAGAGATTGAGGTGTAATGACAAGGTCTAGAAGAGATCACCTGTGTGAGGGATGAGTTGTTCAAGGAATGGGATTATTATGTACCTTTATATTATGTAAAGCTGTATGACTTTTTAATGAAAGGAGAGTCTTGTCCATATCTATATATGTTCTTTGAATTTCTTGTGGTTGTTGCCCCTTTTGTCTTTGTGTGAAACATGGGGAGAAAAGGAATGATGCTGGTGGATTTGTTAGGTTGATCACAACTCTAATAAGCTTTATTGGGTTGAGCGTGATGCCAGTAAGCCGTTCAGGCCCTATGTACCATTAAATGATTAGGGCTTCTATTTAGTGGCGGCAGGGCCCATGGATTCGCTTTGTGTGTGAGCTTAAAACATTTTTCCATTGCGATGAGTAAAGTGCACACCATCTGTGTGAGGTGTAGTATCTTTAGGGTTGCGGCTAGGCATCTCTGCCCAGTCTATATTTGTTTAATAGTGGCAGTAAGTCGAGCACTGAAGCTATCTTGTAATAGATTGTTGCTTGGAGTATTGCCACTTTGCTATTGACAAATTATTGCCTTGTTGTAGTAGGTAGCTGAATTTATCATCGCGATTGCGAGTATTCTATTGTAATCAAGTCACTTTCGTCGTATTTCAGGAATGTTGGTTTGTAATATTCCATCTCCCTTGGATTTGTCGAGGGCTTTCATCACACTTGATTATACTAAGTGTTGAGATTGATTGTCGTGCCTGTTGTTATCATGGTTTGTCGGTTTACCAATGTCTTCCATCGTCCTCGAGATTTCTAAGGTCTTTGGTATTTTCCAAAATATTTCATCACATTCAGGACAACTAAGTGTTATCGCATTTGACAAAGTTAAATGTCATCGCATATTCAAAAGTTAAGTGTTATCGCATTTGAGAAAGTTAAATGTCATCGCATATGCGAAAGTTAAGTGCTATCGCATTTGAGAAAGTTAAATGTTACCGCATATGAGAAAGTTAAGTGCTATTGCATATGCAAAGGTTAACTTAGATTGCACCTGGTGTTGCAAGGGTAGTTCATTACACTTCAAAAGTCTAAGTGCCAAGATATCTCATCGCTTCTAGTGTTGTCAGGGCCTTCTGGGGGTTGCCAAGGTGATGGCATGTTTTTAAAGACATAATGTATTGTGCTTTGGTTTATTGTCGCACTTGGGGTTGCCAACTAGGGCTTCCAAGGAATATGTCATCACACCTGGGGTTGCTAGAGCTTTCTTGGGGTATCCAGGGTATAAGAGATTGCGCCTAAGGTTGTCAGGGTATGTGAGATCGCGCCTGGGGTTGCCAGGGCCTTCTTGGGGTTGCTAGGGTATACGAGATCATGTTTGCAGTTGCCAAGGTATGTAAGATCGTGCCTGAGGTTGATAGGGCCTTCCTGGGGTTGCCAGGGTATATGAGATCGTGCTTGGGGTTGCCAGGGTATAAGAGATCGCACCTTAGGTTGCCAGGGTATGTGAGATCGTGTCTGGGGTTGCTAAGGCCTTTCTAGGGTTGCTAGGGTATATGAGATCATGCCTGGGGTTGTGTGTGTGTGTAGTAGTAGTAGTAGTAGTAGTAGTAGAAGACACAGTTAGAAAAAAAAAAACTTCATACAATTTGGGAGTAATGATATGTACAAGATATAACATTCTTTTATTCAAGATTAAGAATATGTACAAAGAATCCATAACATGCTCTGTTTTAAGTACAACATACTTTTTTTTAAAGTACAAAAGACATATGACATGCTTTTCCTTCATAGTTACAATTTACATTACTAAAATCATTATAAGGTTTCAACCAGTGACCATTCACTGTCTCATCCTGTTCATTTGTATCTACACACTTTAGTACATAATACCCAGTTGGGTGCGCTTCTTGGATTATGTATGCTCTGACCCAGTTAGGAGCAAATTTTCCAGCTGATTTACCCTGCCTGACATGGAGTGTTGTTTTTAGTACCTTGTTACCCTCTTTGAATTTTATGGGCTTTACTAGTTTGTTAAAGTTAGAAGCCATGATTTGTTTGTACTTGATTTGTTTCTACAATGATTTCTCTCTTGCCTCTTCTATGCATTCTAGCTTGTTGTTGAGCAATTGGTCCATCTCCTCTGTTCGGAAGTGTTTTCCCATCATATAGGCTACTTGGGCGGACATTGTCTACATCTCCGCCGGTAGAACAACTTCCTGGCCATATACCAAAGAATAGGGTGTTGTCTGTGTACATTTTCTAATTGTTGTGTGATAAGCCCAAAGCACTTCAGACAACTTCTCTGCCCAATCCTTTTGGTTTTCTACTACCATCTTACTCAATATTTTCAACAAGGTTTTATTGGTTGCCTCTATTTTCCCATTCCCTTTTGGGTAATAGGTTGTAAATGTGCCTAGTCTTGCTCCATACTATCCCAACAGGTCCTGGACTTCCTAATTCTTTATGGATAACCCATTATCAAAATCCTCATGGTGACCCTAAATCGGTGGACTAGGTGCTGCCTTAGGAAGTTTGCAATGTTCTCTACATAAATTTTTCTCAAGGTCTCAAGGTTGCAATGTTCTCTCAACACACATCCACAGTTGACTGAAGGTCTCAACTTCTATGTTCTGAATGCCTATCCTGTAGGCAGGTTGCTTGCCTTGCACGCACTATTCGATGAAAATTATCTCAGTAACATGTTCATCAAAGACTAAATGAGTCAGCTTCTAGAACCTTACAACATAAGCTAAGAGGTCCTCACCTGTGTGTTGCTCCATGTTGTGCAGGCCCACCGTTGTCAATCTTTGCTCCAAGGTGAACCACTTTGACAAAAATCTCTCCACCAACTCTACCCACGAGTCTATTTTACCCACGGTCAGATTGGTGAACCAGGTGTAGGTCGGTCTGGTCAAAGACTTGGAGAACTCCATATCTTTCATATCTCCATCTAAAGCAAAAGATCCCAGGACGTCCTCGAACTTATTCACATGTTCTTGCGGGCTTCCTTTTTGCCCGTCATACGAGGAGGGATGTAACAAGTAGGATAAGGTTTATATAGGATCCGTTCGGAATAGGGTTTTTGTAGGACAAGTGAGGTCTGGGCTTGGTTTTGGTTTTCCACCATCAGCCCCTAAACATATTCTTTTAGTTCATCATGGCTGAGCGACACTTTTGTCACTGGGTTGGTCTGTGGAGTGGTTTGAGGCTGTTCAATAGTGGGTAGGTTAGTTTGTGCGGGCACAAGGCTGGTTCTGGTAGCCTGCTCGGGGATGACAAGGTTTTAGTTAGTGGACTGGTGACTAGCGGGAATGGATGTTGAAGGAGTGGCTGGGGTGAAAGGTGATTGTTCATTCCTGATCGACCTCTAGAGGAGAAGTTGCAAGGTGGTCCTCATTTCATTCTGCATCTACTCTATTCGGTCGAAACAGGATTTGAACTCATAGACTTTGTTTGAGAATATCTCGATGTCAACTTGTTCAGCCGACTCCAGGCCCACCTGATCTCCAATCTCCAGGTTGATGTTTTCTTGCTCGTTGATCTATTCTTCGCGAATTGGGAGAAAGGTTAATCCTATGGGCGGCTATCCTTTGTGATCAAAGAACAACCAAAGATTTTAATGTGAGTACGGACGTATACCTTCGTAAGGGGGTCTCCATGAAAGACAAAGGAAAACTAGGCTAGGGTGAATGAAAATGATAAAATGATTATCTCATTATGATTTGGACCTCTATTTATCGGGAGAGATCTCCGAGGTCCCGAAAGGAAGGAGACAAAAGTGTTTGATTCCTATTAGGAAAGGGAATTTTGGATTCGGTGTTAGTTGTCAGGGAACACTGCTAGGGTTTTGCCACGTGTCTTATGAGATATCTCAAGGACGAGCTTTCCTTTCGTTTGAGGATTCTCATAATACATGTGTGCTACTTCCTTTTGTGACCCTCTTAAACCAACGTAGCGTAGCATGGATGACATCACTAATTATCTCACATGTCCTCTTTAAGCCTACGAAGCATCTCATCATGTGCATTGTTAGCGATGCATGTATTCCTTTGGCTTGTTTATGACCTGCAATGAACTTGCACCCATCACAATTGTGAGATGAACTTAAGTTTATCGTAGGTCTACACAGGACTTGAGCTCATCGCAGCTCATTTTGGGTCATAAGCTCATCACGTGTCTATGTAGGTTCTGAGTTCATCATAGATGTACAATGAGTTTGGACTCATCGTAGGCATTTGTGTAGTATTGGGTTAACACCTTCGGTGCTCTGATGATCTAGGTGACCATCATTTACCCATAGTGTTGGACAGTTTTTGTATGCCCTTAGCTTCAATAAGTTTTGATTACTTTTGATATTTAATGTAAATAAATGAAGTACATGTTTGATTCATGTTGTGTGGTATACTTCTGTGTAAGACCCTAAAACTGGACACTTAATGAGACTTGTATTGGTTTTGAATGTTCATAACCGTTGGATAAGTCTGGGGAGATTTATCCTGCCAAGTCTGACACTGGTGTGCTGCCAACTGTTGGGGTGGCTTGTCTCAACCGCTAGGGTGAGACCCAAGGTACATGCAGTGTAGGATTAATTGAACCCTTGAACCGGACCAGATTTCCAGTATTGCCCTGGACCTTGGAGATTGATGGGAAAAACTGGAAAGTTACACCTGACCCCTAGACCCGATTATGGTACTGCACTAGGTGTCGGATCGGGCTCTCTTTGATATGCCAATCAGTAAGATCCTTAGAGGGGGTCAAAACCTGGGTATGTTGGGACAATCTAAGAATTCATCTGAGTGGGTGATCATAGTGACAGGATCAGCCCCTTTGTCGGTCAAAGGTAATGATCGGGGATGCACTCTCTCTGATGGAAACCAAACTGTCGACGGTTGATTTCAATCATTGGAATTTTGTTTTGCAAAATTTATATATATGATATATATTTAAGTATGTTTTCAAAATATTTGCAAATGGTTTTAATTCTAGGGATCCATGTAAGTGGAGAGTGCAGCATTGTTCTTTGTAGCCAAGGGAGAGGTCCTCTCTTGTCGGGTAGTGCTTGATCATTATGGGCTAATCTTGCACCTGCCCACAGTCCCTGGTTTTATAAGATGGCTTGGCCTAGGGACCACTTAGTATAAGTGTTGGGCCCATAGGGTCCATGTGATGGGTTCAAGGGGTTCACTGGGCTTTCCAGTGAATTCGGCCAAGCCTTGTAACAAAGACTGGGCCGAACCCATGTGGTTGGTGTGTAGATCAATGCTTGGGTCTCATGCCATACAAAGAATTCGAACCTTAGGGAGACATAACACATTCTGCAGTTTTGTGAGATATGATCTCAGAAACCCTAGAGAAAAGAAAAGCAGTTCGCCATCTATTTCTCTAGCTTCCTCCATTTGCAGCTGCCATCCATCTGTTACAGTTTGTTTTCTCTGTCTGAGAAAGATCAAGAATAGTTCTTGATATCAGTGTTTGTTGAAAGACTGATTCGGTTTGGTGCTCATTGTCATCCAAAGGATTATTGTGAAGGATTCAGTGTAGGACGCACCTTGCCGGTTCTGTTCCACAGTTGTTGTGTCATCTTCAGTAGGAGCAGATCTTGGTTCCTTCTTTGGGCGTGAACACCAACTTTGGGAGAAATTTTTTCTCTTGATCAAATATAATTACTCCCTTCACTTTTGGTTCAGATCTGATTTGGTTCTGGTTCAAGTAGGATCCTTGAATCTTGATTCTAAAATTAGGGAATGCGATTCCCAATTGAAAGTTAGGTAGAAAAATTTTGAAATTTGCCCACTCATTCCGTAACTGTTTTGGCGTCAATACGATGGATTCTACCATCCCTTTCATATAGGTGGTCTTTTGAGACATCAGAGTTTGATGTTTCTCATCTTGAACTATGAGTGCATAAGCTTGATTAATGGTAGGAAGTGGATCTGAGGCAAGAATGGTGGATCTGAAATTGTTGAAAGCATCATTCAGACCCACCAAGAATTGGTAGAGTTTGTCTCTTTCATGATCTGTCATTATTTCTTTGATCGCATTGCAATTAATCCCATAATCATATTTAATAATGGGTGACAGATTACCCAACTCATCCCAGAGACCTTTTCGTTTTGTGAAATTGGATGCAACTGGGAGATTCCCTTGGATAGGTTCACTTGAGTTGATAAATTCTTGTAGCTTGTCCTTGAGAGAAGCGTTCTTCAAGTTCTTTCCACATATCTTTAGCTGATTCTGTATAGGCAACACTCTTGTGTAGTTCACGAGCCAGGGAGTTGAAGATCCATGCTATCACCATGGAATTAACCTTGATCCTTGCATGTTCTTCCACCATGGATGGACTTGGACGCTACAGAGAACCATCCATGAATCCATATTTGTTTTTCGCCCTCAAAGCAATGCGCATAGCACATTGCCAAGTGAATTAGTTATCACCGTTGAGTGGACAAGAAACTAAAATAGCTCTGGGATTATTAGAGGGATGCAAATAATATGGAGAACTTGGATCTAGATCTGGGGTCATCTTCAATGATCAGTTGTTGATGAAGAAAAATAGAGTATCATGAAGAATCTTGATCACCAGAAGTTGCAACCACTGACGTGCCAAAGCGATGGCTACTTGCCGATGGGAAAAGGAAACTCATGCAGCGAGAAGGAATGAAGTGAGTCTTGATCATTGTCAAGGCTCTAATACCATGATAAACATGGTTGAGCAAAAATAAAGCATGAAGAAACTTATGTTTTTCTGTATTAAATATGAAACAGATTTACATATTTATAGAGATGATAGTTGGTGTAAGACAGTTGGGATCTGGGATCTTTTATAGCTGTCTTGCCAGGTCAGCTGGTTTGGTTCTAATAACCTAACTTTCGTGTATCCTCTAATAGAATTACCCAAGAGCCTCACTATTCTCATGGAAATTGTAGCATTTTTACCCCTTTTATAAATTAAAATTAAAACACAAGAAAAGGAGAACGGAACAATTAAGCCACACGGTCAAAGGTAAGAATGAGAGTCCTATGATGTTCAGATAAACAAGAGAAGAACACCAGAATCAAACACCATTCTATCAACTCAAAAATCAAAACACATTACCCAATATTCTATATCTTTTAATAGAGATTGAAATGCAACATGACTGAAAATTCAAAATACATTTTGAATTGAATGAAATGCATAAATCAAGTCATGGGAACTTTGATTATAGCCTTAGATCGAATAGGTAGAAGACAATAAAACACAATGTTGACAGTTCAAAGTGAGATGCTAAAAGGTTTATTTAATGTGGGATTCCACTTGGAAATGCAATAAATATCGGGAGACTCCTCTAAGATTCACACAAATGGGGCTCCAATCTTTCAATATGTTTTCATCATAGTTTCAGCAAAGAAAACCAACAAAACGAACTGCAACATGGCTATATTCCTCCTTCACTCTACCCTATCCCAAAGCAACAAATCTCTATTTTGAAATCTCTAGGTCCCAGTCCTAAACTCTCTCCACTCGTTTCTTACCCTAATCGGATGCTTTTCTCTTTCTCTCTCTTTGTCTCTCTGTCTCTCTGTCTCTCTCTTTTTGTTTGGTCTTCTAGTTTTTCTTCTCTCTTCTTTGTTTTGGCTAAAATCTCTCCAATTGACTGCTCCTTTTCACTTCTTGGTTTTCTCTTGGATTAGATTCTATCTCAAGCCAAGAGAAAAACGTTCAGTTGAAGGGGAGTTCAACCAAAACAAAGAAGAGAGAAAAAATACTAGAAGAAGATTGAAGAAAATAAAGATGAAGAAAAGCATTTACTAGGGTAAGAAATAACTGGAGAGAGATTAGGAGAGGGGACTTGGAGAGTTCAAAATAGATTTCTTTATTTGGGACAAAGTGGAGTGAAGGAGGAAAATATCCATGTTGTAGTAGTTAGACATTGTGTGTCCTTAGCTCCAATTAGATTAATGTATTCTAACTTTTATTATTTAATAAAATTAAATTATTATTATTATTATTATTATTATTATTATTATTATTATTATTATTACTATTTCATGTTTATGTTTGGTGTGTTTTCTATGCATTACCCCTTAAACTAGACATTTATAAGACTTATGTTAGTGTAAAATGTTCTCGACCATTGAATGGACTAGGGTTAGACTCAAGGTACAACCAATGGGTGTTTATCAGAAACATTGAACAATGACCAATATCTACTTATACCCTGGACATTAGAAATAAATTAGCAAATTTAGAAAGTTATGCTTCACCCCAGACTAGATAATGATAATGCACCAAGTGTTGGATTGGATTGTTTTTGATGTACCAAACAATGAGATCCTCTAAGGGTCAAATACTTATATATGTTGTAGCATTTTGAAATATCACTTAAGTGTGTGGTCATTGTGATAGGATTAGCCACTTTGTCAGACAAAGAGAATATCCTGATTTACACTCTCTTTGATGAAAACCTAAGATTACCAATAACGGATTTCAATGTTTTTTTGAAATTGATTTGCAAAAATGTATTTATATTTATAATAAGTTTTATAAAAAAAATGTTTGTAAAAGATTCTAATCCTAGGATCCATTCAAGCAAAGAGTGTGATACTGCTTTTAGTAATCAATGAAGAGGTCCTACACTATGAGTAGTTTATACATATTTTGGTCTGAGAGGTTAAGAGCGAAAGACCATTTGGACTAAAACCTATTGGACTTATTTCTTACATTAATTGATTTGTCTTTGAACTTCATGAAGGGATGAGAGATTCATCATATGAATAATCGAACCCTGTAGGTAGGTAGGGCGAAATTTCAAAATGTTCTCTCTCTCCCATATGGGAATCGCACTCCCTATTTTAGAAAACTGTATTTTCAATGATCAATCTTGAACCTAAATCGGACCAGATCTAAAACCAAAAGGTAGGAGAGAGATATAATTGATATGGAGTAATAGTAACTCCCAACGAAGGTGTTCACGCCCAAGGAAAACACCAAAGATTGCTCCCACTAAAGATGACACAGCGCAGGGTGGAGCAGAATCAGTAGGTGGTTCTTCAGCAAGAACTGAACTCTTCAGCAAGAATTTGATGGAGGGTGAGTGAGCACAACTTCATATCAGTTTTTCACCAAAAACTGATATCAAGAACACTTTTGATCGCTCCTACAGGTGGAGATCAAACTGGCTATGGCAGCAGCAAAAGAATGAAGCAAGAGTAGAAGATAGCGTCAGTCTAACTGGAGTTGTCTTCTCTCTTGAGTCTGTAATCTGATTGTATGTTGTAGGGTTCGCCCTCCTTCTCTATTTATAACCTTAAAGAGAGCTTCTCCTAATCCCATTAGGAGTTTCCTAATCCAAATCTTATTTGAATCTGGACTCTCTTTAAGAGATAAGGATAAACTCTTATTTTATCTATAGATAAATATCAGCCCTCCTAATCTTATTAGGAGTTTCCTAATCTAAATCTTTATTTGGATCTGGACTCTCTGAGTGGATAGGGATAACTCCCTATCCTATCTGCTGATCTAAATCACAGAACCGCCCCTTTTTTAAATAATCATATTATACCAGTTCAAATTGGATTTTAGGCCCATTAAGTCCATGTGCTCTCTTATCCACTAAACTGTTGCCCAGTTGGGTATCCTTGTATGGCATGGGACCCAAACATTCATCTACACATCAGCCACATGGGTTCAACCCTACCTCTATTACAAGGCCTGACCGAATTCACTGTAGAAGACAGTAAACTCCTGAGTTCATCACCATGGGTTCTTAATGGGCCCAACATTTACACTAAATGGTCCCTGGGTCAAGCCACCTTATAAAAACCCAAGGACTGGGGGTAGATGCAATATTAACCCATCAGGTATTACCCTCAATGGTCTTACACTTGACCTCTCAGCCCATAATAATCAAACACTATCCGACAAGAGAGGACCTCTTTCTCGGCTGTAAGGAACAGTGTTGCACTCTCTTCTCACATGGATCCCGGGAAATAAAACCTTTTGCAAACATTTTGAAATCATAATATATATATATATATATATATATGTATGTATGTATGTGTATATCTCTATATAAATGTATTTTGCAAAAACAAATTTCACTTATTGAAATCGGTTGCCGACAGCTTTGGTTTCCATCAGAGAGAGTGCATCCCCGATCATTCACTTTGTCCGACAAATGGGCTGATCCTGTCACTATGATCACCCACTCAGATGAATTCTTGGACTATCCCAACATACCCAGGTTTTGACCCCTTCTAAGGATTTCACTAATTGGCATATCAAAGACAGTCCAATCCAATACCTAGTGCAATATCATAATTGAGTCTAGGGGTCAGGTGTAACATTCCAATTTTTCTCATCTATCTCCAAGATCCAGGGTAATACTAGAATTCTGGTTCGGTTCAGGGTTTCAAGAAAACCCACACTGCATGTACCTCAGGTCTCACCCTGGCAGTTGAGACAAGCCACCCCAACCAACTTGGCGGCACATCAGTGTCAGCCTTGGCATGATAAATCTCCCCAAATATATCCAACGGCTGTGAAAATTTTAAACTAACATAAGTTTCATATGTGTCCAATTTAAGGGTATTACACAGAAACACACCGCAATAACATGAATCAAATATGTACTTTATTTATTTACAATAAATGTCATAATGTACATCATTCTAATTGGAGCTAAGGGCATACACTGTCTAACACTTCATATGGAAACTATAACCAAAGACCATTTATATTTTAGTGTTGGGTCATTCTAAGCCCAATTTGATTAGCTTACTAGTGAAGAACCCATATGGCTTGGTGTAAGAGCTTAGTGGGTCCCATACCATACAATATTCAGGTCTAATGGACTTGAAATAAATGTGAGTAATAACTATTTTTATAATGGGCCTAGCCCATTCTAAGAAATAGTAAGACTAGTCACATAACTAGTTTTAAGTTGTCATGTGCATGGATGAGTTATTTGGGTTTAATTGCTAATGGGCTTAAATCTTTCTTATTATTAATGTAGTTAGTAGTTTTCCCAAATTAGAGAACTTGTAATTAAGTTAGAACTCAGATTTGGAAACTCCTAATGACATTCTGATTTTTCAACTCTATAGTAAGAGAGATCTAAGAGAGGTTCAATTATAGTTTGCATTCTCATAGCATCCGAACCCTAGTTTGACCAGACCATTGAAGGGGACTTTTCTCTCTTATTTTCTGTGTTTTTCTAGCAAAAACTCAGATTTCTCAAGTCATTAACAGTTACACACAAAGTATAAACTTGGACTACAAATCGATTCACAAAAAGTTGTAAGATCGAGTTCTCTATTGGTTTTACGCCATCTTCAGCTTTGAATTCGATTTGGACTTGAATTTGGGTGTGAAAAACCACTTTGGGAGCTGATCTCCATATCAGGAACGAACCTATTTAAATTTGGAAATCAAATTGGGTCATCTAAAACTAGATCAATCCTAGGAGAAATTGGTTTTTCCAATGAGAAATTTAATTCTCCAATTCTTGGATTGTTAAAGGAACTGAATTTCACCCTAGAAACCCTAGCAAGGTTCAACATTTTTGGGCAGTTTATAATCCTTTCAATAATTGTATTAGAGCATATGGTTTGATCTAGGATTAGATGCAATCCAATTTGATTCTTGCATCAAATCGACTAGAACTAGAATAAGTGACGAGCAGTTTTTCACTAATTTTTGAGAATTCAGTTATCTCTTGTTGGGCCTATTATCTGAATAATTTTGATAAATCCTCTTCCAAGAATTTATCCTTCTCATTAGAGATATTCCCGTTGGTGCTACGAGAACACTGGTAGGCCACTTATACCATTTTATCAAGTTGTTGTAAGGTACAAAAACACTTGGGTGTGAACAGTACAGCCTAGCGATCAGCTAAACTTGTAGTTTTTTCTCTCTTTCAGGTAAATTTTACTCTTGCAATTTTAGGCCTTACTTTATGTGATAAAATCCTCAATCCTATATGTTCAAGAGAAAACATCTCTCTAGGTGAGAATTGCGATTTGCAGTTTTCTTCGATTTTTTTTTTTTTTGAATTTTCTACTTATTCGATTAATACAAGCAAAATGAGAGAGGCTAAGTTTTCTCTGTTAAATATTTCCATGTGAATTCGAAAATTTGTATTTGAAAAGATATGCAAACAGGAAACTAGTCTCTAAGTGCTGAAAGAGCTATTGCTTTTTGCATTATTATTTGAGTTTGCAGCTTTTTCGGATTTTCTTTAAAAATTTAAGAAAAAGATGAAGGGTAAATAGGTCTTTTCATAGATTCTATCGAATCATGGGTAGGTTCTACTTGGAACCGAATGGATTTGAACCGGCTTTGAACCAACCCTGTTCAATTTGTTATAGGTTAGGATCTAGTTCCAAATTACTAGAACTAACTCCCACCCAAACCAGTTCTTGGATCTAGGGGTTTAACCTACCCAAACCGCCCCAATGAATCAGCCTTAGAACCGAACTTGCTTTGAAATAAACCCCAAAATACATTTGAGGATGCGAAGATTTGAATCCAAAAACTCATGGTTACAAAGGCCACGGTCTAACTTGACCATTTATTTACTCGAGTGATTTGATCATTTGCTTTCATTTTAATATTTGAATGTGTATAATAAGTAATGTAAAATGTAATATTTACAAAATTTAAATTATAATGATAGGACTTGAACCATACATTAATATATTAGGATAATCTACATATTAAATTATTCAATTTAATCAATAAATATGATATAAATTTTAAACTATTTGTTATATTATTGAAAACCAAGTTTTTAAAGACCATGTCACTTTTTAAGTGGGGAGAAAAGAAAGAACAAGCTCCATGGGTAGACCTTGGAATCAACCCTGGAATCGCCAAGGCCAGAATTGACCCTAGAACCAACCTTCACAAGGTAGGTTCCAAGTTCTGTCTTGGAACTGAACTGAAATGACCCATGCTCACCCACACCACACCACACACACACACACACACACACACACACACTAAAACAAGGAAGTCTATTTTTTTCTCATTTTTTTTAATTCTTGATTTATATTTTATTCCATGTCATTTCTGCAAACAACCAATAGATAAAGAAAGAGAGAAATGCTTTTTATGATGTCTAGCCACGTGACACCACTATCTCCCTAAGAGTCCTACTCCAACTCCCCTCTATTCTCTCATTCACTTTCCCATTAAAAGGAATTCTTTTAAAAAAACTATATCTCCAAAAAACACACCCATTCTTCTCTCCTAAATTATCTCTAAATCATATTTATCCTCTCCCCCACTTTCTCATCTATATCTATCTAAAGAAGGTTTGAATTAAAAAAAATATAAATATTTAAATATTATAACAAAATTATGTAAATAACTTTACAATGTTTATAAAAAACATAAAAATAATTATAAAAGATTTAATATTCGGATTATTAATAATTTTATACTTTTATGAAATTCATAACAAAATTATCTAATAAAATATAAATTTTAATTTTACGGATTCTTCAATTTAATAACTAAATAACATTTTAAATTTTGAAATATAAAAATCTGAAAATTTTGAAAAAAATAAAATATTATTTAAATATTTTAATAACTAAATATGTTAATAAAAAATAAATAAATTTTAAATAATGATCAATAGTGTAATAACAATATAAATAACAGTAATATATTTCATGATATTCGAATTAATAATAATTTTATTTTACAACATTAATAAAAAGAATTATGTAATAATAGTATAAATTATAGTTTTATAGATTATTTAATTAAATAAGTAATTACTATTTAAAAAAAATAAATAACGAAATTGTTTAAATAACTAGATAATATTTGAAATAAATATACAAATTTTAAATATCAAAAAAATAAAATAAGTAAAGCATATTTTTAATATTATTTTAAAAAGATAGAATAAATAACCAATTAGTTAATATATTTAAAAAATCAATAAAAGCACAAATATAATTATAGTATATTCAATAATATTTGACAATATGAATATAAAATATAATTATTTTAAAAATTTTAGATATTATTGAAATAATGAAAATTTTATTAAATAATTTAGAGGTATTAAAACTTCCAAATAACAAAAATATGTAGTAACTTTCAAAAAAAATATTTTCTAATATAATATTAAAATATAGAAAAGATAAAAACTTGTAGAAAAATAATATTTTTCTAGAAAATTGCTTCACTTATATCAGTTAATAATTCTAAAAAATAATTTCAAAAAAAAGTAATAATTATTAACAATATCTTCAAAATATTTATCTTTATCTATTATATATTTATATGTACTAATTTAAATTAATATTTATTATATTTTTTAGTAATTATTTATTTTATTTTGGTGATTAATTTATTTTCAATAATTATGTATATATCTATTTTTGTTTTGTTATTTAACAGTAATTTTTCAATAACAATTGGAGATGAGACTATTATTATTTAACTTTTGAAATTTAATTTATTATACTTATTGGATTTATTGTATTTTTGTTATAAAATTATTTTTTTGTAATTATGTATCTTTTTATAATTTATTGATTAATATTTATTATGAACTAAATTATTATTGAATAATACACTTTTTATTGATTAATTTAATATTTTCAGTATTTATTATATTTTTATAATTATTGTGTTTATTATATTTTATTAGTTATTTATTGTATTTTTATTATAAATTTATTTTCAACAATTTTGTATTTTTTCTATAAAATTTCAATAATTATTGAAGATAAAAGTATTATTATTTATTAGAGATTAGACTATTAATTGATCTAAAATTAATTATTATTATTTTTGTATTGTAAAAAATTATTAAAAGTAATATATAAAACATAAATAATTGTTAAAATGTAAAAAAAAAATGTCTATTCTTATGTGTTTCTATTATTTCACTTTTGGTTAACAAAGTTTGTGCACTACATGGGTCCCTATTAATATAATAATACTATTCGGTATTATGCGAGAAAATCCATGAATTTTGATAATACCACCTCATTGGCCACCTCTTTTTTTATACCAATGTGGTAAGGCTATGTACGGAGATCTCCTTGAAGGACGAAGGAAGGCTGAGGGCAAATGGTAGGCTAAAGGCTCTAAGTGATAGAATGATGCTCTCATTATGAGTTTGACCAAATGAGCTAAAAGTGTTTTATTCCCATTAAGAAATCTTTGATTCAGTGTCAGTTGTCAGGAAGTACCACTAGGGTTTTGCCATGTGTCTTATGAGATATCCTAAGGGTGGGATTTTCTTTTATTTGAGCATTCTCATAATACACATATGCTACTTCCTTTTGCAAATCTCCTAGACTGACTTGGCACGGATGGCGTCGATAATAATCTCACATGTATTTTCTAATCCTACTAGGCATTTTTTTACGCACGGTATCGGTGAAACACGCATTTCTTTGTTTGCCTCTGGCCTGTGATGGACTTGAGCTCATTGCATGTTCGTGATGGCTCTAAGCTCATCACAGACTTGTGGTGGCTCATGCTCATTGCACATATGCGATGAATCTAAGCTCATCGCAGCCTCGCGATTGCTTTATGCTCATCATAGGTTTGCGATGGCTTTGAGATTGTCTTTGGTATTATGGCTTTGGGTCTATTGCAGGTCCGTGGTGGTCTTGAGCTCATCACAAGCTCGTTTTAGTCTGTGAGTTCATCACAAGCTTGTACAAGCTTAGAGCTCATCGCAGGTTTGTGCTGAGTTCTGAACTCGTCATGGGTACCTTTGTGGCATTGGTTTAGCACCTTCTGTGCTACTGCAGTCATGGTGATCAACATGTGCCTACAACAATAATTTTTTTTTGTATCATATCTTTTGGCATCATAGTCAAACCCTATTCTAGCAGGGGAGATAGGGGTAGACTTGTAATGTGAGCTATGTTGGCACGACACGACATGGATTCAAGGTGGCTTGGGTGCCATCCAAGTCGTGCCATTCTGGGCCTTGGGCCTTGGCAAGCCGTGCTTGGGTAGCACAGTCCCCCTCCCAAGTCAAGCCCAACACAGCCTGTGGCCTAGTTCCCAACCGTAATAGGTCATGTTGGGCCAGGCCTGTGGAATTGAGCCATGGCAGACTGGCCCGGGGTCAAGCCTACTTTATTTCTTTAATTCTTTTCCTTTCAAGCTTCCAAACTTCCAGTTCTAGGTTCCAGACTTCTAGTGCAGTTTTCTACTTTTTCTAAACTAAGAAAAATTAGATATATATATATATATATATATAAATAGTAGAAAATTAACATGAGCAATACACAATAAGTTGGAAAAATGTCATTTCAAATTTAATGTGTACAAAAAAAATAATGTATTAAAAAAATAATATAATGTAATATTATCATTTTAAATATAAAAATTAAAAAAAAAAAAAGAGAAATGTATGTAGAAGAGATGTATTGTATCAAAATAGAGTGTGGAAATGTTGTGGACCGGCCACATCCATGAGATATAAGTGTGACCGAGATTTTGGGCTGTGGACGGGGACAATCCACGATATAGTGTGGACTGGTCCCATCCACGACCAACCGAATGGGGAGTTCATCCTATGGCGTGGACCGAAATGGTCAATCCACGAAATGAACATGTTACTGAACGCCACCTAAATCTCCCCTACCTAGACCTGTAATGTGGGTTGGGTCGACATGGCCAGACCACTACAATACTATGCTATCTTGGGCCTAGGATGTGAAGTAGACCGATCCAGTCAAGAAGTCTAGCCTGGCCCGACCCATTGGCATGGAACGGCGTAGCATGCGGGTTGGAACAATATGCGGCCCACGACCCCCAAGAACCATAAACCACCACTAGGGATATTTTTATATTTTGGAGCACATGGGGTTAAAATGACTTAAATGTCCCTAATAATTATAGAATACCTAGCTTAGGGGTATTTAAGTCAAATAACATATAACCCCTAAAATGACCAAAATATCCCTCCCAACAGTCATAAACAATTAGTTTTAAATAGACCTATTCATGGCCGGGGGCCGAGCTCGGACCGGGCTTTTAGTTCCCATTAATGAAAATATGCTAGGCCCGAGCCCAGCCCAACCTACGGGCCTATAACTTGGGACTGTGCCTAGGCCTGATAAAAAGCCCAAAGCCCGACCTAATAAATTTCGCAGAGAGAGAGAGAAAACTCACCGTCGCACTTTGATAGAGATCCCTCATCAGTTCACAACTTCGCATCTGAGAGAGAGAGAGAGAGAAAGAGAGAGAGAAAACTCACTGTCGCTGCCGAAGTTATTGCGCCGGTGAACGTTCGGCGCCTCACTGTGGAGGTTGGAGAAGAAGGGTTCGACTGGAAAAAGAAGAGGGAAAGAGGCAAAGAGATAATAAAAAGATGGGGCTATTTGATTAGGGTTTTTTAGGTCTAGGTTTAGGTCAGGCCGGGCCGGGCTATTTTGACAAAACCCGAGCCCGGATCGAATTTATTGCGGGTCAGGCTTTTTGGCCCGAGTTTAAGCCCGCGGGCCTATAACCATGTTCAAGCCCGTTCGGAGGTCGGGCCAGCCCATCGGGCCACCCGACCCATGAATAGGTCTAGTTTTGAAGGGTATTTTGGTTAAATTAACACCCCCTAAATTCCTATCAAAACCCCTACCGTCCCTTATTTTCACCACAACTCATACTTTCTTACATTACATTACATACTTTCTTACTCTCATGGGCCGGCCCATCGAGCCACCCGGCCCATGAATAGGTCTAGTTTTGAAGGGTATTTTGGTTAAATTAACACCCCCTAATTCATATCAAAACCCCTACCGTCCCTTATTTTCACCACAACTCATACTTTCTTACATTACATTACATACTTTCATACTTTCTTACTCTCTATAATAGCTAGTTCTTCCCAAAATCCTTTTTCCTTTTGTTGATGAAGCCCAATCCAATAATACCAACTCCTGCTTTGGTAATAGGAGTGAAGTTTGAACTATGTTTAAGATTTATGGAAATCCCTGGAAAAGGAAGAAAAGCAGTTTGCAAAAAATGTAGACATGATTTGCCACAACAGTGGTGGCTAGGAATGGCAACGGGGTGGGGCGAAGACGAGGAGCCACTCCCCATCCCCATCCCAACCAGCAGGGACAAGGCTATCTCCATCCCTGTCCCCACAGGATAGGGATCCGCACTCCCCGTGATTTTTAATAATGTTAACCATTTTGTTTTTTGTTTTTTATTTTATTTAAATATAAAAATGAAATTTAGAATCCTATTAAAAATGATTCAAATATATTCAAACATATTCAACCATATTTTTAAAATATTAATATACATACATACATATATAGACGTATGTGTACATATGTACATATATTAGTAGATTTTAGTTTTTTAATATTTTATCAATAAAATAATATTTTTTAATTTTAAATCTAGCACAAGTCCGTTAGTACTACTCCTTCTCCACTCTTTTTTTTTTATTTAAATATTATTTTTTAATGTTTTTATCAAGAAAATATTTTTTAATACTTAAAATATTTTTTATTTTTTAATTATTTTACTATTGTTTTTATTAAAATTAATATTTATTGGTTAATATTAAATTTTTGATGCCTTTTTTCAATATATTTATCATATAAAATACAAAAATTAAACATTTATGATCCACTATATAGACCATTTATAAAATGTATATGAGATACATTGAATCAAAACCGGTCCAATCCATATAGTCTATCCACCATTTAGAACACCTATGAATTGTGATGTGGTGTGGACCAATCTACACCCACCAATTTCTCATCCACACTATAGAACACCCCCTTAAATCCTCCAAGAAACTAGAAGAAAGGTACAAGTAGGGGTGCAACTTGGGCGGGCCCAACCTGAAATTTTACACGGGTTGAGCTTGGATTTTTGGTCATCGGACTGGGCTCAGGCCCAAGAAGTCACGCTTTTTAAATTTTCGGTTTGGGCTCAGGCCTAACCTGAACTCGGCCTGAGCCTGGCCCAATTATATACATTTATACATACATGTGTATATATGTAAATGTTGCATACATATACATATATACATACATATTTGTATATATATATCTTTTATTTAGATATTTTGCATACATATTTACATACATACATAATATATATATATATATAGTACATTTATATATGTATAATTTTAGAGTGGGTTCATTGACCAACCCGAGCCCAGCCCGAGTCTGAGCCCAACCCGAATGCATCAAATTACAAGATGAGCTGGGTTCGGGTTGGGAAAATTGGGTTTGACCTCGGGCTCGGGCTCGGGCCTTAAGCCCAAATTTTAGGGCCGGGCCTGGGTTGATCATAAACCCGGCCCAACCCGCCCGACTTACACCCCTACGTACAAGCATTTATCGGAAACGTTTTAAGTCTTTTACCCCATCACTTAACACGCGGCTTTGTTATCCAGCGTCCAAAGGAGCATACCCTCTTTGAAAATTAGCGAAGGTTTAATGCATCTCCACATGACACAAGCAGAAACTGTAGAAGAGCACGCAACCACGAACCGTGTACACATATACAAAGGAGGGGAGAGAGAAAGAGAGAGGAGTCTGAGAGGAGTGTAGAGTACCTCTCATCTCGACAAACAAATGGACTCCTCTGCAGTTTCCACAGGCCAAGGAGAAATCTTCCAAACAGAGGGGGACAATAACGCATCTCCCACCGGAAAGCGTCCGTCCTCTCGCCGTAACCGATCTTTATCGTCCTCATCCTCTTTCCGATCATCATCTTCCTCTAGCTCATCATTCTCCTCTCCGAATTACCCCGTCGACTCGCCGTCGAGCCCACTCTCTTCACATCACTACTCCGGTACCGGTATCCCTTTCTCGTGGGAGAAACACCCCGGAATCCCAAAGAATTCCACGGTTCCTCGTACGTCGTCGTCCAAGTACAAGGACCAGTCTCTGGTTCTACTCCCATTACCTCCTGCCACCTCTCCAACCCCTTCGAAAAGATTCAACTTCGAAGGCTTATTTTGGACCCGAAAGAAGGGCTCCAACGGAAGCCTCCGAAAGGACCCATTCATCGCCGCGTTAATGGAATGTTCCAAGGATCAACGAGATCAGGAGGGCGTTGATGATTATTCGAAGAACTCAAAGGTGTCAAGAACACTAAGTGACAGGTTCGGGTTCATTGATCTACATGCTTCCTGCAAGAGGAGTTGTGCTGTTACAGAAGCTAAAGTGCTTATTCCCCGGTCGAGTCAAACTTCTTTCGATCTAGTGAATCGCCGGTATCGGTCTGGCTGAAACAAAACACCGGCGAACATCTCGACACTCAGAGATAAGTAATTAAGCCCGTGTTATTACAGTGACAACGCTTGATGCTCGAGTTTATTGGTTTTTTATTTCTGTTTTTTGTTGTTTTCTCTTCATGGGTCACTTCCCATGATACGCAATGGCAAATCGTTGCTCAATTATGGTTTGGAGACTTGTTTTTCTTCTTTTTTAATTTCGCAACTATGAACTATTATTGTTTATAAATAAATGAAGATAATGAAATGGCGTTCGCATGTTAAGCCCTGGAAGACAGTGTTACACTGTTATTTAGTAAAGGGTCATTTATTAAAATATTTCTTATAGTTTCATAAATTTATTAAAATCAACTTTATTGTTTATGTTTTACTAAATCATAGTATCTAATTTGTAATCAATTTACTTAATCGACCTTCCATTTGATGAAAGTGGAAAAATACAGTTTTAACCTAGCATCCATTCAAATAAATTTGATCAAAAGAAACTAAAAACAAAATTGCCATTTTTACCCCTAGTAAAATATGGACAACCACTAATTTTTTTTTTCTATTTGGTCAATTTTGTTTTCTATACAAAAGAAGTGTTATGAGTACTTTTGGAATAAACAACCATTGATCCATACCCTTGAACATTTCCCGCTTATCAGTTTAAGGGTATTTTTGGAATAAACAACTATGGGTCCATGCCCTTAAACATTTTCCACTTAGTTTAAGTGATCATGTTACTATTTTCAAATGACAAAAAATAATAATTTTTAATGAAAGGTCAATTGAGTAAATAAGGAGTGTTTTAGTAAAACACAAACTATAGGGTAGGTTTAAGTAAATCTATGAAATATTATAGGGGGTGTTCTAGTAAATGACCCTTTTGCAAATAAATAGCATCATTTAACCAAACAAGGCATTGGAGAAACTAGTCTTAAGAAACTCAAGCTCACCTGAGTGAGAAAACACTTCATACTACATATATGGGAAGCACATCTCTTGATCCTAACATGGCGAGACCCCATCATCTGTTATAGAATAATGATTCTCATTGTAAGATGATTCATGTCTTGATCTATTCAATTAATGGGTTCCACAAATACAAATATATAGAATTCAAAACCTTGCATTTTCTATTATTTTGTATGTATTTGTACCTACATATTTGCATTTATATTCCTTCTAAGGCTCAATTTGAAAGGAATACGAATACAAATAAATAGAGCTGCATTTGTACACATTTGAATTTGTACTCTTTCCAAACTGAGCATAAATTTTGGCCAACATGCTACTGTTCCCCCTTGTGTCACTTTTGTATTTGTCAATAATAATTCAGATTCTTCACAAAAAAAATAAATAAATAATTCAGATTCCTTGCATCCGTACAATGGTATAAAGAAAAAAGTAAGGTTCTAAATGACTAATAATACCCTGTATAATTAATTATCTATTACTATGTTACCTACAATTAATGAGAGTGCTTTGGTCATTTGACCTCGAAGTATGTCCAAGATGAGCATTGGACAAAGAATCTTGTTAAATTAAGCAGAGAATAAAATACAAAAATGACAGCCATGCTTAGACAACTGGCTTTAGATCTTGTTCTTACATGGTTTTGTCGCATCTCTCTCTCTCTTGCTACTGCATGTAAAAACTAGTCTTGTTTATACACCATGGAATGGATCTTGCTTGATGCATGGTTGATTGATTAGGTGAGCTTTAACTCGCCAAAGGTCCTTAAAAGCCATAAGGCATAAGGCAGTGTTATTCTTTTCCCAACTCATTTCCATAGAATTTAAATGACAAATATTCCCCCTAAGATCTTTGAATCTACAAAAATTACAGATTTAAATGTCTAGCTAGAAAGTTAAAACTAACACAATGGCTTCTAAGGTTGTAATCAATGAATCCACATAGTGGAATTGGCAAAATTGTGGGCTCCAACCATCTTGCTATGGTTCAAATACAACCCTTCACATGAATAATCAATTTTCTTTCTTAGGTCATTTACTTAGGAGGCTTTTGGCAAGTCTTTTTAGGAAGGCTTGCAACGATTTTGCTATGTTCTCAACAAGTTTGAATGCATACCAAGAATGGAAGTAGCTGTTACGCCATCTAATGGTCGATCGATTTCTTGATGTAGTTGACTAGATAGAATGAGTTAGTAGATGACTATAACTTGAAGGGAAGAATTTTTTTCTCCCCTGGTTGACTACTTCCTCTTGGTAGTCATCAACTGGCTCATGTCCAATGTCTCGGCCAAAAAGAGTAGTGAATTATAGCAAAATGGGTACTTAACTAGTGAATAATGTTTGGGCATTTATATGCCTCGGCTATTAAGGGTAGTCGACTATAGGTTTATACTATCCTTGGCTGCCAACGGTAGCTCACTATAGGAAAATTAGTAGTACTACTAACAGTTTCAACACTTTGAAACTTTAGAAATTTTACTCCAACGGTTTGGAAAACTTTCCCTTGACTTTCAAATGTGATTTTAACATTAATTTTAGTTAAAATCTATGAAAAGCATGGGAATCAAACATAATCTAAGCACTGGTCTCTAAGGTTAGCTTAACCGAGTTTTGTCTTATTGAGTTGTGTTGTGCATCAATAACAAATGGTTCTAAAGATAAGACACTTGGGTGGTGTTTAGTAGTGCTGAATTGACCTCTGAACACCGAAATGTTTTCTTTTCGATTCTTTTGGGTCGTTTGATAGCACCTCCGAACTCGATCTTTGAATCTGAAAACTCCTCCAAATCGTTTAGAAGGTCTGCTACCTTCAAATGCGCTCAGAGGTAACAGACGATATTTTGTTCCACAAAATACCCATTTATATTTTCTTTCTCCTCTTCTTCTTCTTCTTCTCTCTTCCCTTTCTACTTTGCGCTCCCCCCCCCAAAAAAAAAAAAAAAAACCTCCGAACGCTGTCAGAGGTAATAGGGATCATTGATTGCCCTCTATAACAGCCTAACAGGGATCACCAACTATTCTCTCATCTTTATAATTGTGATGAATAGACGGTGTAACTAGATTGTTGATGAAGGGCGATTCGGCCCAACCTAGTAATAGGGGGACATGTGGACACGACCTAACTAGTAAGATGATAGCTCAGCCCGATATGTCAAGTCCGCCACACATCGAGCTCGGATAATTAAACCACCTCGGGACGAGTTCACCTCGGTGTAAGGTCGCATCAAGACCACTTCGGTGTCCGCCCTAGGTTGGATCTAAAGAGCAGTAGCTCAGGTAATATTGACGGACCACTACATGGCAACCCCGAAGATCTCGTCATCAGATTCCGAGCCTCGTAGGATCACGTCTCGTAACGGTAAGCCTTATCTCCTTCCCGTCCGGTTCGGGCGAACTCGATAAGCCCTATTAGTTATCCCCATTATTGCGGAAACGGATCTCATCGTGACGAGAATCCTGGAACCACTTTGCGAAACCCGCAAAGGCTCCATTATATAAAGGCTCCACCCCCCGGGGGTGCAAAGTATGCGTGATTTTCCTGCTCTCAAGCTCTCTACTTTCAAAAGCAATTTCAGCTTGCTACTAGCCTACTAACTTAAGCATCAGAGTGACCTCACCGGGTTAGCACACCCGGGTTCTCTGATATCCTTGCAGGTTCAGTCTACCATCCGTCTAAAATCCAAATCACCTCTAGCTAGGAGCAGCTAGATCGTGCTACATCAATTGTCATCTGTCCTCTGTAACAGCCTAATATAGATCCCAACCATTCTCCCATCTTTTCTTCTTCTTCTTCTTTGAGATGAACAGTGGTCAACAAACTCAGATCGCCGATTGTCTAATAGAAATTTAGAAGGAAAAAATATAATAAAATAAAAGGAGGGAAGTGACAGTCAAGTATACACTTCACTATTGCATATCCACAACCTCCACTCTTCTAGCAAACCTATCTTGTCCGACACCACCAAGTGATAGTCCAGCGAGCGGCGAATTTACAACTCAAGTATATAGATTGTAAAGGTAATTTTTTTCTTTCTTTTTCTTTTTTCCCTTTTTATTCTTCAATTCTTTCCTTGTATTTTTTCTTACCCACCAGATTATCTGAGTGAGAATGTGAGATAGTAAAAGTGTGAAGCCGAATGGTGATTACTGATTTCCACTATGAACGGTGATTACCACTTGTATTTTTTTTCTTCCCCTATATGTTTTCCTTACCCACCGGATTATCTAAGTAAGAATGTTGTCTCATGTCTGATGATGTTTGTACAATGTTCTGATTTCAGTTTTAACTGAAACAACCGAAATAACCAAGAAAATTTTTGGTTCGGTTCCCCAAATTAAAAAATCGATTTTGAAAATTTTGGTTTAATCAGTTTGGTTTTAAACCGAATAAACCCAATACTCACACCTAGTTAGTATTCTCATTGGTACTCCAAACATGTATATGATGTTCTGCCTTATGAAGTTGGCCACTTTCTTATTCTTACTTTCTTGAGTAGTACTACTTCTACCCATTTGGTGAAATAATCTATGGCTACTAAGATCCAACAATATCCTTTGGGGGGTGGTATTATTTTTCCAATTAAATCCATTTCCCAATTATGAAATGATCATGTGTTGTTTTTGAGTTCAGTGGTTGGCTGGTTGATATATGAGAGGTGCATGTGTTAGACAGGTTTGTATGTCCTTAGCTTCAATCAAGATGATGTACTTTATGAGTTTATTGTAAATGAACAAAAGTGCATATTTGATTCATGTTCCCTTGGTATGTTTTTGTGCAATACCCTTAAACTGGACACTTAATGAGACTCGTGTTAGTTTAAAATGTTCACAGCCAGTGGATCGGTCTGGGGAGACCTATCCTGACAAAGCTAACACTGTGGTGCCACCGAGTTGGTTGGGGAGGCCTGTCTCAACTGCCAGGGTGAGACCCTAGGCACATACAGTGTAGGATTAATTGAACCTTTGAACTGGACCAGATTTTCAGTATTGCCCTAGACCTTGGAGATTGATGGGCAAAACTAGAAAGTTACACCCAATCCCTAGACTCAATTATGATACTGCACTAGGTGTCGGATTGGGCTGTCTTTGATATACCATTCAGTGAGATCCTTAGCGGGGGTCAAAACCTGGGTATGTTGGGACAATCTGAGAATTCATCTGAGTGGGTGATCATAGTGACAGGATCAGCCCCTTTGTCGGACAAAGGTAATGATCGGGGATGCACTCTCACTGTTGGAAACCAAGACTGCCGGCAACAGATTTCAATCGTTGAGATTTGTTTTGCAAAATATATTTTATATGAGATATAAAAGTATATATATTATGATTTTGAAATGATTTGCAAAAGGTTTTAATTCCCGTGATCCAATCTTTTGGAGAAAAGATTGGTTGGAGTAGTATTCACAAGTCATCCAATTGATTCTTGTGAAGGGTCAAGTTCTTTTGGAAGAACACTGTTGATTCTGCTCCTCCTTGCACTATGCCATTTTTAGTGGGAGCAGATTTTGGATCCTTCCTTGGGCGTGAACACCTCCATTGGGAGATATTGTTTCTCTATATCAGGTACATCCTCTCCTACTCCTTTTGGTTCAGATCTGGTTCAGTTTATGGTTCAAGAATGATATTTGAAAATATGATTTTCTAAATGGGGAATTCGATTCCCAATTGAAGGGAGTGAAATTTTTTTTGAAATTCGCCCCTTATTCCGCAATCTTTGGGTGTCCTTGTGATGGATATCCTATCCCTTCAGCATGGATTTGGCATTGTGGCAGGTTCTTGCATGTTTGGTTGTATCTTTTAAGCATTATTGGCCAATAGAATTCTAGGTAAAGAAGGTGTTGGTAGAGTTCATACCTTCCTTGGTGGGCTGCAGGTTCTTGGTCATGTGTTTGCTGTAATAAGCTTGGATTTCATTACCTGCGAGGCATCTCAAGGGTCTCCCACCAAATGACTTTCTAAAAAGTAATCCTTTTATCATCATAAATCTCCTTGTTTTCCTTTTGATCTTTTCATCTACTTATGTGTCATAGGGTAGTGTTCCATCTACGAGGTAGGCTATGTAAGGTTGTCTCTAGTCTTCTTCAAAGATTATTAGACACTCGTGTATCTGTTTATGGTAGGAAATTGGTGCAACTTTCTTATATCTCCCTAGCATATTTTTTATCTGTGGCCAGTAATATCCTAACCTCTATAATTTTCTATATAGGATTGTCATTTGGTTTCCACAACACTTTCATTTCGTGCTTCTTTTTCTCCTAGGCATTGTGCTCTCACTCCTTTGGTAATACAAGATTTCACCAACTAGTTGATATTTTTTATACAATAGTTTCCCTTTCTCTATAAAACTATTAGTTTCTTTCAGCTTTTCTATTATTTTTGCTCTCCACTCTCTTCTTGCAATTGTTTCTGAATTTTCTACCAACTTTGCTAGCTCCTCAACAATTGGTGCTTACTTTTTGTGGATAACTATTGCGACCTCATCGCCTTTAAAAGTTGTACGCAATCCTAATGTGGCTAGTGAGCTTGAAAACTTGTTCTTTTCTCTACTCAAGTAGTTTAAAGTGACATTGATGTATTGGCACAACTTTTGGATTAATGTTCTATAAGGTAGGAAGACTAGTTCTTTAATAGCCATGTCTCCTTTCATTTGTTGTATCACTAGTTGAAAATCTCCATTTGCCACCAAATTTTTAACTCCTAGTTCCTTTGTAAGGTAGAGTCCTATGGTCAAGGCCTCATATTCAGCTACATTATGGGGTCTTGGGAACTGAAGTTTATATGATTGTGATATCTTATACCCATCAAGGGATTGTGGGATTGTGCCTATGCCACCTCTATATTTTGATGTGAATGCTCCGTTGAAGTATAGTTGCCATGCTGCCTTATTAACTACATTAACCATGGGGATTTCTCTTGGGATTTCTTCGGTGATTATGAGATTGTCTTTGGATGGGAAAACTGCTAGTAGGTCTGCTACTACTTGGCATTTGATTACTTTGAGGTATTGACACGTTATAGAGTATTCATTAATTGTATCAACCCTTGGTTAATCTTCTTGAGAGGGGAGGTTTGTCTATGAAATACTTGATAGGGTCATTTTTTATCATCAAGATTCTATGAGAAAGAATGAAAGTGGAATTTTAAATATGACTTAATGAGAGAAAATTGAATGAGGTAAAAAGTAGTAGTTCAAATTGTATTCTTGCCCTTACAATTAGGGAGAGATTAAATTTAAAAGATAAGGATATTTTAATCAAAAGAAGATTAAATGAAAGATAATAAGAGTTAATACCTCGAATATAAGATTTAAGATTTAACCAATGGGAATTAAATGAGATTAGTAGAAATAATTCAAATTACATTTCTTGCATTCACAACTAAAGAATAGTGAAATTAAATAAATAAAGGTATTTTTCGTGAAATGGTATAGGATATAAATAATTAAAATTATGCACTCATAATTAAAGAATGGTTAAATTAAAAATGTAGAGGTATTTTTTGTGAACTAATCTATATCTGTTCTATATATATAAAGCAAGGTTTTCCATGTCACCATGCCTCTCCTTGCTCCAAAGCCCCTTCCTAATTTCTTTGTTTTTTGAACTTTTTTTTTTAATTCCACATACCCATTAAACCAATAAGGAAACAACATAGGCTAAATTATTTTTAACAACAAATAGATATAAAAAGAGGGATTTGCTTTTCTAATGTCTATCCAAGTGGTACCACTATTCCCCACTTTCTCCTAAATTGTCTCTAATTTCTATTAATCTCCTAAATTATCTCCAATTCCTATTCATCTCCTAAATTATCTCTAATTTAGTAGACAGTTATTCTCCTAAGTTATCTCTAATTCCTATTTATTGTCTTCCCCACTTTTTGACAATTAACCAATTAAATAGAATTTGAATATGAAACAAATAGATGGAATTTGGATGAATAAAATTCTATCTAATGGAAGATGTCTATAGAAATATAGTAAAGCAGGTTAATAATGGAAGGGTGGGACCTATGATTTAGAACTCTCTAAGAAAATTGCTTCTAGTTTACTAGATTAACGAGGAGAGGAGAGAGAATAAAATAAAAAAGGAAAAAAAGAATAATCTATATATACAACTATTAAAAGTGTGAATGAAGATCTAGATTCTAAATTTTTTTTTACTAAGATACCCTTATTCTTTAAACTTGGTCTTCCTATATTTATAATAGCCAAAAACATAATTTGAACTATTACTTTTATTAAATTCATTATATTCCTCATCATTCAATTCAGTCCTATATTTAAGGTACTAGTGGAGACCCGTGCGATGCATGGGTATGGGCTCCGAGAAGCTCATGACCAGCTCAAAAAGATGGAGTCGCCACTCATTTTTTAAAGGAAATGGGCCCTCATTTTTAGATTCAAAAAATTTGATTTAAGTCTTTGATAGTAACTTCATTCTCCATAGAAAATGCACACAACTGAGAGATTTCAGGTCTCAAGGATTGAGAGAGGGAAGGTATTAGGCATCTCTCTCTCCAAACTACTGTAGCAGCCCACTATGGGAGTTATTCGGGCAATTTCTTTTGGAGAAAAACAAAAATGATTATAGGAATTTCTTAAATCTTGAGGAACATGCTTTCAACTTATCCTAAGACAAATTTCAGGTGATGTTATTGTGTCTTAAGTACTGATTTCCCAGGGCCAGCTCAACCAACACCCAAACAACCCTGGTAATCGAATCAACGTATTTGGGCGCACCTCAGGGGGCCTTCCTAGTGGGGATGAAGGAAGAGCAAATTTGATCCGTTCTGTTTTATTTTGAAATTTTGAGGAATAATAGAGGGTAAAATTGATATTTCATTTATTTTCGTAAGCACTTAGATGTTAATTTTCAGAAACATTAGGGATACTTTAAGACAATATGTAAGCAGTAAGGGTAGAGTTAGTCAATTAGCTAAACCATAAGGGTAGTTTAAGAAATTTGCCCAAAAATAAAAAAATAAAAAAATAAACAGGAAATTAAGAAGGGGACTTTGGAGCAATGAGAGGCATGGTGATGTGGACAACCTTGCTAATGGGCCCCCATCGATGCATGGAATTGGACTTAAAACTTATTGTTCTATGGAGCTACACAACCCGGGGTTAGGGATGGCAATTTCTCCATCCCTACCAAGTATCCTGCCTCCCTAATCAAGCAAGGATGAGATGGAGGTTGCCTTAGCGTGGATAGGGTGGGGATGGAATTAATAGGAAAACCTGATTGGGGACGGGAAGTGAAGTCCACACCCTGCCCCAACCCTGATTATATATTAAATATGTGTGTGTGTGTGTGTGTGTTATATATATATTATATTCAATATATAATATTATTTACGTTATTTATAATATTATATAAATATTATACTAATCGTAGGCTTGCGATGGTTTTGTGTTCATCGTATATCCCTAGTGACTTTGGGAATGTCATTGTTATCACAACTTCAAGCCTATTCTTGAGATCATCGCAAGCTCATATAGGCTTTAAGCTCATCGCAATTCTATGCAGGCTCAAAGCTCATCGCAGATTTGTGCCAATTTGTGAACTCATCATGGGTGTCTCTGTGGTATCGATTTAGCACCTTCTATGCTATTACGGTTGTGGTGATCAACATGTACCTACAATTAACCCCCCGCTTATTGGTAAGTGGGAGTTTACCGATAAGCATTTGTGTCATTGGGTTTGCTTTGGAGGTCTATAACAGGGTGAAGGATTTGTTTTTGTTAATTGGTGTGGGGAATCATGGGTACTGTGGCATCTTGTTTTTGTGATTCCTCGTGGTTTCTAGTAACTGGGTTTCCTAGCTTGGGGTGTACGGTCGCTTAGTTGGGCCTAGTAATTGTCCATGTTCCTAGGTAAGGTGCATGGTGGATTGTATGCATGGAAAATTTTTAATTTGGGTAGGTTATTAGCCCCCCATTCTTATTGGTAAGTGTGGGCTTATCAATAAGCATTTTTGTTTTTGATATATCTTGGTGCTATTTGTGTGACATGTAGGGGCGTTTTCTTTGAGTTCGTCTTCCGCCTGGCTGTTGATTTTTCTTAGAAATTTGGCATTGATTATTTGGTCATCAGGGTTAATTGTTTCGATGTATTCATCCCCCCTATCTTTTGACGGTGCACTTTCTATCAAGAAGCATTTCAGCATTCTCACTATTTGGGGAAGTTCTCAACCCCCTGCTTCTCGATAGCAAGTGGTTTGTCAAAAGACAATTCCTCTCTGATGATTTGTTTTCCAGCCCCCTTGTTCTCGATGGGAGGTCCTTTGTTAGGAGAGATTGTGGTTGTAATTTGATTTTTGGCCCCCTTGTTTTTCGATAGGAAATGCTTTAATAAAGATAATTGTGGTTGTGGTTCGATTT
This sequence comes from Nelumbo lutea, assembly GCF_056320005.1. Classification (NCBI taxonomy): domain Eukaryota; kingdom Viridiplantae; phylum Streptophyta; class Magnoliopsida; order Proteales; family Nelumbonaceae; genus Nelumbo; species Nelumbo lutea. Next base: position 38,892,419 of record NC_142684.1, on the reverse strand, counting down.
CTAGCCTCCTGTTTTTGGTAGAGTATTTTCTATGAAATACGTTGGTAGGTTCGATTGTTTGGGTGAGGCATTCAGCCCTCCTTTGTGTTGCTAAACATGCCCATTACCATCTCTGGTGTCTATAGGGCTTCCTTATTGAGTGGCATGTCTCTTCTTCTCCTTATGTTATGTGATGGCAATGCGGTCAACTGTTATATGTGTGACATGATCTTCATCATGCCTCATGTATAACTCTCAATTCGCATTTATGTGCTAAGGGTCGCGTGTGGTTTGGGATTGGAGGTTATGTGATTGAATTGGCGGCCCGACGATGTGGCAGTGATTTAAATTGGCCTGTCGAGTGTCCCACCCTTTTAAGGGTAATAATGTAATAGTGACAGTCCAATTTTTTCGGTTGAGCGATGGCAGGTGACTATTAATCATTTTGTCCAGTCTTCCACGATGTCGTTTGGACTATCAAGCTTGTGTGAAGCTTTTATAAAAGAACATCGTTCGGTCCTTTGTTACGCTTTACCCTATTTTCTTCTTCAAGTTCTACGAGTGCTTTTGTGTGTGTTCTTTTTTCGCCCTCTATTTACCTTTTCTTCTTTGCTACCTTCGTTCTTCCTATCTATGATGCAAATGGCTCCCCATGGGCAGAAGAAGTTTGTAAAATCCGATTGTCCCTTTGTTGATTTTGTGAGGGTTGTTGACACTGTAGACTTTCTTTCCAAGCGCGAGTCTGCTAGTATGGTTGACAACGGGAAAGGTTTTTGGCCTCCCATGCTGATGTCAAGGGGCAAAAATGGCAAGTATGATGATATGGAGGGGAAGGAGTTGATGTGTCTATTCATGTGGAGCATTCTGTATTCTTTCGGTGCCATGAACTGAAGACGGACGATTCCAAGTCACCGGTGAACTATTCAGCCTGGGCACATTATATTATTGGAGAACCTAATGTTCTGTTAGTTGCTCCGCAATGCTGGACTTCTCCATTTCGTGGAGAGTGTTAAAGGTCATGTTAGCAGCCCTCCATTCTCCCATTCCCCTTCTCTCATCTCTCTCATCTCTCTCCTTTCTCCCTTACCCCTTCCCAGCTCTCTCATTCCTCCTTTTCCCCTTCTTAGCCCTCTCATATAACCACGTCAACATCCCTTTCTTTCCACCTAACTAATCACTCTCCCTAGATTATAGGTGCCAATCACTCTCTTCTACTTTTACAAACTTCTTCACATGTATTGTTCCTTGCCACCCAATCCAAAACCACCGTATATATTTTTACAATGGGACTCATTATAATTGTTGGAAGAGAGAATTTGTTGAAACCAGAGAAGTTTGGGCAGCCAGGAAAGCTATATTACAGTTTTGGGAGGACCAAGTCCTCTCGTTGCATCTTCTCACCCAAATAAGATGACAATGTGTGGTTGATTTGGCTGAACAAACAACATAACGAGAATAGTCATGATGGTGTACTTGCAACGGCAAGTAAGGGTGTCAGTGGAAAAATCAATTTGGATAGATTGGATGGACCAATAACGCATATTGGATTGGATCAATCTGGTTCAAAATATTAATTATATTTATATTGGATTAAGTTGGATCAAGCCAATATGTGGTCCATTTATTTAAGATAAGAATATAGGTATCAATGGATCGGGTTTGGATTGAAATCAATCTAAACTAAAAGCAATTTGAACATATTGGACAGTCAATAGATTGAATTGGACCAATTTAAAATATTCATTGGATTGGATCAGACCTAGTCCATTTGTAATGGACTCAGATTTGACTGGATTGAATTGGACCAAATCCAATCTAATTAACACCACAAACGATCCTGTATTAAACCAACCAAATTAGACTTTTTTAAAGCATATCAAAGCATCCATTAATTAATTAAGAAGGAAGGTCACATGTACATGAATAAATGCTTTGAATGGAGCAAGTTAACTTCGTCTTGGCAACCTTATTAAAGGGGGTATCCAACGAGTGACAGTTTCTTGACTTTGAGGATGAGCAGGGGGATTCAACCAAATATATGAGAATTCACTATGAGAATGACATCCCAGGGGGATTTAACTTCAAATATCTGAGGGATGCAACCATTTTAGACTTTTATTCTTAAGAAGGGAAGTTAAGTTGCATTTTGTTTTTGCTTTTAGGGTAAAAGACTTAAACCTCCCTTAACATTTGTGGTAAATACTAAATTTCCCCTATCCTCCTTAGTAATATGATATCATGAGACAAAGACCTCCCCTCTAGTTAACAATCTCTTAGACCATGTTTGGTTTGAAGGAAAAAGGTAGGGAAAAGAAAGGAAAGACAGAGAAACCAATACAAGGTTTGTAAATATTTTCTTACCTTTTCCTTCAAACCAAACATAGCATTAATATCCGTTTAATTGTAACATTATGTGCAAATGAAATTTTCCAAAAACCCAATTTTACCCTTTTGTACAGAGAATCAGAGGTTCCAATCACTGATGCATCTCCAATCCACTGAGTGTTGGGCCCATTCAAGGGGACGCCCACCATGTTAAAACGAAGGATTGCTCTGTTCATCACAGCTGGGGAAATTTGGCTTAGATTGGTGGAAGGTGGTGGTGTGCCATTCATTGAAAAGATAAATGCTTTCAGCTGCAAAAGCCAATACAGCCTAACAGTAATGGTCAGTAATATTTCCATAGAGAATGGAAACATTGGTGCAGATAGATGCAACATTAATAGCGATTCTAGTTTCTTTGGTATTGCCAATCTTACAAATAGAAGCCACCAAAACCCACTGTGTCTGGAATACAATCTTGCAAATATATGCAACACTCATAATTTACCTCTCTCACAATAGATGACCTTATTCCACTCCCGGTATGCTTTCTCCATAAAAACAGCAATGCTTTATACAATGCCAATCCATAGAAAATATTGATAACAGATTTTTGGTTCTAACATTAGGATCATTATTTAAGTCCCCATAATAATCCTCTGAACAAGCCTTGCAAGGGATAGTATCACATATGCAGTCACTGATAAAATCCGGCTGATGTTTGATGAATCTTAACATATCAACACTCTCTTTCACATGTTAATCATGGCTGCATTGTGGCGAATTTTAGTTACTAGTTAGAAATTTGTTTTTATGATTTGAAAATTGGAACAATGAAGTGGAAGTTGGATTCTCGGCACCGTGAGGTCCTAGGGGTGTCAACTGGACTGGATTTGGTCCAATCCGATCCAGTCCAATGGGAGTCCATTGTAAATGGATCAGGTTCAATTCAATCTAATGAATGCTTTGGATCAATTTGAACCAGTCCAATTTAATGTCTGGGCCATCCAATCTATTCAAACTCATTTTCATTTAAATTGGTTTCAACCTAAACCCGGTCCTTTGACACATATATTCTTATCTTATATTAATAGTGAAGGGATAGGAAATCCATCACATGGATGCCCAAAGATTGTGGAATAAGGGGGCGAATTTCAAAAAAAACAAATTCTCTCCCTTCAACTGGAAATTGAATTCCCTATTTAGAAAATCATATTTTCAATGATCATTCTTGAACCATAAACTGAACTAGATCTGAACCAAAAGAAGTAGGAAGGGATAATACCTGATACAAAGAAGTAGTATCTCCCAATGGAGGTGTTCACCCCCAAGGAATGATAAAAAATCTGCTCCCACTGAAGATGGCGCAGTGCAGGGTAGAGCATAATCAGCAGTGTTCTTCCAAAAGAACTTGACCCTTTGCAAGAATCGATTGGATGACTTGTAAATACAACTCCCACCAATCTTTTCTCCAAAAGACTGGTATCAAGATCAAATCTTGATTTCTCCCAAGAACTGGAGATCGAACTACTGGAGGCAGCGGCTGTAGGAAGGAGGCGGCAAGAGAGTATTTGCAGGGTGTAGAATTCTCTCTTCTAGTAATCTCAGCTCTGAAGACAAGGATGTGTAGCTTGCATGTCTAAAGGCTACCGCCCCCTCTTCCTTTTATAGACTTAAAGGGATCAGCTCCTAATCCCATTAGGAGTTGCTAACCCAAATCAAATTTGGATTAGAAGTCCCTTTAAGTGATAAGGGATAACCCTTATCTTATCTGCAGATTGGATCAGCCATCTCCTAATCTAATTAGGAGGTTTCCATATCTAAATCTCATTTAGATCTTGGACTCTCTAAGTGAATAGGGTCTGGGCCCAATCCTATCAGCTGATCCATTTCAGAATTCGCCCCTTAAGTGACTAATCAAATTAGCCTATTTCGAAATGGGCTTAAGGCTCATTTAAGGTTATGTATTCATTTAGCCTTCCAAACTGCTGCCCAGTTGGGCTTCCTTGTATGGCGTGGGACCCAAACATTGATCTACACATCAGCCACATGGGTTCAGCCCAGCCTTTGTTACAAGGCCTGGCCGAATACACTGTTATGGACAGTGCAACCCCTAAAACCCACCAGATGGGCTTTATGGGCCCAACACTTACCCTAAGTGGTCCCTGGGCCAAACCACCTTGTAACACCCAGGGACTGTGGGCAGATGCAAGATTAGCCCATCAGGTATTATCCTCAATAGTCTTACACTTAATCTCTCAGCCCATAATGATCATACACTGTCCGACAAGAGATGACCTCTCCCTCGGCTGCAAGGAACAGTGTTGCACTCTCTCTTGTATGGATTCCGGGAATTAAACCTATTTGCAAACATTTCGAAACCATAATATATATACTTTTATATCTCATATAAAATATATTTTGCAAAACAAATCTCAACGATTGAAATCGGCTGCCGGCAGTCTTGGTTTCCATTAGTGAGAGTGCATCCCCGATCATTACCTTTGTCCGACAAAGGGGCTGATCCTATCACTATGATCACCCACTCAGATGAATTCTCAGACTGTCCCAACATACCCAGGTTTTTACCCCCGCTAAGGATCTCATTGATTGGTATATCAAAGACAGCCCAATCCGACACCTAGTGCAGTATCATAATCGAGTCTAGGGGTCTGGTGTAACTTTCCAGTTTTGCCCATCAATCTCCAAGGTCTAAGGCAATCCTGGGAATCTGGTCCAGTTCAAAGGTTCAATTAATCCTACACTATATGTGCCTAGGGTCTCACCCTGGCAGCTGAGACAGGCCACCCCAACCGGCTTGGTGGCACCACAGTGTTAGCCTTGTCAGGATAGGTCTCCCTAGACTGACCCACTAGCTGTGAACATTCTAAACTAACACGAGTCTCATTAAGCGTCCAGTTTAAGGGTATTACACAGAAACATACCAAGAGAACATGAATCAAATATGCACTTTTATTCATTTACAATAAACTCATAAAGTACATCATTTTGATTGAAGCTAAGGGCATACAAAACAGACTAACAAATAGGCCAGATCGATATTGGTTTAATCCAACTCAATTCCATATAAATTTGTTATAGACAGACCAGGTTCAATCCAATCTAATAAATATTTTAGACCAGATTGATCCAATCCAATATATCTTATTGGTTCGTCCAATCTGTCCAATTTGATTTTGGACTGGATAGGGTCCAATCCAAAACTGGTCCATTGACACTCTTACCATGAACCTATACATCTTAGCTTATTCAATCTGCCATGTAGAGTACTGGAGTTGCCATTTGAGCTCAGGCTCCGATTCAAACCTCCAATTTCTTCGACCAAGAGTAATGGCAACGAACTAGAAATTGGTGGTATCCGATTTGATGGCAAAGTTGCTCAAAAGAACAATAGACACAAATTCAATAGTTTTCCTTGAAATTTTGAATGAAAATTAAGGATAAAATAGTATTTTTCATTGTTTTCAAAATTGGACCGGACCGGATGGTCAGACCAAAAAAGCCGGGAACCGGTCACCCGACTGGTTCCATTTTCCTCCCAAACCGTTGATTTTGGTTAGCAAACCGCTGAACCAGCTGGTTAATCGTTCGAACCGTTTGAACGGTTTAACCGTTTTCCAATTTTTTTAATTTTTTTAATTTTTATTGTTAGAGCGGGCTAACCATTCGGGTCAAATGGTCGGACCGTTCAAACCGATAACCGGACCCCTAACCAATTAGTCACTGGTTCGTTTTTAAAAACCATGGTCTTTTTCATAAATTTTGTCAATTATAACAACATGACGAAAAGGTACAAGTCCTGTTAAAAAAATAGAGGGGAGGTTTAAGTATTTATGAGAAAATTTAGAGGAGGTTTAAGTCTTTTACCCTTGTTTTTATTATTCTTTTTAAATCTTAATTCCTACACTTGGATTAATGCTCCTATTATAATACTGGGTTGGCGTGAGGGGAGAAAACTAATCTAATCTATACTCTATCTATACTTAATTTAAGTAAAATTTATTTACCAAAAATTAACAATTTGTTTTGGTAATTTTGCAATTTTAATTTTCGTAATATTTGATTATTAATTTTGGTAATTTTGATAATTAAGTATGGTACATTATTTATTTTTTTGTAAAATTTGTCATTAATTTTGAAATTGTTGTAATTTATTTTTATTTAATTAATTATTGATAATTACTAGAAATTATCAATAAATTATCTTGAAAATTAACAAAAATTACTCTAATGTACTATTTTTAGAAATTAGTGCAATTTATGGTTATTTAATTAATATATATTGCTATCTACTTTGGTTTTTTCAATTAACATAAATTATTGTTATTTGCATTTACTGTAATTATTAATTTAATTTTGTTAAATTATCTATTTATCAAAAGTTAATAATTTACCAAACATTAATTTAAGTAATTTGTTTGCCAAAAAATAATAATTTGTTTCAATAATTTTTTTTCAAAAGTATTATTGGTAATATTGGTAATTAATTTCGGTAGTTTGATCATCAATTGTGGTAAACTCTTTTTGGTAAATTTCATGAACTTTTAATTTAAAAATTAATTAAAATGTCAGAAATTATCACTAAATTATTATTATTTGATTTTCAAAATTAATTAAAACATATATTTGGGGTTTTGAAAAATTATAAATTTAATAGAAATTATCAATTCAATAGAAATGATAATTAACCATTTTTTGTAATTTATTTATTCATAAAATATTAGTTTAGTGAAAATTAAACCAATAAATAAATATGTAAATTAAATTGTTTGCCGAAAATTAATAATTTGTTTTGATAATTTTGTAAAATTAATTTTTATAAATTATTTTTGCTAAATCTTGTAATTAATTTGAAGCTATTGTAATTTATTATCATTTAATTAAATATTGAGAAATATAAAAAAATATCAAAAAATTATTTTTATTTCAGTTTTGAAAATTAAGAAAAATTACTATAATTTATTATTATTTTTTATCGCATTACAAAACCCGTGTATTGCACGGGACCCACTGGTAGTAAATAAATACATATGTTAGGATATGCCCATCCATACGTTTTAAAAGTGGCTTTTACATGTGCTTTGTGTTTTTCGTTACTTCTAGCTGCGGATATCGATATAGCTCCGGAGTCCGGACTATTCGTGCCAACCCACGAAGCTCCTCTTCCTCCCCTCCCACAATCCTACCTTTCTCTTCCTCTGAAAATTGAAGAAATATTGATCAGAAGGAGAAGAAGCAGCATGGAAGCTGATGTTTTGATTGACAAAGGAATACATAACAGAAGCTCTTTTTTGGTGTTAGTAATCTTAATAATCTCATACCTCCAAGGTTTCAACTCGTGGGCTTGATCAGGTAGGTTTCCATTTATTTCTGATTCCATAATTGGTTTTAGATTTATGTGGAATTTAATTTGGTGGTTTTTCGAGATTTGTTCTGATTCAATTGTCTGGAATTCTGTGCAGGGATTGGAGAGTTTTGAGAGTTGAATTGAGTTGATTGTGAGGTTTTACTATTTTGGGTGTTTTTTGGTTTTTGTTTGCGTCTGATATTTTGGTCGAGATGGGTCTGGGAGGTTTTACGAAGGGAGATTCTATAGGGGAACTGGGATTTTTCCTTGTGGTGTCATACATTTCTCTTTGTTTAATGGTGTCGACGGTGACGGCGAATGTGGTGTTGATTGCGAACAATGTAACTATGTCGTTTGCTGACACTGAAGCTAACTTTGGTAAGTTTAATTGTCTTTGTCTGTGCAAGTTGATGTTGTTTTTCGATTGAGAATCCTTGAATTTGCTTTTAAATTTACTGTTAAGTTTGTATGTTTGGTTATGAGAAATGAGTATGAAGTTCTGAGATCGTTTGTTTAGGAGGGTGGATAGTTACAGCTTGATTGTTTTCGATGCGATTGAGATTCAAACATTCTTCTTCTCCTCATTATTATTATTATCATTATTTATTTTTTATTTTTTAACATTTCAGCTCCGACGGTCAAGGGATCAGGTGAGTGTGGGAACATACATGTGGCGGAACCTATTGATGCATGTGTACCGTTGACGAATGAGGTTGATACAGAAGAAGCTACAAGGTCTCCATTCGTACTTATCATAAGAGGTGGATGTACCTTCGAAGAGAAAGTCAGAAGAGCGCAAAGTGCAGGGTTTAAGGCAGCCATTGTTTATAACAATGAAGATACTGGAGTCTTGGTTGCAAGTAATGTTCTCCTTGAGCAACTTTACATGAGCATTGTTTTGAGATGTTCAAGTAAATTTGGGTCGACATAGACTTTTGTTCTCTGTTAAAAAGCATCAGTATGATAAATATGGTTGAATTTGGTTTGGAATATGAGTTGCACCAAGTCTGATTAATTTTTGTTGCTATCACCTCTATTTTATTTTCTGCTTAAATTATTTAACTAAACATTTGTTTGATTTTATTTGCGAATCAATTTACTGGTGAAGTTGGTTAGGTGTTTATTTTTATTGTATTCTTTTAACATCATTATTTTGGAAAAGGTGAACTGATTTCATCTGCATAGAGGCTATCACGTATGGACCTAATATTGGAATCCTTTTGCTGAGAAACATGCTTTTCTTATGAAATGATTGTCACCACTTTTTGTATGGAGAAGAAAGTCTATTGCTAAGTTAGGTCTAGAGTGTGATATTGGTCGATGTCTTTTTTTTTTTTTTGATAAATGGTTGATGTAGGCCAGCTCAGTTCTAGTCCTTACAGAATGTTGAATTTTCTTTGATCAGAATTTTATGGCTATTGATGGCTGTAATGGCTTCTTGAAGGAGTAAGAGAGAAAATAGGGAGAGAAAGAAGAGAGAAAATACCTGGAATCACTCACAAGGTGCGTAGAATCACTCTAGGGCATGGGAATCACTCGCCATAGTTAGCATAAGCTGAAGAAAACTCAATATACTTCATTGCCCTTTTTGTAAAACGTCCATACATATTTATAGACTCTAAACTCATAATAATCCTAGGAGCAAGGTTCTAAATATCGATACGCCCTACCAGCATATTGGTACTTTTTTTTTTTTTCAAATCCGATTCAGGGGGGCTGGTTTAAGGTTCCTCCACCCCCTAAACCGGTCAAAACCCCGATACACCCTCTGTAAGGGCATATCGAGGTGCTCTCGATACGATACGTATCGGCCAATACGGGCTGATACATAACGATACTTTGAAACTTGACTAGGAGTCAAACTGTTAGACTCAATAATCCTAGTAGGACTCAAACTAAGTTGTCATGTCCTATTTTAATTCAAAGAAGACTCAATAACTCTAGTCCTACTTATGCAATTTAAAGCATAAACGAACTATAACTAGACAAGTTAAACCCCATCATTAGACCCCACAAAAAATTTCAAAATGACAAAAATACCCCTACTGTCCACAAATACAGAAATGCATAAAATCTCATAAAATTCCAATGTTGACTCTTTAGCTCCTACATCATTATCCCCTGGTGCAAAAAACTTCGTCCTCGAGTTTTGAAGAACTTGAGGATGAAAAGTTGATATGCCCCAATTACAAAAGGAGTAGGACTTCCCACAGCTACATGATTGGACTGTAGAGTAGAGGCCACACATAAAACTAGAAAAGGATCTTGAAAAGAAATGTGTTTTTGAGACACTGGCCTCCATAACCATCTTTGTTAAATCATCAATAACATTAGTTTCTTGAAAACTTAATTCATTAACCAGCCATTGCGGTGAATCTTCTCGTCGCTTATCCAAACTCTCAACTACAACATTTGGAACTTTTCCTTCAACCTCTAGTTTAGAAATCACCATCTCTATGTGTTATGCTATCCTTGGTTCTTCAGCAAACTCTAGGACTCCTTCTGTTGTTGATGTTGTTGGAACTGTGCTATGTCAAATTGTAATTCTTGAATTGGTTCTAGTTGAACTTGAAAGGGAAAGTGACTTACTTCCTTACTAGGATCTACTGCAATCAGCACATTTGTATCTTGCACATGAATTTCTTTAACTTGCTCCACTTCTATTTCTTCTTGATCATTAACCTCAAGCTATCATGGGTGTTAGAAACTCCAGCAATTTCTATTTTTTCTTGGCCTGCACCCTCTTGATTTTTAATATCTACAATTTCTATGGCTTGAAACTATTCTTCTATAGCTTCATCCTCAACATCATCTCTAGGATAGACATCAACATGAAAGGAATCATCTGCTTTCTTTTCAACTTTGTACCTTCTTCCCATTGACTTCAAGTTTTTTGTTGTAACCTGGTGCTTCTTCTTTTGCTTGAAATTAGTCAACTCCATATATAAATCAACATGGAAGTTTAGTGGGATGTACTTTTCTCGCAAACACCTCTTCATCTCTGATCATGTACTAATTGCATCATCACCTCTATTTTCTAGTCATTGCTCAAGAGTTCTCCACCATACTTTAGCATGACCCATCAGCTTCATAGACACAAATCTAATCCTTCGTTTGTCAGACATATCATGCCAATCAAAATATTCTTCTAGTTCAGCAACCCAATCAAAGAATGCTTGTGGATCATCATCTCCTTTGAAATCTGGTATTTTCCTTTCTCTTCTAGCATGTTTGAAAACCTTACTCTCGTAGTTAACATTATTAGATCTGTTTTCTTGCGTCTTCTTCTCAAATAAGTCAACCAAAGACCCTTCATATGGTTAAAAAACCTAGTCATTATTGATTCTAGACCTGTAAGATTGTTTATAAGATACCTTAGGCCTATAGAATCAACCCCTTTGTAAGAACATAGCGTGAATAAACCATTAGCTCTGATACCAAACTGATGTAAGACCAACTCAGTTCTAGTCCTTAGAAAATGTTGAATTGTCTTCTTTGATCAGAATTTTATGGCTGTTGATGGCTGTAATGGCTTCTTGAAGGAGTAAGAGAGAAAATAGGGAGAGAATGAAGAGAGAAAATTACCTAGAATCACTCACAAGGTGCCTAGAATCACTCACCATAGTTAGCATAAGCTGAAGAAAACTCAATATACTTCATTGCCCTTTGTGTAAAACATCCATACATATTTATAGACTCTAAATTCATAATAATCATAGGAGTCAAACTGTTAGACTCATAATAGTCCTAGGAGCCTTTGGTTTGGCGATCCCATTATACTGTTTGGACCAAATAGACCAACAGATGGCAAAAGGAATCAATTTCCACAGAATCCTTCCTCTAAACTCCAAGGACTGACTAGATGCAATTACTTCTGATAGATTTTTGGAAATCGCCCCTCTTCTCCTGATTAATTAGAAATGAGTCCAAATGCCATATGCATGGTTGCAATGCAGCATGAAATGATTAGATGATTCCACCTCTTTATAGCATAAGCTGTAGCTGTTCTCAAGATTCATCCCTTTCTGTAATTACCTGTTGATTGTGAGAATTCTATCCTGGATAGCTGTCTACACTTGCTTGAACATGGGCTCTCACTTCCATGGAACCATCTCCCCCCTTTGCTCTGTTATCACCTCATAAAAGGAATTGATCATAAAGCTCCCTGACTTTGTAGCACTTCATAGTTTACTGTTAGGATTTCCTGTCCCCTTTGCTCCATTATCACCTCATAAAAGGAATTGATCATAAAGCACCCTGACTTTGTAGCACTCTACAGTTTACTGTTAGGATTTCCTGGGATGGTCTGAACCTAATTGATTTCTTCAAGCACAGCCATCATGTTTTCTGCTTCTGAATTGAAGATATTCCATCCAGTGATTTAAAAGGCGTGCCTAGGCACACAGGCAAGGCGCCTCGTCTAGGTCCTGGTTGCAACCCTTTCAAAAGCCTTTTTAAAATTTTACACGCCTCAGCCCAAGCGTGTGCCTGAAGCTTTGAGAACCCTCTATTTGCTAATGTTGTTCATTCATTCATTTATTCTAATAAAATATTTTCTTAGAAGGCAATTAAAATTAAAATTCATTATTTTTTTATGTGAAAAATAAGAATTTAAGACCCTAACATGGACTTGTTTGGGCTTGCCTCAAGGGGCTTGGTACAAAGGCGGCTCGTAGAATCAGGAGCGCAATATGTTTTACATCACATTAACTACTTGTGGTAATGCAATTGAGAAAAAAAAAAGAAATTGTGGGTCTTATATGCTTGAATATGCTTTATATGTTTGTTTTATTTTTAAATTTTCATTTGAATACACTTTACCTTGTTATGTTTATGTATTTTAATTTTAGATAATAGGTTTTTTAAAACATTTATTTTAAAATTTAAGTTTATATTTTTTATTAATATTGTGTTTAATATTTTTTTTGGCATTTTTTTTTGAATTCTCCAACATTTTTTTTTTTGTATTTTTGCGCCTTGCTTCAAAAAAGCACGCGCCTCACCTTGTGCCTTGTGCTTTGGGCGCAAATTGCCCCTTGCGCTTTTAAAACACTGATTCCATCTCAAGATAGGCATCTATGCCACCTATCTTGAGTTATAATTTCATAACAGTCCTTACTAGTAGCATCTTTATTAGATGCCAAGTTAAACAAAGATGGGTAAGTTTCACACAATGGATTTGACCAACACCACATGGGTTTCCAGAAATATGGATTGGCATCCATGCTTTTCCGTATGCTAGTTATGTATGAACTTCTAACTTGGGCTGTTTCCTAGTGAAGATCTACATTTCCATACTTTTCGTGGTTAAGTTTCTTCCCAGCCTGTCTCTATCATCGATTTTTATCTGTTTTTTTCCCAGTAAATTGTTTGATCAAACTATATAGTATATACCCTCCAAAAAAGAGAACAACTTGGTGCCTATCCCCAAATTGGTGTGTTCTTTGTAAGGCTAATGGTGAAAATTTCTACCACTTGCTAATATCTTGTCCCTTTGTTATCTATATTTGGGTATGGTTTCTCTTTTTGTTTGGGTGCAGGTAGAGCCCTACGACTAATGTGTCTAGCCTCTTTTCTACAACAACCTCTTCTTGGCCAAAAAAAGGGGGAAGGCTCGTTTTGATGTGTGTAGGGGCAGCAATTCCTTGGACAATTTGGGAACAAAGGAGCTCAAGAATCTTCTTAGGAAAGAAGTAGGAGGCTTTAATGGAGACTATTTTGATTAGAGTGGATCATTGGCTGAAATCCTTGGAAACATTCTCATCCATCACAGTAGAAGATATAATAGGTTTTTAACATTTATTTTAAAATTTAAGTTTATATTTTTTATTAATATTATGTTTAATATTTTTTTTGCATTTTTGAATTTTTTGGCATTTTCTTTTGTATTTTTGCACCTTGCTTCAAAAAAGGCGTGCGCCTCGGGTGCAAATTGCCCCTTGCGCTTTTTTCACGCCTTGCACTTTTAAAACACTAGATCAATTTCACTAGAATCTAGTCATTAAGTCATGTTATGTCATTTATGTTTTGGTCATGTGTCTTTTCTTCCTTAATTTTTGAATTATTTTAAGGAATAAGTTTGTCTAGTCTACATTGTGAGTTGTGAGGCTTGCGAATTCTCTAAACATTATAGAAATATGTATCCATTGAGAAGATCAACTTTTGTTTTCAATATTATTCACTCTAATGTGTGAAGGCCCTATCATTTACCTTCAATAGGTGGCTATTGATATTTTGTCTTAGTCATTGATGATTGTTCTTGATATACTAGAATATATTTGATGTGTTCTCATGATGAAGTTCCAAAATCGTGAAATAATTCCATGAATTGATTCTTACCCAATTTGATATTTGTTTCAAAATATTTTGATCTGATAATGCTAAGGAATATTTTGTGAAGGGTCTCTCCTCTTATTTAGAAGTTTTGTGGTTGCATATCAGAGTTCTTGCACAAAATTGTTATATTGTTGAAGTGGTTAGGAGTTTCTTGTTTGCTTCCCATGTTCCTGTAAAGTTTCGGGGGGATGCTATTGTTATAGATACTTATCTCAGTAATCGTATGGCATCCAATGTCTTGGGTTTTAAATCTCCTTTTAGTCTTCCCTTTCCTAACACTGATGTGTTTACACTTCCTCTTTGTGTCTTTGGTTGTACTTGCTATGTTCGTATTCCTGGTTCGCAATGACACAAGTTTGAACCTAAGACCAAGAAGTGTGTCTTTGCTGGTTATGCCACCACAAAAAAGAGTTATTGTTGCTATGATCGAGTTAGTAGCACCTGCTTTATTTCTATGGATGTCACCTTTACAGAGTCTATTCCCTTCTATAGTCTTTTGTTGTTGAAGTGTTTAACCTTCCTTTTCCTGTCCCTACCCTTGGTGAGTCCAATGAGGCTTCTACTATTCTTGTTGGCTTACCTTCACCCAATTCCTCTATCCCTATTCCTTCGCCTCCTCTTGTTTACCCTCTTACTTTTATTACTCTTGCAATCATTCAAAGGTGATACCGATGGAAAAAGTGTAGGGTGAGCATGTTGTTCCGACTCCTATAATTGAGCCTCATATACTTCTAACTCTTTAAGAGACAGTAGGCTTATTATTCCATTTAGCCTCTTTTCTTTCCAGCCTATCCCTAAATCTGTTTCAAAAGCATTAGCCAAACCAAAGTAGAGGGATGCTATGAAAACTAAAATAGAAGCATTACATAAAAAAGAAAAACTAACCAACAATTAATTCTTCTCTTTAATTGTAAAATACAACAACAAAAAAGGTATGAGAGCAAGCGAGTAAGAGAAGAGAAGAGAAGAAAGAGAAGAAAAGAAGGAGAAGAGTCAATCATACTCTCTCTAGCCCCCAAAAACTTTTATTTAAGTTCAAATCAATGTAATTACATAAACACCCTTAATGGGTGGCTGCTCCTAAATTAAAGAAAGAGAGTTAACAAGCCCATGAAACTAAAGGCCCATTAACAAAAAAAATCAGTAAACATAAGCTGAACTAACTATTGGCCCATCTAACCAATGACCACTCTCCCTTGAGATGAGCATAGATGTCAATCATACCTAGTTTGCTTACATATTGCTACAATTTAGCTTTAGGAACTCCCTTGGTAAGTGCATTGGCCAGATGCTCTTCAAATGCAATGAAAGGTAGACAAACTTCTCCATATGCACTCTCTCTCTAATGAAGTGTCTGCCCATGTCAATATGCTTCATCTGATCATGTTGGATAGGATTATGTGCTATGTTAATAGTTGCCTAATTGTCAGAATACATCATCAGGGGCTTGTCATATTCAACACCCATCTCCACCATCAGAGACCATAACCATAAAAGCTCAGATACACCATGTGCCACGGCTCTATATTCTACCTTAGTTGAAGACCTAGCCAATACTAACTATTTCTTTCTCCTCCAAGAAACCAAATTTCTAGCAATTATGGTACAATACCCAGATGTAGACCTATCATCAATACATCCTGCTCAGTCTGCATCAATATATGCTTCTAGTTTATTGTGACCATGCTTTCCCAAGAGGATACCTTTCCTTGGCGTACCCTTCACTATGTGCATCTCTAGGGACATGCATAAACTAGCTAATAACAATAACAACATAAAAAATGTTAGGGTGAGTCATGCATAGGTACAATAACTTTACAAGCAACCTTTGGAACACTCCCCTGTCCTCAAGTAACTCTCTATTAGAAGCAAAGAGCTTATGATTCATATCAATAGGTGTGGCAATAGGTTTGAACTCAAGTTTGCCTGGTTCAATGAGTAAGACAAGCACATACTTACGTTGGGAGATGAAGATGTCATCTTTGGACCTATCAACTTCGACCCCCAAGAAGTATCTTAATTCTCCAAACCTTTAATTTCAAATTCAGCATTAAGAAAGTGTTTGAGGCTATCAATTTCTTGCATATCGTCACCAATAACTACAATGTCATCCACATAGACAATTATATAGGTAACCAGAGAACCAGAGCACTTCTCCTCTTCACAAAGGGTATGGTCTGACTATGTCTGTATATCCAAAGTGAACAAGGGCTGCCCTAAACCTCTCAAACTAAGCCCTTAATGTTTTCTTAGAGTGGCTTCTTCAATTTACAAACCTAACCCTACATTTCTTTCCCATATATCCCGAGAGGAAGAGACGTATACACCTCTTCATGCAACTCCCCATTCAAAAAGGCATTCTTTACTTCAAATTGATAGAGTGGCCAATCAAAATTAGTTACCAAAGATAACAAGACTCTTATAGATGTCATCTTAGCAACAGGGGAAAATGTTTCTAAGTAGTCTATCCCATATGTCTGTGTATACCCCTTAGCAACCAAACAAACCTTGTACCGTTCAGTAGATCTATCTACATGGTATTTTATAGTATAAACCCATTTGCACCCAACAGTCTCCTTGCCCTCAGGTAAATCAACCACATCCCAAGTATCATTCTTATGCAATGCCTCTATCTCAATTTTTAGTATCCCTCCATTATGGAGACAGGTAAATCAACCACCTCCCAAGTATCATTCTTATGCAATGCTTCCATCTCAATTTTTAGTATCCCTCCATTATGGTTTTGAAAGTTTTTTTGATACAAATTTAGGATAGGCTAAGAAGGAACAATATGATGGGGAGAGCAAACCATAAGAGAGATCCTTCGAGATACAATGTGCAATGCACTTTCTCTTACCCTTTCTTATGGCAATGGGGATATCAAGTTTCGGGAAAGGGGGCTGTAAAAGTATGGGCTCAACACTTGTTGTCCCTTCAACAACTTGCAAAAGTGGAAACAACCTGTTCATTCATGAACCTTTTCTTTTTTATAAGTAAAAGATACATTAAATTTCATTGAAAACCATAATGATAGGCATCGTTACAAGAATCTCATAGGGAGGCGCAGGATGCAACCTCATTGTTAGAAAAAAGCTAGTAAATTGCAATTGTGCCCAGTACAACCGATCCCAAATTACCCCTTGCTTAGCTAAAGAATCATCCAATGCATTAGCCTCCCTCCCCACCCACTATATACTTAGATTCATCTGCTGTGTTAGCCACCAGAACTTCTTCATTTCATTTCTATAACACCAAATCACTGAGTCCGGATCTCTTAGCCAACCTACCACCACCTTGGAGTCCCTTTCAATTACCAGGTTCTCCAAGTTCAAGTCTTTTGAAATCTGAACACCTTGTAATACTGAAAACTGTTCAACCTTTAAAGTCTCCAATCCCCACTGGTCCTGAATAAAGTGCTAGTATGATCCCTTCTTTATTTCTTATGACTCCTCCAATTCCTGAAGGACTTGAATTGCCTTGGCTGCTCCCATCAAAGTTTAATTTTAGAAAATCTTCAAAAGGAGGTGTCCACACGATGGTTTGATCTTCTGCACTGAACTAGATGCCATTAAAAACCAATTCCTCCAAATATCATCAAAGGAGAACTGTCTAAATAAATCTAGAGTTAGTAGCCAATGTATAACCCTAGTCATTACACAGTCCAAAATCAGTTGTTTGCTTCTCTCCTTCTCTTGAAAGATTTTAATCTCCCTTGGTATGTTCCACATGCACCCAAACAGAAGGAAAACCAATCCCAAATGTTTGCAGCAAAGGAATAGGAAATTAGTAAATGATGGCAAGGTTCACCATCAAATTTGCAAAGAGTGCACCAGTGGGGGAAATACACAAGAAAGGCCTTTTCTTTTGTAGGTAGCCCGGAGTGTTAATCTTCCCATAAGCCACTTCCCAACAAAAGCCTTAATTTTGGGGGGAACCGGCTGACACCAAACTTCCTTAACGGGAAAAGAAAGAGAAGTAGGGGACTGACAAAGAGCAAGAAAAAAAGAGGCACAAGAAAATAAACCTTTAGAAATTGGACACCAAACTCCACTATCTGGTTTAGAAGGTTCTAGCTGGTAGACTTTAGCAAGAATAAGTAAAAGCTCTGACAAGCAAGTGATCTCTTCATCCCTTAAACCCCTTCAAAACCCAAAATCCCATTTATGAACCAAACGCAAAATAGGAGGTATTAAAAACTTCAAGATCATCTCATTTTTATACAAGGAAAGGGAATACAAAGAAGGAAATAAGTCCCTTAAAGGCCAGTCACCGACCTACAAGTCTTCCCAAAACCAGATTGAGTCCTTGAACAATCATCATACCTGACAAACCTGAGGAACTGATGGCGAAAGCTATGGAATATGGATTGCCTTCCAAGGTGCTGCCAAAGTATTCTGACGTGATAATGATAGGCCCCCAAATAACTTTACGTATGCCAGGAAGGGGAAAAGTCAGCCTTCGACTAAGGGGGGGGGAATAATTGAACAATTAATTACATGGGGGGGCAATTATAGTTGCAGGGAATAAGGAGAGTCTTGGGGCATTTGTAGCTATGTCAGTTATGAATAAGAAGAGTGTTGGGAATTTATAACTAGGCCAGCTGGGCATTTATTGGGGGGGGGGAGTCAGTTATGCTGCCTGAAGAATATAAGAAGGGTCTTTGGGGGATGAGGGAGAGCAGGCTTTTGTTGAGTAAAGAATACTGTGAGTGATTGGGAGAGCTGGCGGTCTCTCGAAGAACCGACCAACTGTTAATGTTCTTCTTTTCTTCTGAATGAATACCAGTTCCTTGTTGATATTCTAGTTGTGTGAATTCTGCTGTGAGTTTGAGAATTGTGTGTCAAGTTTCTGGGACCTAATAGTGGTATCAGAGCGCTTCTTTCCTCGGCCATGGTGATAGCTAAGGAAGTGGCATCGCAGATGGAGGGCGAAGAACGCTCGACTTCTCTGCATTCTGAAGTGGATGGCTTACGTGATGAGATAACAGCTGGACTTTCGAAGATCACATCCCTGGAAGGAGGCGTTCAAGACTTGGTACTTAAGGGCTCTGATTGGATTGTCAGTGAAATGAAGAAATCTGGTCTTCGAGGCTATGGTGGAGCTGGTTTTCCATCTGGCCTGGAGTGGTCTTTCATGCCAAAAGTATCTGATGGTCGTCCTTCTTATCTTGTTGTCAATGCTGATGAGAGTGAGCCAAGAACATGTAAGGACAGAGAAATTATGTGCCATGACCCACATAAACTACTAGAGGGTTGTCTGATTGCAGGGGTTGGTATGCGGGCCACTGCTGCTTATATTTACATAAGAGGAGAGTATGTAAATGAGCGGAAAAACCTTAAGAAGGCAAGGAGGGAAGCTTATCAAGCTGGACTTTTGGGAAAAAATGCATGTGGATCTGGATATGATTTTGATGTTCATATCCACTATGGAGCTGATGCTTACATTTGTGGAGAAGAGACGGTGTTGTTGGAAAGCCTTGAAGGAAAACAAAGAAAACCAAGGTTGAAGTCTCCTTTTCCAGCTAATGCAGGGCTATATGGATGTCCAACAATTGTTACAGATGTTGAAACTGTGGCTGTTTCCCCCACCATTTTAAGGCATGGTCCTGAATGGTTTGCTAGTTTTGGTAGGAAGAACAATGCTGGGACAAAGCTATTTTGTGTCTCAAGCCATGTGAATAAGCCTTGTACAGTTGAAGGGGAGATGAGTATTCCATTGAAGGAGCTGATAGAGAGGCACTGTAGAGGAGTTAGAGGTGGATGGGATAATTTTCTTACAGTGATACCAGGGGATTCTTCTGTTCCACTGATTCCAAAGCACATATGTGATGATGTGTTGATGGATTATGACACACTCAAAAGCTGTCCAAACGGGTTTAGGGACAGCTGCTGTAATTGTGATGGACAAGTCAATTGATATTGTGGATGCAATTGCTAGGCTCTCTTACTTCTATAAGCATGAAAGTTGTGGGCAGTGCACACCATGCATGGAGGGGACAGGATGGCTGTGGATGATCATGGAGAGGCTGAAGGTTGGAAACGCGAAGTTGGAGGAAATAGACATGCTTTAAGAGGTGACAAACCAAACACACCATCTGTGCATTGGGCGATGTTGCTGCTTGGCCTGTGCAGGGACATATCAGTGCGCGGTGAGCGTCCATCCACTATGCCTGGAGTTACTGGTTTGGAAGTGCTTATTCATTGGCAAGGCCTACCTGATTTTGAAGATTCTTGGGAGCCTTTTGACTTGCTTCGAGACCAATTTCCTCATTTTAACCTTGAGGACAAGGTTAGACTTTGGGCGGCGGGTAATGATAGGCCCTCAATTAACTTTACGTATGCCAGGAAGGGGAAAAGTCAGCCTTCAGCTAGGGGGAGGGGAATAATTGAACAATTAATCACATGGGGGGAGGGCAATTATAGCTGTAGGGAATAAGGAGAGTTTTGGGGCATTTATAGCTATGTCAGTTATGAATAAGAAGAGTGTTGGGCATTTATGGGGGGGGGGGAGGGGAGTCAGTTATGCTGTCAGAAGAATATAAGAAGGGTCTTTGGGGCATGGGGGAGAGCAGGCTTTCGTTGAGTGAAGAATACTGTGAGTGATTGGGAGAGCCGGCGGTCTCTCGAAGAACCGACCAACTGTTAATGTTCTTCTTTTCTTTTGAATGAGTACCAGTTCCTTGTTGATATTCTAGTTGTGTGGATTCTGCTTTGAGTCTGAGAATTGTGTGTCAAGTTTCTAGGACCTAACAGACACCCGTATCCCATCCATTCTCCAACCTTCCATGAATGCTGCCACCACCTTGTGCCACAAACTCTCCCTCTCTAAAGGCCATCTCCGTAACCACTTCCCTAAAAGAGCCATATTCTTCTTTCTCACATTCCCAATACTTAAACCACCTTCTTTCTTCTACATACAATCTCCCATTTGATTAGGTGGTCTCTTCTAGCCTCACCCAGTTCCCAAAGGAAGTCCCTCATGCTTTTCTCTAATTTCTTTTCTTCCCTTGGTGGAATTCTAAAGATAGAGAGGAAGTAAATTAGTAGGTTAGCCAAGACTAATCTTATTAGAGTAATCCTACCTCCTAAGGAAATATAGTTTCTCTTCCAAGCAACCAGTCTCCTTTCACACCTCTCTAAAATTGGGTTCCACAATTGCTCTCCTTAGGGTTGGCTCCTAAATGAAGGCCCGAGTAGGTCAAAGGCTAAGGGGTGATAGGGCACTCTAAGCACTCCGCTGCTGCACTTGAGTCATTCCCCTCCAAATGAATCCTTGCTAGGCAACTCTTGTCTAAATTTATTTTCAAATTTGAGATCCTTTCAAACTTCTTGATTAGTCCTTTTAAATTCCTCAGTTACTAGTATCTCCCCCCTTCACAAAAAATTATGATATCATCTGCAAACTGAAAGTGGGTAATTGGAATATTGTTTCTCCCCACTCTCCAACCTCTAATCTCATCTTCCCTATCATCTTTAGAGAGGTCTACTAAAACCATCCACCATTAAGGCAAAAAGAAAAGGTGAGAGAGGATCACCTTGCCTTAACCACTCCATTAACAAGAATAGAATAGTGACAAGGCCGAATACAACCAAACACCCTTTTTTTTGTTTTGAAAAAAATGAACCAAACACCCTATTGCACAATCTCTCCCCAAATCCACGCTTTTGCATCACCTCTATTAAGAAGTTCCAATCCACCAGATCATAATCCTTTTCCAAGTCCAATTTGCAAACAAATCCTTCTCTCCTAGGTCTCTTCATTTCCTCTACATATTCATTGGTTATTAGGATTTGATCAATTATTTGTCTCCTTTGAACAAAAGCTCCTTGAAACTAGCTGATGAGGGATGGAAGTATTGCTTTAATGCTCAATGACAAAACTTTAGCAATTATTTTCTAGATACTAGTCACCAAACTAATGGGTCGGAAATCCTTGGGTTGGCTAGCATCATATTTTTTTTTGGAATTAGAGCCAAGAAAGTTGCATCAACTCCAAGGCTAACAATGTGTGTGTTGAGAATTCCTTAAAGACTTCCAATTGCTCATCTTTCACTACTTCCCAACGATCCTGATAGAAAGCCATTGTAAATCCATCCAAACCTGGTGCTTTAGATCTATCCATTGAAAAGACTACCTTTTTTATCTCCTCTTCCTCAAAATCCCTTTCTAGCCGTCTTGTTGCCTCCTCTTCTAATAAGGGCCACTCTAACCCTTCTACATTCAACCTTTCACCCAAAGGTCTTCTATAAAATGATTTGAAGTGATTTACAAATATCCTGGATATCTCATCCTGATTAGAAGTCACTTACCCATTTATCTCCAACCTGGCCACAAAGTTCTTACGCCTTCTACCATGGGCCATTACATGAAAGAATTTTGTATTCCCATCTTCTTCCTTGATCCATTTGTGTCTTGATTTTTGTCTCCAACAAATTTCCTCCCTATTAATAACTTCCTCCAATTCCCTTTTCAACTTCCATCTCAAATCCCTTTCTTCCACATTAAGGTTTCTTTCGATCTCTACCTCATCTAGTTCTTCATTCTAAGAGATTAAGGTTATCTTCGTTTATTCTATCCTTCCAAAATGTTCCCTATTCCACTCCTTTATATTCTCTCTCAAATGTTGCAATTTCTTATGGAACTTGATTCCCTCCCACCTTACCCCCCCCCTAACATCCTCCTGCCACCATTCCTCTACTTTACGAACAAAATTTGGATGTGTCAGCCACATTTTCAAATCTAAAGTGTATGGGGCCCTGCAAAAATGATTCTGATCCTAATCTAGTAAGGTGATGATCTGAAGTGACTCTAGGCAATGCTCTAGACGCCAAACCTTCCCAATGATTCTCCCATCCTATATTAAGCAGAAATCTATCCAGCTTCGAACACAATGGGTTTTCTCAAAAGTTGGACCAAGTGAATCTAGTTTGCAAGAGAGGAATCTCCTTCAAATTACACATGTCTATGAACTCATTAAATTTCCTCATGTTAGTGGTGATTAGCCGATGTGGGCTAGAAGTTTCATTGGAAAACCTTATTACATTAAAATCCCCACACAGGCACCATGCACCCTCCCACAAACCCCAAATTGCATATAGCTCCTCCCACATTTCATTCCTCTCTCTATAATTATTTGGTCCATAAGCATTACTTAACACCCAAGCGAATCCATCCTCTGCATTCTTAAATTTTACTGGTAACGAATATCTAGCAATCAGCTACTCCATAGACTCCAAGACTTCATCCTTCATTCCTTCTACAGTGTCACTATACCCCTTGAAGCCCCTCAAGATGGAGCCTCAATCCATCTTATTCCCCTTGATCTCCACAAGCTTCTCACCCATCTTCTATCCAAATCTATTAATTTAGTCTCTTGCAGAAACACATCAGTATTTCTCTTTTTGATAGATCTTTAATTACCCTCCTATTCTGTGCACTCCCCAGTCCTCAAACATTCCAGATAATTATTCTCATTCTTTCACCTCTGAATCAAGACCCTTCTCCTTTTCACACAACCCTACTTGGGTTGTCTTCTATCCCTCCTCTCACTAAACTCAATATCATCCTTCACATATGAAATTAGCCTCTACTTCTGACTTTTTCTTCTTCCTCTTTTTCTTTTTTTCCTCACTCTTCCTCATGTACATTTTCACCTTTTGGTTCCCTTCACTTTTGTGATCCTTCTGATTTTGTGTGCCCTTCCCTGCAGCTGAGTTGACCTTACCTTTATCCTTCTTCTTTTCTAACTCTCCTTCCCTCTTTTCTTCCCTACCAAACACCTGAAACTCTTCTCCTTTTCTTCATTTCCCTTAACCTCTTCTCCTTCCATCCCCTTTTTTTCTTCTATTTCCTTCTCACCTAATCTTACTACTGCATGTTCATCCTCCCCTCTCAGTCCTCCGGGCTAGGTGGCAGGTGTACCTGTCTCAGGTAATGCACACACATCAGTAGCCAAAACTAAATGGACACACGTACCTGTACCTGGAGACGATGGTGGTGGAACAAGTTCAAAGGGATTAGAAGTCTCCTATATGGAAGCTACGTGCCCCCCAAACTACACATCTGCAATGTGGGAATGGGAATGCTAATGACTTTGTCTGCATCAGAGGCCTTTTCCAGTACAGCCTTCCCTGTTATTTTAATGCAAATCTTCCTATCAACCTCTTGTCCAGCTTCCTTAGCTCCCTGTACTCGTTGAGAGTTTGGAGATAGATTCCCCATGATAGGTGAGGATGCAACCTGATCAATTTCGACTAAGCACATTGCTTGCCCAACTTCCTTTTCTACATTTTCTTATGCCTTCCCCTTCTCCTAGAAACAACTCCCTCATGTTAAAGATCTCTGCTTCATTCAAATCTAACCTTATAGTTTGGTCGATACTACCCAAACTTGAATAATCAGAGAAGTCTAAATCATTGTCGCTGCTACTACCATCGATTTCTGAGTCGTCAATCTGAGATCGCTTGTCTCCTTTGCTATGACATCTGTTGAATCTTAGGTTACATTTTTCAAGGAAAATTGTTGCCTTCACTTTACTGGGTACCCACTGTAACAATGCTTGCTGCCCTTTTTTTTTTCAATTCGCTCCCCAAGGATTCCTGGCTTGTTCGAGGAAGACGATGATAGACAAACCATTTTGTCTGAGGTTGGGCCTTCTTTAGTAGTCACGTGCCCTTTTAAGAGGTCATGTGTTGGGCTCTCTTGAGGCCCAAAGGTTGGGCTCGTCAAAACCGATTGTGAGATGCCTATGGGCCTTAATTAGATAAACCCCAACCCATTCCTGAGTCTCACATGGTCACTTAAAGTGCCACGTGATTTGGCTTGAGTACTTGACCCAAACACTGCAGCCCGATTCAAGGTCGAACCTTGCAGAGGCTCTTCCAGGTTTTTCTTTAAAATTTGAGTTTGTATTTGTTGTGCATTTCAAGATCCACTAGTCAATGCCTTAGCTTAAGTCCCACCACGCACAAAATCCCCTCCTTTCCTTGGACTATACGTTTTCTCTTCTAGTCCCTTGCCTTTTCCTCTTCCCAGAGTTGGTTCAGCCAAATTAGTGTAACTTTCTATCTCTTTTGTTGCATCCATTTGATTTTTTCCACGTAGGTAGTCTTCTTCAAACCTTTTGTTTTCTTCCCTTCTAGAAGCTCTCCACATTGCAGCTTCAATGGTGGTTGTCAACCAAACTAAGTACACCATTTGGTTGTCTGCAACTAAAGTTTTCCTTGGGATTTCTTCAGGTCTCACCCCACTCAAGCAGATGGCTACCTAGTGAAGCTTTGCTCACCCCATTCATGAATCTTTGCTATTGGTACCACCTTTTAAGCACAAGAGGTGTAAATGAAGGAGGACATGGAGCCAATGGTGGAGGAATTGGAATGAAAGAACTAGGAGATGACTCAATAGGTAGAGCAGACACAACCCAACAAGAAGCTCACCACTGAACTCAATAGGAGTAGGGAGAGGAACACCAAAAAACTTAGATGAACTCTCCCCCTTAGGAAAATGACCATGAAAGGGAATGGACTCTGCAAAAGTGACATCCATGGAGACAAAATGAGTGACGCTAGCTGGATCAAAACAACTATAACCCTTCTTCGTGGAAGCATAACAAAGGAATATACATTTGCGGCCTTTGATTCAAATTTGTGTCTTTGTGAATTAGAAATATGAACATAGCAAATGCAACCAATGACACAAAGGGGAAGAGAAAAAATTTCTTTGTTTGGAAACAATAGGCTAAAGGGAGACTTGAAACCCCAAGACTCTAGATGGCGTGTGATTGATAAGTTATTGTAATAACAACATCCCCCCAAATAAAATTCTTGTGGCTACTTCAACAATATGACTTTTTTTCTATTCAACAACTCCATTTTGTTGTGGAGTGCATACACAAAACCATTAGTGAATAACTGCAAGTATCAAGACAAGAAACAAGACTCTTCTCAAAATACTCCATTGCATTATCTAATTGGAATATCTTGTGAGTATCAAATTTGGTTAGAATAAATTCATGAAATTGTTTCACAATCTTTGGGACTTTATCACATGAATACAAATTTGACAAACCATCAGAATGCACAATACGAAAAGGAAAAGTAGATATTTTATTACTTGAAGGATAAGTGTTTCTACAATGCTTTGAAAAGTCACATGACTCGCAATGCAAAATTGACAAACCTACTCCTTTAAACAATTTTGGAAATAATTGACTCAAAGCTGAAAAAGACTAATGAACTATCTAGACATGGCATAACATAACATGACTGATAGACTCTGAATAGGAAGATCAAAAAGCAACTTTCAGGGGTTGTCTTTGGCTCAGGAACATTAAGTAGGTATTCCGTTTTCCTCATGGCCACTCCCAATCACCTTCCGAAACTACAAATCCTAAAAATGCAATAAGAAGGGCAAATGGTTATACAATAGTTTAATGATATCGTCAGGATACTTATAGAGAAGATTGATGTGGAGTTTAGGGACATGAAGGTCAGAGGTGAGGGTGATAATAGTCTTGATGTCTCCCTTTGCTAAAAATATGACCAAGAGAGCCATTGACTAGGTTTATTTTGTCACGACTAGAAAGCAAGTTATAGGAATTAAATAAGGTAAAAACACTAGTCATATGATTAAAAGCTCCAGAATCTATAATCCAATGGATTCTATGATTATCTAAGGTAGTTGCATGGTTGGCAGTAGCATGTATACCTGAATATGCAAAAGCAGTGGAAGTTGAATTTCCTAAAGTATTAGAAGCGTTGCAACTATGCTCTCAAGGTGATTAATCATCCTCCCACACTTCTCAAATCCTGCCTTCACTGCTGCCAACTGCTCAATAGTAATCTTTTCATTAGAACCCTTTGTCACTGTCTAGAACAATGGTTGCATTAGCATTCCTAGTTTTTTTACTTCCATCTTTCTTATTGTTATTAGCATTCTTGAACCGAGCTGGAAAAAGTTTTAGGTGTAACCTCCAACAACTATCCTTTGTATACTTTGGTCTTTTACAATACTGACATATAACATCTTTCCTTTCCTGAGCTGACTTAGGTTTCACCCCTACATTAGCAAAGTGATCAACTGGAACTGCTCCCTAGACTTGTACTTGCCTTTTGCTTTCCTCACTACTCACCATAGAATAAGCCTGAGAGAGGTTTGCATCATCTTTTGCCAATATATTCTTTCTAGTAATGTCATATTCTGGATTCAACCCTGTAAGAAATTCAAACACCTTGTTTCTTTCTACAAGTTTTCTATATGTTTCAACATCCTTTTTACTCTCCCAAACAATTACCTCCATCAAATCAATCTCTTACCATAGATATTTCAGCATTGAAGAATAAACTACAAATGGTTTCTCCCCCTTCTCATAAATTATTCACATCATTTTTCAACTTATATGCTCTTTCTCAGCCACATTCAATTTCTGGGAATATGTTTGATTTCTACTTCAGAGTGCTTCATTATTTCTTTAAATTCAAGAAACAATTTTCAAACAACAAATGACTGAAAAAGATAACAATTGATACTGACCTTAATAGGATCCCCAAACTGTGATTTCACAGTACCCGACAACTCGGGAGAAAATAGGAAAGGCCCAACAGCCCCTTGTGGGACTTCAAGAATTCAGTTCAACTTGAATTGATCTCTATGTGAATCAAAAGGAATCCTCCAAGCCTTGAGTGCCAGGTTGGAACCCCCTTTAGGACCCTTAATTCAAAAATCTCTAGTTAGGGTTTCGAGCAAGAACTCCAATAAATGTCTTGGACACCTTTCTGATCACCTCTTTTCTGTTGAAATCCTTTACCACCTAGGCTGATTATCTTCTTTAACCAATTATCCATTTAGTTCTCCATACACAACGTGTGTGGGATTAAAAAGAAATGAAAAAAAAGGTAGTTGTATGCCCTGATACCAAGAAGAAAAGGAGGAGGAGAAGAGTCAATCGTACTCTTTCTCTAGCCCCCAAAAACTTTATTTAAGTTTAAACCAATGTAATTACATAAACACCCTTAATGGGAAGCTGCTCCTAACACTTAAAAAAAAAGAGTTGACAGTTCCATGAAACTAAAGGCCCATTAATAAAAAAGAAAACAATAAACATAAACTGAATTAATCATGGCCCATCTAGCCCAATATTTCTACATATAATAATAATTCTTGGGGAGGTTGGGATATTGTGAATTTTCCCAAGGGGAAGGAATCCATTGAGTATAAATGGGTCTATACTATCAAATAATATGCCAATGGTTCTATTGAGTGGTTCAAGGCTCGTTTGGTTGCTAAGGTCTGTGCACAGATGTATGGCGTAGATTACTTGGAGACTTTTGCTCTTGTAGCTAAGATGACTTCATTTCAGGTTCTTTTATTATTAGTAGCATGCTTTGTTTGGTCTCTCTATTAATTTGATGTGAAGAATGCCTTCTTGGATGGACATCTCCATGAAGTGTATATGTCCCTTTCTCGTGGGATATATGGGAAGGAGACAAAAGGGAAGGTATGCAAACTAAAGAAGTCTCTATGTTCTGAAGCAGTCTCCTCGAGCATGGTTTAAGAGATTCGGGGCTGCACTGGTCATTTTTTGTTATACCTAGAATCAGCTTGATCATGCCCTCTTTGTTAAGAGGAGAGATACCTTGATGACATTCCTTATTATGTATGTTGATGACATTATAGTCACTGGCAATGATGTGTACAAGAAGTAGTTTGAAAGGCTTTCTCAACATTGAGTTTGAAGTCAAGGACTTGGGTGAACTAAGATATTTCTTGGGAATTGAAGTTGCTCAATTTAAGAAAGGCATCTTAATCTTCCCAATGCAAGTATATAATTGACCTCCTCACTAAAACAGGGAAGCTTGGGGTTAAACCTACATCTAACCCTATTGACTTGAATCATAAATTGTCAACCACAAATGGTGAGTTACCTGTTGACAGGGAAGTGTGTCAGAGGTTACTTGAGAAGTTCTTGTATCTTTACATGACTCACCATGATATATCTTATGTTGTCAATGTAATCAATCAGCTCATGTATGCTCCCAGAGACATACATATGGCTACAATAGAATGGGTTTTGTGCTACTTGAAAGATATCCCAAGAATAGGTATTCTCTTTGCCCAACATGGTCACGAGAAGTGAAAAGCCTACATAAACACTGATTAAGCTGGTTGCATTGATGATAGGAGGTCTACATCTGGTTAATATGCTATGGTTGCAAGGAACATTGTTTCTTTGAGTAGAAACAATCTATAGTGTCTAGATCATTAGCTGAGGCAGAATACAGAGCCATGGACCATGGACTGTCCTACAAGAGCTAGACATTGTCTATGATAAGCCCATGGTGTTATATTATGATAATCAAGCAAATATCATCATTGCTCACAATCCAGTTTAGCATGACAGGACAAAACACATTGAGGTGAATAGACATTCATATGGGAAAGAGTAGCTTCAGGAGAAGTATGTCTTTCATTTATTGCCTTTGAGGAATAATTAGCATATGTTTTGACCAAGGGAGTTCCAAGGCCTGTCTTACAACATGATATAAGCAAGCTGGGCATGATTGATTATGCTTAGCTTGAGGGGGAGTGTCGAGATATCGGGCTGAATGAACCTTAATCTTCTTTTATTATTTTCTGTTATTATCTGTCTTTTATTGTTAGTGAGCCTTGAGTATATGGACCTCCTATTCTTTCTTATTTATGTTTAATGAGTCAACTGCCCTATAAAGTGTATCCATGTAATTACAATATTTGTTAGTTACAAAATTAATAAAAGAGATTAAGGGGAGCTGGAGAGACAAATTTCTTCTCTTCTTATTGCTGTGTTCTTCCGTCTTACTTTTCTTATTACATTCTTGTGAGGAATCAACACTTCTAATGCCATCTTTATTTTTTTCTTGTACTATATTATACTTTTTTAGTTTTCATGAACTAGCTAGTTATTTTCTTTCCTTTTAAATGATTGATGCCTGCATATATGTGACATGGAATCTTAGCTCCTAATCCATTGTTGTGGAAATCACAGTGGCAGGAAATGCATCAGGTATTGAAATACATGCTGTGTTCATCTCCAAGGTTGCAGGTGAAGCACTAAAGAAGTATGCTGGTTCTTCCAACATGGAGCTTTGGATCATTCCAACATTTGAAAACTCGGCATGGTCTATCAAGGTCATCTGTTTTGTTTCCCTACTGGCCATGTCTATTGTGCTTGCCACTTGTTTCTTCATTCGTAGACACCATGTAAGACGAGAAAGACCTCATGCTCCTCGTGTTCGGGAATTCCATGGCATGAGTAGTCATTTAGTGCAAGCAATGCCGAGCTTGATATTCACAACAGTGTCAGAAGATAACTGCACTTCAAGAACTTGTGCCATATGCCTTGAAGATTACAGTGTTGGCGAGAAACTTAGAGTGCTACCATGTCATCATAGTATGTACCCTCTGACTATTCCATGCATACTATTTTTTATTTTGATAATAAAAGAAATTATTAAAGAAGAAAAAAAGTGAACAAGAGAGAGGTGACAAGCAGTCACCAACAAAGAAGAGGAAACCTCAACAAAAGCATGACTCAAAAACAAACAACCTACAAAAGACCCTTCAAAACATAGCACCCAGCACCCCCTTCCACCTAGACCCCAAAACAACAAACACAACAAAAACAAAAGGCAAGAAATGAGTCAGCCATCATTACTCCATATACCCATCATCACTCCCATGTTCTGCTTCATGCCAAGCCTCTCCTCCTTCCCCTACAATAACCTTCCTCAGATTCTCCTCCCTCCTACTCTCAAACTCTTCAATATCTCTTCTGGCAAACGCCTCTCCTCCCAAAAAGAAATGACCAAGTTTTTTCCCAACCTCTTAGGATGTGTCTACTCTTACAACAGACCAAGTTATTTTTCCAGCCAAGGGAACCTAGTCACCTAGTCAATGCCTAGGTGATGCCTTGACAACTATGGTAGAACCTTTCGGTTTCATGGACACATGAACTACTTTGGCTCATATATAGTTGTGGCTGATGTGTGGCTGCATAGAATTAATAAGCCATGGCATCACCATATAATTTGTCTTGTACCCATTTAGCATGAGAAGGGTCTGTAGAAGCAGGTTTTGATGTGTCTCCCACCATGTAACCAATCTTCCCATGCCCACCAATGTAAATTTTAAGGGACTAAAACCACTCTTAAGTAATTGGTTCCATCCAACCAAACTGATGTAACAGAGGTAGTAAAGTAAGGAAACTCCCTGGCTTTCCCAAGAACAGCGATCTGATCAGATATCTGTTTCAAATCACTTCCGGATGGCTTCATCTACATAAAAAATAAACAAGAACTCTAAAAATCCAAGAGAATTAAAAATCACTTCTGGGGACTGATTATAGTGTGAAACATAAGTTGGGACACACTGTGACAGGGCTGTTGATTTCACCAGATGCAAATACACCCCACTATATGGCTGTCAATCTCAAAAGAAACAAAGTTCAACTTATCTGGAAGACCGGAATGATGTGCCACTATCAAATAGCACTTCTGGTCTTCAACTCAAAATCAATTCTCCGGTTTCTTCAGTTTTGGGCAGATTCTCTGAGATTCTTCTCAGGCATAGAAAACAGCATCAATTGATCTAGAAAATCTTCACAAAAACAGGCAAAACAATACTGTTATGAATCTTATGATCAGCCCTTTAGAACTCCATTTAGCCAGCTGATCCTAGACTTTATTGGAAAAGGAAAATTCAACTCAAGAAGGAAACCTCTGCTCTGATACCAAGTTGGTGATTGGAGCAGAGAAAAAGTGAAAGAAAAACAATAAAAAATAATGGAAATTATATAGCTGCCCTTAATTAGTAAGGGGCAACAGCTATAAGAAAGAACAAAAAACAAACAAGCCCAAGGCCCACTAAGATAAGATGGTCCATGAATAAAGAAAATAAACATAAAATCTTTGAGTCCCATGTATACGAGTGTCTTGTTTCTCTTATGAGATGGGATCCTTTGCTATTATTTTGAAGCCACCCCACAACTAACTTTGAGTCACCTTCTATCAATATGTTACTATAGATGAAAGAGCTTTGTAATTTCATTCTTTGTAACAATGCTAGTGCTTTGGCCCTTATTGAGTTACCCACTCATATAGGTCAAGAACATATATAACAAGTAAGTTTCCATTCCAGTCTTCAAAAACTTCTCCAATTCCCAAGGCTCTTTGTTTCTTCGTGTTGCAATAATCAAAATTCAACTTGATAATATTGGAGGGGGGACCTGACCTTACGATCTTGCTGTAGATGAAGCTGCAACCATTTCGCGTTCTCTAATGATGTCATTGGTATAAAAAGAGGCAAAGTAGCTCAAAGTTTTTATTTGGTGGGCCACCTATAGTCTAATGTTTTCAATCGACATATATGGTTCGACTAGTTGTCTTAAAACTTCTAACATTCCTTCTTTCTTCCTAAATTGTCCAGAGGATAGTTTCTCTAGTACATATCAAAAGGATATTTCCTAGCTTCTCGGGTGGAGAGAGAAAAAAGGTCAGGAAGACGTTCCCCTGGGGTGGGTTCACTTGTGAGAAGAGAGAGAGGAAAAAAAACCCATGTACCAGAAAGAAAAGGACGAGAGATTAATTTAAAGTTAGTATTGTTACATTCTTTCTAAAGAAAACAAATGTGAGGCGATAAATGTCAATTCAGTGTTTTCTTTTGCAAAATGTCATAATCACTGAGTGTATTAACTCCAAATGAAATGTGCATATCTTGGAAGAAGTCCTTGCCAAACTGCTTTTACAGGAGATGTGGCTAGTGCATTTTGCGGAGTGAAGGTTTTGAAAAGGGAGCAAGAGAATAAACCAATATGGTCAGCAACCAAACTCTACAATTTGGTTTTGAAATAGCAGGAAAGAAACTGATTAGGGAATGTACAAGGTCCATAATAACTGAAGCTTTCGTGTTCCCTCTAACCTCTCATCACTCCCAAGTCCCAGGATAAACCAAAAGATAAAAGGCACACTGAGAAACAGTTTTGTTTTTGTATTTATCAAAAAAAAAAAAACAGTTTTGTTTTTGTTAAGGGAAAGATGTCTGGGGAATATATCTTGAACTGTTCTCACCAAAGGTCCTCTTTCCTCCCAGAATATACAACCTTCCTGGATAACAGATTATTTATTCATTTTAGGAAGGTCATCAAAGTGCTAGAAATGGCTTTCCAAAGTGAAGCCAAAGAAGTTCTATTAGACAAATCAACATCTCATCTATTAGCCTCCGGCCCATGGATACTTTTAATTATTGTGTGCCATACTTTGCTTAAATCCAATAAGAATCACTATAACTACTTAATCAACAAGGAGCATTTTTTCTAATAATAGTGAGCAATTCCTAAGAGCTAATCTCTCCATTCCGAATTCCTCTGCTTCATTCTTTTAAAAATGATGCTCCAATTGATGAAGTTGCATTTTTTTGGCGTCCCTGGCTCCTGAAGAAAGTCCATGATTTTTTTCCAGCCGATTTGCAATTTGTATTGAAATTTTAAAGACCCAAAACAAAGTGAAGGGAAAGTTGGTGCAGGTGGACTTAATCCTACCCCCAAAGAGAGAATCTCTTTTCCAAGTTGTCAGTTTGTTAAAGAATCTTCCCATGACAGGCCTCGAGAAGTTAACCGGTCTTGTTTAGGAATTCTAAAAGATGAAAATTTTCTAATAAGACTTGCTTTCCTTTCTTTCATAGGTTCCCTTCATTCTGGTCAAAGAGGATTTATAAGTATAGTATTTGATTCTGGACTGTTTGTTTTATTTTAATTTTACTTAAAATATCATTTTTTTTTTATGAAAGGAGATACAGTTGTTGGAGAACAAAAACCTATTCAGTGGCCTCACCTAACAGTTAGGGGTTTAGGCTGAATGGTTCTTTGAGATGGTATCAGCGCCTGTTCAACCAAGTGGTCTAGTGTTCGATCCTTGTCACCATCATTATAATTAATTAAATTTCAACACAAGGTTTGGGTGGGCCTGTGCTTGTCCACGCTTCAAGCCCAATGGACTTTCGTGTGAAGGGGCATGTTAGAGAATATAAACCTATTCAGGGACCTCACCTAACAGTTTAAGCTTTTAGGTTGAATGGTTCCTTGAGAACAGTAATGTCTCTTGGATTTTTTTTTTTTCCTTTTTGATAAGTAATAATCAGCTTTTTGTTGCTGATTAAAAAAATATTGATAAAAGTAAGAAATCCCTGTCCACAAAGTGGAGCTAGCAGAAAGGAAACAACAGAAATATATAAAGCAGCATAAAGCTCCTCTTGGCGTTTTCAAGAATATTGGTTTATGTTCTGTGGTTCCATTGACCCATTAAGCTGGATTTTTTCATCTGGTCACCACTTGATAGGGCATCTAAATGGGGACAACTGAAAGTTTCAATTTTATTCACAAGGCTGTGTTTGGTTGCAGTACAATCTTATTTGCACTGGTACAAATGCATGGGAGTGCAAATGAAAAAAATGCAAATTTAGTTTAATTTTATTTTAGGTACTTTATTCTCTTTCAGGTCTTATTTTACTTCATTTATACTGCAATCAAACAAAGTAAGGTAAAATTTGAAGCAAAAATAAATCAGAAATTACACCCAAATCATTTGCATTTTTGCACTACCATAGTTTTGCATCAGTGCAAATTTATTTGCACTGTAACCAAATGCAACCTTAGCACCAAATGTATGGACATTCTCCCCTTTAATTCCCACATAATTATGGAATATATTGTGTGTTATATAACTCATGAGCTTATGAATCTTAGCATTCAAGTTTTTGTTAGGTTACTTGGCATATTTTTGACAAGTGACAATGAAACTTTTCTTTTTCTGAAGGCAAGGTAAATGCATTAAATGAAAGGAAACAAAAGGCCTGGTTTGAGAGAGAGAGGAATCAGGCACAAGAAAGATACAAAACGGCAACAGGACTGGGGCTGGGGTTGCACACAAACCATACACGGCCCAGAACCAAAAATAAAAATAAAAAGAAAGAAAAGAAACTGAAATAACCCAAAAGGACCTGGCACCTACACCCAAAGCTTGGGTCCAACAAACAGATACCCCATGGCCTTTACACAACTCTTTTTCCCCTACCACCCCTGCCTCTGCCATGAATGCATTTCTTTCCCCTGACTGGGGGAAAGGAATGAAGAACAATCAAACTTAATTGATGCCAATAAAAAAATTTCTTGATAAAATCAAGACCCCCGTCCACCAAGCGGAGCTAGTGGCAAGGAAACAACAGAAACATACAAACCAGCATGAACCTCCTCTTGGCATTTACAAGTATATTGTTCTATGTTTTGCACCTGGCCCATTAACCCATTAAACTGGATTGTTGTGGCTGGACACCACTTGATGGGGCATCTAGATGAGGACTGAATGAAAGTTGTGTAGATTTAATGAAATCTAGCACCATATATACAATCCCTCCCTTTAATCAACAACTGCTTATCATGAGCTTTTGATGTTTTCAACTCCACATAATTAAAGAATATATTGTGGTATATGACATCTCAGCTTATAAAGCTTAGCATTTTAGTCTTTGTTTGGTTACCTGCAGTCAAGTATAGTGAGCTAATTTATCTTGGTTTGGTTTATGTTGTGTCGAGTATTTCAGGTGGTTACAGTATAAGGGAAAAATTGATATGGCTGGAGTTTGTTTAGTTTGGCTTGGTTTGGAAATATTCAATAAGTTAACATTGGTTAAAATTATGCAAGATACATTGGTGAATCCATTACTTAAAATTGTTCAATGAAATATGTTACTGAAAACAGATTTTCTGCTTGAAGGTGTACCTTATTCTAATTGTCAATACCTGCTATACTGGAGAATTTAAAGCCTTTACTATATATTTTTCATTATTATTTATATCTAACAAACTCCGTACTCTTGGAATTTCAACAGAGTTCCATGCCTTTTGCATTGATTCTTGGCTCACTACGTGGCGGACATTTTGCCCAGTCTGCAAGCGTGATGCTAGGACTAGCTCAGGCGATCCTCCAGCCTCTGAGTGCACTCCATTGCTTTCATCAAGTGCAGCTTCTGTCACATCCTCTGCTAGATTTTCATCTGCCAGATCGTCATTTGTATCATCTTTAGCTATGGCTTCAACACCATCACAGTCTCCATCTGTTTCACGCTTTTATTCCCTCTCTGCTATTCCTCATATAGATGAGTCTTTCATGTCTTGTGGCAACTCTCCTTCCATCAGTTTAAGCAGAAGCTCTGTAGACCTCATGAATGTATCTTCCCAAAGATCTTATGCCTCTCGTCTAGCTTCATTTCACTCCTTGGGCTACCGTTCTTTATTACCTCTTAACTCAAGATACACAACACCATATGTTCCAAGTTCGAGCAATGCCTAGCAAGTTTTGTTGAGCCATCCAGCCACCATCACTATCTGTAACATTGCAATGAGTCAGCAGCAAGCCTTTCTCCTTTTGCTTCTGCTTAACCTTTTCCGGGATTTTGATGCCTGGTTCCACCAGAGTCATTTCCTTTTGTAGAATTCTCAGTTGCAACTTCCATGCATGTTCTCTGGTTTGACTGCCTGTATGTTTTTATTCCCATATCATGAAACATCATTGCTGAAATGATTTTGTAGTGAGATTCCAAAGATTTTTTTTTTTTTTTTCGTTTGCTGTTGAAAATTAATATTTAGAGTGCTGACGTATTGGGATAAAATGTTGAAACTGTAATTAAATGTTAGACTGAAAACATTTATAGAGGGAGCATTGAAATCAGCTAGAAGCTGATTTGGTTAAAATATGTTTCACGTGGAAATGCCATAAAGTTGCTTCATTAAAAAAAGCTGCTATTTGCTTAAAATATGTTCACCCGAAAGTATGCTGGGAGAGAGGATAAATGTGATAAAATATCGAATTATTCGTTGTGGCACTGGAATGTAACAAAAACGAATAATTTTAGACTGAAATAGCATTTGAAACTAAAATTAACATGTAGGGGTAGAGCTAGCATATTTTTGCAGAAACTAAATGGACTTGGAGTTATTTATTTTGGAAATAGATATGAAATGGAATGGATTTTGTAAGTCGCTTTGAAATTTTATTTGCAAAGTTGTTTGCTGGGAAAGGGAGATGATATAATATAACTAGTTACGTGAAGTGAGATGATTTCTGAAAATGAGCTATAATGGGTGAGGGCATGTAATCATGTATGACTAATCATAAAATGAGCACCACAATTCTCATAAATGCTATTGTATAAACTGATTGATTTTCAGGTTTCTATGTGGGGTGATAAATGTTCAGAAAGGAACTATTAAATCACGATACGTATTTTGTTGGAAAAAGTTTCTGACTATGGTGACCAAGGCTGCATTGCTTTATGTCAGCTGTGTATGTTTCAGTGCGAATTTGAAGCGAAAAAAATCAACTGAATTGAAACCAAGAATTAATTTTGAAACAACGGGCACACTTTCGAAATAAAGGTGTAAATTTGAAATGAAGAAATGAACTGAATTGTTTTACTAAGTGTGCGATTCTGCATATAATTTGAACTAAGAAGTAAATAAATGCATCTTAATTGTTTTCTAAAGGGTTGAATTAT
Organism: Nelumbo lutea; assembly: GCF_056320005.1. Taxonomy (NCBI): domain Eukaryota; kingdom Viridiplantae; phylum Streptophyta; class Magnoliopsida; order Proteales; family Nelumbonaceae; genus Nelumbo; species Nelumbo lutea. The sequence continues at coordinate 38,854,835 of NC_142684.1, read as the reverse complement.
ATTATTGGTAATAAATAGTTAACTAGAATACGTAGGTCAAGCTATGGGAAGGGGTTTGGGAGTGTGCTAGGGCCTTGGAGGTTGGAGCCACGGGTGGGCTCATGCATGGGGCCAGGGCCACAGGATGATCTGCTCCTTACAAAGTGCATCTCACATTGACTTCACAGGCACATCCCACCGTGCACTGAGAACATCTCTTATGAATAAAAACACATAAGTACAGAAGATGTTCCTCATACATGGTGGAGCTAGGGCATAGCTTAACACAATTCAGGTTGAATTAAGTCAGGTTAGTGGGGTTCAGGCAGGTTGATTGGACAGTTCATGATGTCTCTCATTTTAGAGAAGTTATTTATCTATGTTTTTCATTTTGTCTATTTTCTTTTGTTTTAAAAATATAAGAAAGTAATCATTGTCCATTTTGACTAAATTAATAAAGCTACGCAAAGCCAGAGACATTTGGGTTTTTCAAGGTCCCTTATTTTAGTGTATGTTATTATTACATTTAAAAGAGAGAGAGAGAGAGAGAGAGAGAGAGAGAGAGGGAGTAGTAATAATAATTACAATATTTTTAATAATTAATGGTATTTTACTAGTTAACAATATTAACCATATTTATTAAAAATAATGTATTTATTAATTAACAATATTTTTAATAATCATAGTATCTTTAAATAATTATCCGTATTTATTAAAAATAGTATTAAAAATTATAGTATTTTATTAATTAATAGCATTAACCATGATTTTAATTAATCCAGTATTTTTAATAATTATAATAATATTAATTAATTAAAAGTATTTATTAAAATTCTAATTTATTAATTAATATAGTACTTTTAATAGTAATATTAATTAATTAAAAGTATTTATTAAAATACTAACTTATTAATTAATATAGTACTTTTTAATAATTAACCATATTTTGTAGTCTTTTCAATAATTGTAGTATTATTAATTAATCATATTTAATAATTTTTATTATTTTTAAATAAAAATTTGATTAACTATAAATAAATAAAAATAATTACAAAATCTAATATTTTTATTAATTTCACTAATAATTAACAATTATATAAGAATGACAACAAAGTGGGTTCAGGGCAGGGCACCCCATCCCTGTCCTTACCTCATAGTCAAGACACTCTACTCCATCCCTGCCTCGTCCTCAATGTTAGGTGGGTTCAAGGCAAGGCAACCACTCCCCAATGTCAGGCGATTTTAGGGGCAATGCACCCCATTCCTTATCAAGGATAGGGAATCCTCGAATTTTTTTGCCCCATCCCCTAGTATTGGGTAGGTTTAAGTAGAGGTGTAAATCGGGTCATGCTGGGCCGGCATAGCACAACCCTTATGTGGCCTGCACAAAGTGCAGGCCATGCCGTGCTAGCCCATGGGGTGTCTTGGGTCGTGCCTCCCTCCCTTGAGAAAATTTGGGGGGTTTGTTTAGCACTGGCTCGTATCGTGTCATGGGCCGAGCCTTGGGCCAGACTGGGCCAAGCTATGAGAGTTCCATTTTTAAAAAAATTGAAAAAGATGTTTAAATTTTTATTTCATATGATTTTTTATATATACAATTAAACCTATTCATTGGGCAAGTAGCCCGATGGCCCGACCCGACCTGACCTGTTATTTTCAGGCTTGGACAAAATTTCAGGCCTATGGGCTCGAGCTCAAGCTTTCTCAATTAAGCTCGGCCTAATACTATTACATATATAAAAAGTACTTATGTAATATATAATAAATAATATATAAATATATGCTTCTTAAATTAGTAATAAATATCAGTTTACTATTAGGAAATATAAATTAGTTTATTAGTTTATTAAATTATTACTAAATCAATATAATATTAGTTTATAAAAGTATACTGAAAATAAGACATTTTTTTTGTACAGATTGAGCTTCGGGCTTTAAATAAGGGTTGGGTTTGGGCTCGTGGTTGCACATTTTCTATTGATAAAGAGGTTTGTGTTAATTATGAAACTATGATTTTTTACAAATTAAAATTTTTATTTAATTCTAGTCTAGTATAAAAAATGTTTTAACATTTCTATATATATTAATATAAATTTTGTTATTTAAATATTATATAATAATATTAACCATATATGCATATAACTTCCAAGTTGAGCTTATTAGGGGTTATTTAACTTGGTTTCTATCCGCTAAAGCCATCATTGGACTCCAAAAGTTTGATACCCAATTAGACTTCGAATCTAATTATCCCTGATAATGTGTGGGTATGGTACATATCTCAACTAGACCTAACTCAAAAGAAAATAGTTGCTTGAACCTGCAAATTTATAGATTTTATAGTTGCTTAAGTTATAAACGATTTGTTACTTTTTATTAACTATTAAAATATTGTTAGCTATTAAAATATTATAATTATTAAATTATTGTGTTTATTTAAAATACAATAATTTCTGAAATTTCATATCTTCAGAAATATTGCTAATTTCTAGGCTAAAACTAATTAAATGTAATTTTCTACTATTTATAGCTTAAATTATAATTACTATTAATTACTATTCAGAAATAATTATTGTTAATTATATTAATATTAATAATTAAAATGCATTATTTTTTCATTATTATTCAATATTTTTTGCAGTAAAATACAATTAATTTAATTTTTTTAATTATTTTTAGTATTTTAGTTAAGCTTTAGGTTTTTCAGAATTTTTCAACTCTTCATTCATTTTTTGTGCATTTTCATTATTTTTCAGTAATTTTTGCATATGAGTATTTTTCAATAATGTTAATATTTTCAGCATTTATTTTTGCATAATAGTCACTACAAAATTAATTTGCTTTTGCTTTCAGTAAAAATAAATTAAATAACTAAATAAATATCATAGTTAATAAAAAAATACAACTAATTTTCAATATTTTTCAATAACTTCTGGCTTGAGTATTTTTTAATATTTTTTGGTATTTTTTAATAATAAAATACTAATAATTGTACTTTTTAATTATTTTCAGTAAATACCCTTATCTATATAAAACATTGTTACTTTTTTAATATTTTTTAATTACTTTTAGTATTCTAATTATGTTTAGATTTTTCAGAATTTTCCAGATTTTTAATTAATTGTTGGTATTTTTTCATTATTATTCAGTAATTTTTGCATGAGTAATTTTGTAGTAAAATACTGTTAATAAAACATGTTCTACATTTTTAAATATTCATTAATTTTTATCATTTTAATGAGTTCATTATGCACAATAAAGGTCTCAACTCATAAAAATTATTAATTAATTAAAAATGCATTAATACAAAGTTATCTAATAATATTATTAAAACTATCAATTAATATTTTTATATTTAAGTTTATTATTTTTAATTAATTTCTGTTATTTTTACATTATTATTCAGTAATTTTTGCAATAAAATATTGTTAATAAAATGGGTTTTTTATTTTAAATTTTCATTAATTCTTATCATTTTTAATGAGTTCATTATGCACAATAAAGATCTCTACTCATAAGTTATCTAATAATATTATTAAAAGTTTAAAACTATCAATTAATATTTTTATATTTAAATTTATTATTTTTATTAGCCTTTATTAAGTTTGATTTTTAAGTAGAATTAAAACACATTTTTAATATTTACTAAGTTTTGTTAATATTTATTTTTAGTGAAAGTTTAGTGGATTTTAAATTAATAATTTTTTGATTGTCTAACCTCAACCTATTTATATTATTACTATTATCTCTTTTAAATGTTATAATAACATGCATTAAAATAAGAGGCCTTGAAAAATCCAAATGTCTTTTTCTCTCTCTCTCTCTTAAATGTCTTTTTTAAATGTAATAATAACATGCATTAAAATAAGAAGCTTTGGAAAACTCAAAGGTCTCTCTCTAATAGTGTGCAGATTCATTAATCTAATCAAGATAAGCAATGATTACTATTTTATATTTTAAAACAAAAGAAAATAAGAAAAAAAGAAAAAATAGAAAAAATAGATAAATAGCCTATCTCAAAAGAGAGAGAATTGTTCTATTATGTTGCCAGGCCTTCATTTCATCATTTACTTTGAACTTCATCATGCCTAGCAACAAGATTTTATTTCTTCACTTTTAAATGTATACTCACGTCTTACAGCTACATATAGTTGATTGGGCTTGAATCAATTGTTCAGCAGCTCCTCTCTACACAATCTATATCCTTGCAATGGTGATCATGGGTCGATCTTTGCACCTATGATAAGGGCAATAGCCTAGGCCCAAGCGTGGGTCCGGCCAGGTTTGATTCTAGGCTTACATCTTTTATATAAAATATTACAATTGTATAATATATTATATTGAATAGCATATAATAGCATATATAAAATATTATTTATAATATATATTATAAGTATCATGTCCAAACCGCACATTAGATCCAAGCATCTGTCTTGAAATTCAAAATATCATTTCAGACTAAATCTAAACTCTAAACTCCAATATTTCACTATTCATCAACTAAAGGAGTCCATTTTACTGTTCCCGATTGACTGAATCCTTTAAAGCCTAATTAAAATTGCTCAACTGCACTCTAATCCACTCAAACCTTTCAACCCCAAAACTCACCCTTTACCATCTTGCCAAATTTCAGAGAAAAACTCCCACGTTTAACCCTTAACCTTTAATTGGCCAACCCAACCCTAACTTAGAATACTTTGAGCCATTGGGATCTACTATTCCACCCATCCAATTGGAAATGTCTTTTTTGTCAATATCAAACACCTACAAATACATATCCACAACATTTCACTCCAGATCTCCACCATCTTGCCTTACATCAGATCAAGACTCCATTTTAATCCACTTCATTTGTTGAAACCTCTAAGTCCTAGATTTACCCCTATGGTCCAACTCTAGACCCATCAGGCACTATTAGTAACCTCCAGATATCTTCAAACACTTAACCTTTTATTTTTTGTGCAACTTTATTTACCCCTCCATTAAGATAAGATTCCATTTCGAGCCTTATCATTGATAAAAAAAACACCCTTGATTCTAACATGCCCAAACTAATCAAATGTTAAAGACTACAAATTTCCCTAAAGGCTTAGTTTGAAAGGAGTACAAATGCAAATATATAGAATGCAAAACCTTATATTTGTATTATTTTCTATGTATTTGCACTATACATATTTGTATTTGTACTCTTTTCAAACTGAGCCAAAAGGGCAAACCGTGCTAGGGTTTCTAGGGTGAAATTCAATTCTTTTATCAGTCTAAGAATTCGAGAATTGAAAATTTCATTAGAGAAACCAATTTCTCCTAAGACTAATCTAGCTATAGATGACCCAATTCGGTTTCCAATTTTAAATAGGTCCATACCCGATATGGAGGTCAGAAATTGCCAAACCCGAAGTTGTTGTTCACACTCAAATTAAAGCCCGAATCAAACTCCAAGTCTATACTTTGTGTGCAGCAGCTATTAACTACTAGAGAAATCTAGGCTTTTGCTAAACAAATACAAAGAAAATAAGAGAGAAAAGTCTCCTTCAAAGGCCTAATCAAACAGGAATCTCTCTTAAGCCCTGATTTCCCCAGGCACTTCTCAAATCCTTGGCCTCCCAGGCACTCCAAGTAAAGCCCTAGTCTCCCAGGCATCAATAAAATTGTACTTCATACATTCATGTTCATATATGTTTACATGCATAATATGCTTACTCAACTTACATGAAATACTAACATGCTAACATTGTTTTCTAGCACGGCTGTGGGGAGCTGAATTTAGAGAGGTGCACGTTAGCATTATTTTCTAGCTTTTCTCATACTAGTCGCCCTATAATGATAATTCTTCCACACGACTAACCCCTGAATAAAAATTAAAAAATATTCAGGCTACTGGTTTATAGTATTCGGGCTGCAAAGGACTGAAGGAGCTCAATAAGTTTGATGTTGATACGAAACAAATGTTCAGTATTATTTCTTGAATTCAAAGACGTGTTGGCCTTGATGTATAAGGTGAACATCATAAAAAATATTTTAGGGCATCATAACAAAGACTAGTCATAAATGAATCTGTCATATATATATAAGGTGGTGAAGAAATTCTCATTTTTTATTTTTTTTATTCCATATTATTTTTGAAATAACCAATGAGATGCACTTCTCCAATAACCTAAATAACCTCTTCTCCTAAAATTTCTCCTAAACTACCTCCCCCACTATCCCCTACTTTCTCCTAAATTATCTCTAATTCTTATTAATTTCTAAATTATCTCTAATTCCTATTTATCCTCTCCCCCACTTTTTATTTATATCTATCTAAAGAAAGTTTGAATTAAAAATTTTAAGAATTATTTAAATATTCTAACAAATTTATATAATAACTTTAAAATATTTATTAAAAACATAAAAAATAATTTTATATTTTTACAAAATATATCATGAAATTATGTACTAACAATTTAAATTTTGTTTTTTTCTGGATTATCAATTTAAATGTTATTCAAATAATAAAAATTTAACATTAAAAAACAAAATCTTATTTAAATATTCAATAAATAAATATCTTAAATAACAAAATATTATAAATAATTAATATAACAAAATATATAGTAATATGTAATAGCTTTAAATAAATAAATAAAATTCAAATAACAAAAATTTTAAAATATTTTACATATTATTTAAATATTTGAAAAACTAATTATTTAACATAACTTGATTTTAAATAGTTAAAATAACGAAAATATTTAAATAATATGTAAAATATTATTTAACTAAGAAATGATAGAACTATTTAAAATTATATCTCCTTGGGGGGAAGGATTACTCTTATCAGAGCCACCTTAGCAAATCTTCCAGATTACTATCTCTCGGTGTTTAGTACGCCTCAAGCTATTGGGAAGAAATTAGAGAAGATAATGAGAGACTTTTAGTTAGATGGGAAGTAGTGACTAGAAGGAAGGATTTGAGAAGGTTGGGCATCGGAAAACTTAAGGAGAGGAATGAAGCTCTCTTGGGCAAGTGGTTATGGAGATTCCCAGGTGAGACAGATAGGTTGTGGCACAAAGTGGTAACCAGTATTCATGGGTTCTTAGAGAATGGATGAGATGCTGGAGTTTCCAGTAGGGCTTCAAGCTTGTCACCTTGGAAGGCAACTCACAAAGTTCTCCCCTCGTTTCTTAGTCGCATCGGATTTGGTCTTAATTTAGGTAATAAAATCAAATTCTGGGAAGATATTTGGGTGGGGGATTCTTAAAAACCCTCTTCCCTCCATTTTTGCTCTTTCGTCCCTCAAAGGTAGACCCATTGCTGATTTTCTTGCCCCCACCCCACCATTGTCTAGTCCAACTTGGAACCTGGGACTTCATAGAAATGTCCAGGACTCAGAACCGGAGTCTTTGTCTTCTCTAATTCAGGTGCTTGATGGGGTGTGGCTTGACATTTCTAAACAACACACCAAACTCTCGTCTCCCCATCCGTTAGGTGCTTTCAGTTGTGCCTCTTTTTTCAAGTCTTTGTCTTCTCCTACTCAACCCAAGGAACCCTCCTTTTATAGGAAATTCGATGTTGACCTATCCCTCATTAGGTGGGTGCTTTTTGTTGGGAAATATATCATAGTGCAATTAACACTAGTGATCTATTGTAGAAAAAAAGACCTGGCTGGTGCCTTTCACCAAATTGGTGTTGTTTATGTAAGTCAAATGGTGAGAATGCTTTTCATATTCTTGTTTCCTGTCCTCTTGCTAGCAGCATTTGGGATTGGTTTCTCAACCTATTTGGATGCAGACGGGACACCCTGATGAGCTTGGAAAGATTATTTGCGCCATCGACATTTAGATGGCCAAAGCGAAGAGGGAGAATATTATGGAGATGCACAAGGGCAGCAATACTATGGGTAATATGGACGGAAAGAAATCGGAGATTATTTGAAGATAAGGAAAGAGGCAAGGCAGAAATGATAGAAAGTGTTATGATGAAGGTGATCTCATGGGTGAAAACACTTAACTTATTTTCAAATGTTACAGTGGATGATATGATCAGAAATTGGAGGATAGCTGCTTCTTCTTCCATGGCAAAAAGGAAGATCTTGAAGGAATGGGTGCCCCCTGAACAAGATTTGTCAAATTAAATTTTGATGGCAGCAATTCGGAAATCCAGGAAAATCTGGAATCGAAGGGGTTATAAGAAATGAAAGAGGAGATGTGTTGGGGATGTACTCGGGTCCTATTGGAATGGGTAATTCTAGCTGAACCAAAGGCAATGGTATTTGGGATACAAAATGCTAAGGAGATGGAGGTGGAAAGAATGGTTGTGGAAGGGGGCTCCAAAGTATTATAGTTGGCTAAAATAGCAGGACAACACACCTTGGATATTTAGAAATGACATCAAGAAGATTAAAAGTTTATCCAAGGATATGCATCTTTCAATTCAGTGCACTCATAAAGCTACACATGGATTTGCAGACCAGCTAGCCAAACAAGGGGTGAATAGGGATTACTGCTTATGGGCCCAATTGTAAATGTGAAAAATAGATTTATTAGTGGATGCACTATAGTGGGGTAGCTGAGGCTACTCGTAAACTATAACCCCTATAATTGCTATACATGAATAAAACTTCTTTTTACTAATAAAAAAATATGTAACTTAAAAATTTTCTTAAAAGTAGAAAAATAATTATGATATAATGTTGAAATTAATAATAATTTAATGTCTTACAAAATTAATAATGAAATTATGTATTAATAGTATAAATTGTGATTTTATGGATTATTAAATTCAGTAAATAACAAAAATAAATAAATATTTTACATATTATTTAAATATTTAACACAACTATATCTTAAATAGTTAACATAACAATATTATGTAATAAATTTAAAAAATTTCTTAAAGTATAAAAATAATTATAAAATAATATTGAAATTAATAATAAAAATTTAATATCATATAAAACTAATAATGAAATAATGCAATAATAGTATAAATTATAATTTAATGGATTATTAAATTCAATAAATAAATAATATTTTAAAATTTAAATATTTTACATATTATTTAAGTATTTAAATAACAAAATATTTAACATAACTAGATTTTAAATTAGTTAAAATAAAGAAGTTATGTAATAAATTTAAAAATAAATCTGAAAAGTAGAAAAAATAATTATAACATAATATTGAAATTAAAAATAATTTAATATTTTACAAAATTAATAATAAAATAAATTTAATAATAATTTAATATTTTTACATAATATTGTAAATAACTAATTTCACTTATATCAATTAATAATTCAAGAAAATAATGTTCATAAAAATTAATATTTATTAATAATAATTTTAAACTCCTAATATATATTTATTATATACTCATATATAATAATAATAATAATAATTATTATTATTATTATTATTATTATTATTATTATTGTATTTTAATTATTCTTTATTATTTTTTGTGATAAATGTATTTTCAATAATTATATATAAATTTATTTTTATTTTACCATTAGGCCCATGATTTTTATTCCAAAAATACCCTTAACACTTTTTTGTATAGAAAACAAAATTAACTAAATATAACCAATAGAGTGGTTGACTATATCTTATTAAGGGTAAAAAATGGTATTTTAATTTTTTTATTAAATTTATTTAAATGAATATTAGAATCGACATTGTCATTTACCATTATCATCTAATGGAAGATTGATTAAATCCATTGCAAATTATAAATAATGTTTTAGTAAAATACAAACTATAGAGTAGATTTTAGTAAATCCATGAAATTATGAGGTGTTTTAGTAAATGAACATTTCTATTATTTAACTTTCGCTTAACAAATCTCATGCATCACTCAGGTCCCCCTAGTGAAGTAGTAAAAAATAGAGAGGAACACTGGATACTCCATGTATTATGTATAAAGCCATTGTATGTAGGAACCAAAAGATTTTCATCTTGGTCAAAACATAGAATTAAAAAAAAAAAATTGTGAAGAAATTGTTACATAGCAGTATCTCTATCCATCGAGAAGCACGATAAAAAATAAACTGTTGCAGCCTTTAGGCCAAGTGTAATTACGTAACACAAAAGCCAAATGGAAAATGAGTCGTCCATGTTAACTTTCTAGGTTATAACACAATCTTTGCACTTCTAAATTAAAGAAGGCTTTCACTTACAGCCAGGAAAAAAATGCAAAGCCTCCCCCAAGCCGGAGACCAAAAAAACAAAACACCCTTGTAACCCCATAATTTCCATTTGTAAACATTGCTAGGAGCTCATTGGGTGGCCATGCTTCCTTTATGATACTTGAGTCTCGACGAGCAAGCAGTACCAGGGACTGTCTTCTGGACCTTCACTAGTCACATTTTATGTTTCTGTAAATCCTCCTCACAAACAATGTAGAGCCAAGATAACCTACAGCTCCTGAGCATTCCAAAAGAGACAATCACCAATGTTAGCTCAAACGTAGAGAACATGATAAATAAAAAAACAACTGTATGTAAAAGAGAGGCACATCCAGCGCATCAAGGGATGTCCCATTAAGGGGTTTAAAAGGAATTCAACAATATAAAAGCACAAACAATGTAACCGCTGTAAAAACTTACCGCAGAGAATTCCTAACCCAAGGCAAAACATCAATGTGTATCCAAAATAGAAGCTAGTCTGGAAGAAGCCTGACATTTTTGTCTTGACATAGTAGTAGTATATAGAATAGAGATAAACATAGATAGCTGTTGATGCAGCAGAGAAGAATGAAGTCCATTGCCAGTGATAGTTCTCGGCATTTAGCAAGAAATATGTTCCCACAATTGTGACACAAACGGTAACAACAATGAGAATTAGGAATACCAGCAACATAAATCCATAAACATAGTACACCTGCAAAACAAGAAAAGCACGTAGAAAGCATAATTAGGTATAGTTTTTTGAACATCCCCCATTTGTCAACACATAAAGGGGAACTGGCAACTGGTCAACAGTTCAACCTCAGGGCCAAACTGTTGACTCATAAAATCAAACTTAAATCATTTTAAAGAGGCCAACAAATCATAAGAAAATTAAAGTAATGCAACATAGGGAAAAAAGTTCCTGATTATATCAACTAAAGAAGCTCAACCAGGTACGTTCCCTAGACCATATTTCTATCATGTGGAGGAAAACATGTAGAGGATCCAGACCTTAGACAGTGGACTCACTAGATTCACCATGAGCAGATTTGCACTCCACATTAACTCTTTACCAAACTTCATATTGGAGTTTTTCCCTATCTATAACAGCCATGCAAACTTTTATATATTTATTTGTTAATACTTTTTTTTTGTTTTAAAAGCTTCTCATAAAATAAGGTTTATTCTGAACAGGTAGCAAGGACCCTCAGGCAGAATGTTTTCACTGAACCAAGGATGGGGAAAGGAACACAGAGATTCATTTTGAGCCTACTGTTTTAAAAGTAAGATATACAACTAAAGTACCAGGGGTTCCTAAAAACACAAGGCTCAAGGCAAGAAAAAAGTAAGGTGCCATTTTTATTGAAGGTGACCCCAAGGTAGGATAATAGAGATCCATGATGAAGAAGTTCATTATTCTTTGATTTTTTAGATATGCTTAAGTGCTGGTACTTTTCATGAAAATGATTCCCAATATTCATATTCATAAAGAAGGGTAGGTATAACGTTTACCTTGTAATTCCAAAAGGATGTGAATACAAAATACATCTCAATGAAGATGCTGCCAAATGGAAGAAGGCCTCCCATTAGAGAGACAACAGAAGGTGTGAGATACCATTTCTTCTCAGGGATAGGGCGTGGAATAGTCTTCACACGGCAGGGATTGTTTGGAGCACCACTCCAGTTCCTTCCAACAACAGTACCAAGAAGTGCAAGAGGGAAAGAGATGAAAGCCCAAATTACAAACACAACAACCATTGTGCCAAAAGGAATAGCTGCTAGGGATCCGTAGAATATGGCAATTGTGTTTAGTATGAAACCAATGCCAAAGCACATAAACGGGAAAAGGGATGCTGTGAGAATCATCGATTTTATCCAGTTTTTACCTGACATTATGGCATAAGAATTGAATTAATTATGTTGAAAGCATAAGCTGAAGATGAAAGAGAAAAGTAACTGCAGAAAAAATACTTAAATGGAACTGAAAAAATCAGTGGCCTTCAAAACGAAAGTAAAAGAGGATATTGAATGATCAAAAAAAGAACATACCACCATTGCGTGAGTAGAGTCCACCACTCACATAGCCCGAAATGAACGACGTAAGAGCATAACATACTATGAAAGTTGTCACAATTGCTCCACGACTGAGCAACAAATTTAGCATCACAATTTAATTATTAAAACCAAACTAATGAAATAAAGTAAACATGTGAAAAATAAAGAAGAAAAACAAGGGAAACATAAAAGATAGCTTGCACAAAGGAACCAACTCTATTCCATCAAAGCAACTAGGCAAAAGAACTGACTGGCACAAAATGAAGGAATAAATCTCTACGTACCCAACATACAACATTCCAATGATCGCCAATAAGATGACAAGGAGGACAAGCATTGTAAGTTGAGCACCTGTGCCAACAACTGCTGATAGTAGAACCAAGTTGCGCGGAGGCCGAAAGACGTCCCCATGGACAAGTTTCCAACCTGATTCCTCACTTACATCTCTTTCCTGATGGCAGGGAGAAAAGTAACCAACCACTGAGCTATTATCACTACCTAAAGCATTCAAAGATGGGGAAAAAAGATAATTCAACAAAACCAAATAAATAGTATTTAAAAAACAGAGAGGGAAAGTAATATGGTCACCAGAGTCTCCAGATCATCATCTTCTCGTGCATATTTTGCATAATCATTTCTAAGAGTTCTCATCAATATCATTGAGACCAAACCAGTAAGGAAGATAACCATCATGAAAGAATTGAAAATGGAGAACCAATGAATCTGCAGATAGGAGAACCATTTAGTGGTTTCAATAATCAAAGTTCTTGAGGAAGGTATAAAAATGCCATAAAAACATTGAACTAAAAATTCATCTTAAGTAGCTTCTCAAATCCTGAAAGTAACAGTTATCAACATATTGTGAAAAACGGAAACAACTACTGATAAATAGTTCAGATTGCTGAAAATGAAAGCACAAGCTATCACTGAGAGAAAATGAACCAACTAAACATGCACTAATGACCATTATTCACCTGGTGCTCAAAGAAAGGGTAGTCTAGGTAAATGTCAAAACGTCGTGCAAAAGTGACATTTGTTGGAATCCATTTGACAGAGTAGGTCATGTCCAATTTCTTTCCCACTTCCAAGGGTTTAGGGGTTTCTTGAGTGAGATTAACATGAATAATCTGCAAAACAAGAAGCAAATTTAATACAAAGGATATGCCCTAAAAATTGAAACATGTGATCCACAAGGAATATCAGAATCCATGACCTGATCTCTATTGTATTTGACAACAATGTTCTTGTGTGTGAAAAGAACATGCTTGCCACTATCACTGTTTTTATCAGGATGCAGATCACCAACAAAGCCTGGGCATCAATAGCATAATTTAATGAATCATGTCAAATCATCTTAAGACTCAAAAATTAGTCAATAGAGTCTATAAATATGCATACCCCATAAAGGCAGATCATCTGGATGAGTCACATCATAAAACGGTTGCCATGTTGAAGAGGGAATGACAAATGAGTAAGAGTTCCGAAAAAGAACATAATGAGAACAGAAGAAACACATTATAGACAAATGAACATGCAAGACTAAAAAAGCATATTCATTGAGCAATCCAGGCAGTAAAGGAACAAAAAACAATGAACAACATACCCATGAAGAATTCAAACCAATATGTATTTTCAATTGCATCCTTGAATTGCTTAACCTTTGTTGCATCCAGTGCAAGTTCACAAATGGTAGCTCTGTCCACATTTTCTGCAAGGAAAAGACAGATAATTGATGTGGTCAAATAATTCATTTAGTGCTTCTTAAACATAAACAAGATACTGAAAGGTCTACATACTCTGGAACTTTATGTCAATCTGGCTGTCAATGAGTTCATTTCCACCGAGAACCTCACCAAGGCCACCCCACTTATGAGCAGAATTGCCAGGTGGTTGGCAGAATGGAAGGCTGTAATAGTTATATGTTTCTTGTGGATTATTATAAGGGCCAACTTTATTTACCCAAAGTGTAACCAGATCATCTTGTTGATACTGCAGGCAGTCACCTTACACTTTTAGCAAAATCCAACCAGATAATATGTTTTACTCATCAAATTAACACCAAGATTCAAAGTACCAGATATACAAAGAGTATCAAAACGGCAATTTTAATATACAAAATAGATATGATGGAAAAATTAAGATACACGTGGATACACTAGAGAAACTCAAATAATCCTATATATATATATATATACGAATTACAAGAAATCTGCTTTTCTGGCTATAAATAAGGTACAAATGCACAAGAAACATATACTATAATACCCTATGAATAAAATGGTCACAACCCATTGAAAACATGCCACATTTACAAGATGTAGGTATCATTGGATAAATAACCAAATAATCTATCTCTTAACCATCATAATCATACAAAATGTAGGCTGAAAGGATAGTTACATGACCATTTTATCATAAGCTTTGACCCTTAAAATGTAGGCTGAAAGGATAGTTGCATGACTGCATCTTCAACTCTCTTAAATGCCAAAAGCTTTCTAATAAGACTAAAAACTAATTTGACCATTCAATATGATTAACCCTCTTCTAAGACAAAATAAACCAGTAAAAAAACTCAAAATACTAAAACTCTAATGACCAAGAAAATAACATGAAATTTCCATTGGTTCAAGAATGAAGAAACTCGATACTTTTCCTCATGGAAAATTCTTGGGTCATTTAGGAACTCACTAACCACCTAAATGGCAAACTCTCTGATCAGGAGATAGCCCAAATTAATAATTTCTGGTACTTTGGATTAATCATCTACAATGAAATTAAAGAGGATGTTTCCATAGATTAGAGAAAGGTGATTAAAATGGACATGTGCATCTAGTGTGCCATATGATTGACACAAACCAATTACCAAAAAAATAAGTGATTGACATAAACTAATATGACTAAAAGGAATATTCGTTTAGACAGTTGCAAGTCTATCATTGCTATATCAGTCGATGTCCGGGTAATGCAGGATCCAAAGAGTCAAACTTTTTATGTGCTGGTAATACAGGAATTTTCTGGACTGTTTATGTATGACAGAAGTGATATTTTGGTCATTTGATTATTATTGTGGTACTTTGATCATTTACAAATATGTAGATACAGCCTATTAGTTTCAGTTGTCTTGTGATATTTCAATTGTTTAGAGCCACTGGTCAAGTAGTTTAAGAGCTATTTAGTTTTTTTTAACGTATTTTATAAGTCGCAGAATTTTCCTAGGTATAAAGTTGCAAAAATGAAAAATGAATTTTTGAGCTTATTTTCTACTTGTGTGACTTCTGGCATATGTTTCCAAAGACCCTAGAGTTATTCTAGAAACCCTACAAATGATTCTTAGGTTTGAGTGATCCAAGATGCTACACTTGTCTCAATCATTCTGCTGAATGCCCTATTTGCTCTTGATGACAGAATGTTATAGGCTGATAACATGTAGATATCAGAGGGTGGGTAGGGAGGCAAATGTCTTGGCAGATTATCTTGCTAAACTGGGGTCTACTAGGGATCATTTATTTTGGGCAGCATTGTAATCTTTATTTCTGATCTCTTGTAATGTTTAGGGAATTAGGGGAGGGTGCATCCCGTGCCTCCTCCACACCTATAAGTAAATCTTTTTTCCACAAGGTCACAATCCCTCCTGAAGAACCCCACGAGGGAGTAGCCACCCACTTTATAACCCTGGAACTCCACACACTCCTTGCCCATTTGAAATCAAAATCCATTCTTTTGGACTCTTGAAGCATTACCACATCTGGATTAAACTTCTTAATTACCTCTTTAATTGTCGCTCTCTTCCTAATGTTGCCCAAACCCTCACATTCCAACTTAGGATTCTCATTGAAAACTCTTAGCCTCAACCCTAACTCCTCCAAGATCTATTTAGACCATTTTCTTCTATCCCCTTTCACTTCAAACTTCTTGTCCCTCAGAATATCTCTTTTCAATCTCTCCACTTCACTCAGCTTTCTCTTCTTCATCTTGTTGTCCTCCTTTTTTTGCATGTAGGCTTTTAGGTCATTCGGGTTCTTCAGCTTACACCCCAACTTTTTCACAAACTCTGCAACTGACTCTTCCCCACTAGTTTCCTCTTTTTCTAAAGTTGCACTCTCCTCACTCCTAGGAAACTTCTCGTTCCTTCTCACATTACCTCCATCAACAGCCCTTTTTGTCCCCTCCATGCTCCCTCTCTGCATTTCCTTCCTCTCCACTTCACTCAAAAGGCTCTCTATGATTTCCCATATTTTTGACTCTACAAGTTTTCTCACCCACCCCCCCATTGTAAATGCACTATGGCTTTCAGACCAAGGGCTTCCGACTCTTTGTTGGGAGGAGAATTTGGAACAAGGGACACTAAGCGCTCATTAGTAGCCAAAACTGAATTGACAGAGTTGAGGGATTTACCTGAGGCAGAGATGTGAGGAGAGAAAGTAGGCGAAAGAGTGGTAGTCACTTATTTTTTGAGAAATTGGAGCACTCTGTCTCCCCGAGTTGGGGGAAGAAAATCTTTGTTGTTGTATCAACACAAAGACCCCTTTCTATACCCAAGTATGTACCTCTCTGTGAGGTACCCTTGTTTAGCTGTAAGATGACCCAAGCTACCTCCTTTTCGCCTCTTGCAAAGCGCTAGAACTAGGGAAGGGCTCAGCCGAATTTGGGTTAAGATCATTCACCCACTCCTCCCCCTCCTCCTTTTCCTCCCCCACCGAATTCCATATAACAATCCAGGCTGAAAGAATCCTTGTTCTGTTCTTTAGATAGAGCTCCGTCTTCCACACTGCCTAAACTCCCATAAGCTTCCGATCTTTCATCATAGTCAGAATCTGAGCCGCAGCTTATCCAACCTTGGTCAGACTCTTCCTTCTCTTCTGTTCTAACTCTCAAATAGTGCGGGTTCGGGTGATCAGAAACGTGGTGTCCACAATCGAGAGGGCAAGACCTAGACGATGATAGATGAACGTTACCATCTATCATTGCCCCATGTCTGCCCCGCCCCACGTGATGATTTAAGTTGTCACTTGGGCTTTTAATAAAACCACCCAAAACAAAGGGCTCACCCACTGACCCATCTAGCCCAGACTTCCTTAAAGTCGGTTCAGACAGTGACTTTGAGCTCACTTGAACCTTACCCCTTTTAGCCACATCAGCATAGGACGGGCCACCCTCTTTAAACATCCAAACTTCAAAAAAAAAATTGAATTAGAAGCCTTAATAAGAAAACTTTGAGACTTGGGGCACCCCTGCGACTGTTCCCCTTCCTCTGTAGCTCGCCCACACGCACCAGGCTTTCCCGCCAGCACCTGAAGGCCACGTGTACACCAACCTGCAGACTCGTCAGCTCCTTCAACCTCTGTTCGTCTTCCCCAGAGCGACACTTCATCTAATGAAGCTAACAGACCTTGTACCGGGCATCTTTTGAGAGAACTTCGAAGGCGCGCGACAAGTACTCCGGCTTGATCCTAACAACCTTAAGTTCCACAGCTCTCAACTTTCTTAAGTTAGTAGTGTTCATTGCACAATATGTTGATTTTGGTAAAATTTCATGTCACTACCCATGGAAATAGAAATATGTTGTGGAAATATTAGGGAAATTAGGGACATTTTAAGCCATACTTGTAACACACTATTTCCCATTTTACCAAATGATCATTTTTCCCAACCCCTAGGTCCCATAAGAAGTCCCTAATTATCATCTCCATTTTCCTTGCCACTGCTTGCAAATCTCTAACACTATAGGTGGTACACAGGAAGACTGGCCAATGGGTACTTGATAAGGGTAATCCTACCTCCCAAAGAGATAATTTATCTTCCATACATCCAACTTCTTTGAAAATTTTCCTAGAAATATCTTCCAAATATCATCTTTTGGATTAGAACCTAAAGGAATATCTAAATAACTAATGGGCCAAGGCATGAAAAAACATCCCAAAACTTCAACATAGAAGGTAAGTAAGAACCATATCAATCCTCAAATTAGAGAGCTTTTCAAAAAATTACACCAACAACCTTAGATTCCTAATCCGTTGTGATCCTCCCACCTCACAAAAGAGAATCATATCATAAAAAATTTAATGTCTGTGACCACCATCGTATCTCTACCAACTATCTAAGTAACAAAGGCAACATTTTAGACCCTTATTTTGTATGTATACTATGTCAATGTAAACACCATGGACAAGGTCACTATAATCGAGTCTCCAGAGGTCCTAGAATTTGGCAACAGGATGAAAACGCTGGGAAGAAGAGAAATGGTCGGACCCTACAGGGGCTGCACTGTGTACCCACCAACAAGGATTAGGCCCTCATAGTTCTAGCAACGTTGGTGACAGAGTAGGTCAGTGAAGGTGTGAAAGGAGAGAAAAAGTGGGTAAAAGGGTTTGGATCAGAAAGAGGTGGAGAGAGAAATCTGGGTCCCTCTTTCAGATATGGGTAGCCCTTTTATATTTTTCTTTTTCCTTTCCAATTGGTGAACTTTCTAGAATTTCTAGGAACTATACTATGTAAATGTAAGTGGCTAGCTGTTGACAGCTGGCTAATAATCCTTAGGCCTAATTCAAGGATTGGCTTGGCTTGTTATTTTGTGGCCCAAGCTGGACCAGGCCGGTTCTATTTTGGCTTAAAACAGATCCAACCAGGTCTATCCCCTTTTATATGTCTGCACATACAGTTAGAAATAACAAACTATTTTAATGGTATCACTTTCCTATAAAAAGTTCGCAGATCCATGTTTTCTTGTCTGTCTTGCCAAGTCATCCTCTATGGCATGCACCAAACTCCAACTCCCATGTCCATTCCATGCAACACTCTGTAGCAATCATTAAGATAGTACTAGGAAATGTGGTAGGGCCACAGAAGTCTATGAGATCTACATAATGAGTTCATAAACCTCTTATTTATCTAATAATGAATGATGAGACGGTCAAAAGTTCCCCTCCTTTTCAAACACAAAGATGAAAAGCATGATGAAAGAACTTCTTGGTGTATGGTCTCTTGGTTCAATCATAGAAATTTCTATTGAATGACAAGAGAGAAGAAAGAGGGAACAAGACACAAACAAGAGCTGTTATGAAGGCCCTACTAGAGGAAAATACAAAAAACATATAATATAAATTACCCACCAATAAAATGAAAAAAGCATACATCACAACTCTTATACTGTCAACCCCCAGTAAAGCTCATTCCTATTCATGCCTCCTCTAGATAGGAGTAAGCTCTCTTTCAATTTAAATGCCGATCAAAAAATAAAAATAAAAATTGATGAGTGCAGCTGGGGTACAACTTGGGTATGGAACCTTGTAAGTATTAAAACATGTATGCGACTCCTATTTTTAGGCATACTATAGTTCACATATGCTAAACTATCTAGGGGAATATTTTATTCCTTGAAAAGGACAAGTCTTATCATGCTGTCTTGCATGAGCGAAAAACCTGAAGAGAATAACATAAGAAAAACTTTTCTGAAGATACAACAGAGAAACAGACATCAATGACTATGCTTCCAATTCACCACCAGTTGTTGACTTTTGAGAAGTTTGACTATAGAGGTGGATTAACATATTGCAGATAACAGATTCTAATATAATGACAAAAAGAAACACTTGCACACATAAATTCTTTGATTTCATGGAACCCAAATAACTCAGCTCCGACTCAAATTCAAAAGAAAAAGAGTACAATACAGTGTCACAAGGAAAACCAGCAAAATCAAGAAGAAAGGCTGCACTTGTCAATTGAATGATAATTTAAGCATTAAAAAACAGGGACAAAATCCTTATCACAACCCCACCCCCAACATAGCAGTGAAACTTACAGAGAAAGAGCTTTCTAGTGCAAAGAAACAAAGATGCATCACAAAAGGGATCCTAATAGCTAGGAGAACCCATTAACAAGTGATCACCAAAAGAATGAGGAAAGGAACGATTAAATAACGCGGATGTCAAATCTTCAAAAGGTATAGGTTTACTTTCCACGACAAGGAACCAAGAAATTGACGGAATCTAAAAGGGATCCCAAACAATACGGCCAAACCAATGACTAAAAAAGAAAAAAAAAAAATTCTATGCAACCATAGATCACACACAACAAAAATTAACCTAGATCCAGTCCCCAAATAAACAGTATTAACTTGTTAATCAAATATCACCACTAGTCCCTATTTACCAAGTGAACACTGCAACACACGAACGGTTAATAATGAAGTCGAAACACAAAAACCCATTTCGATCCACTGTCCACGAAGCTGACTGCTTCAACTAAACCAAACAAATAATGCTAGATCATCCGAATATATAGCCACAGGAATTATTATTCCACACAAATCACCAAAACATTCACAAGTTGGCCCGTCTCGAACAAACAAATGCCCAGATCTGAGGAAGATAGCACCAAATCGAAGAAAGACGATAAACCCAACAAAAGATGTACGAGTTCCAATACCAAATTCGTCGCCGAGTAAGCTGATTAGGGTTGGAGATCAAAAGAAATAGAGACAGACAGTGTACTTCACCTTGTGATCCAACTCGGAAGCGAAGGCCGGAGAAGCGAAGAGAAGGAAGAGGAAGAAGACGAAGAGGGAGAAGGATCGGACTGCAAAAAGCATCATGGTTGCGGACCAATGTGTCAGTCAGAATAAAACGGGTTTCTTTTTTTGATGAAACCTCTTTCGTTTCTTTTCTTCCTCCGACGCGCGCGAGCGAGGGAGAGAGAGACCCTGATTTTACTCGCGATTTCAACGGTTGTGCGCATTAGAAATTCTTCCTGAAGACTTGTCGTCCTAGTTAGTGTATAAATTGCCGCCTTATGTTTTGAGCTCGATGGGGAGCCATTCTATGAATTAGGATCTCCTCCCAACCACACGTTCCAACCAACACCCCTACCAATTTGATCTAACACCACACATTTCACTATGAAATTAGGACCCACCACAAAAGTGGGATCTACCATGCATTACATATAACATGTGCAGTGCCAGTTGGTAGGACGTTGAAACGTATTTCGTTGGCAGTTGATCTGGACTCCCATTCCATAGAATGGACGTAGCCCATCCCCAAGGCTCAAGTCAGGTGTAGGTACATGTTGATTCACTACAAATGCAATAGCACAGATTGTGCTAAACCGATGCCACAGAGACACTTGCGACAAGTTCATGACTCGGCACACATATGTGAGCTCAAAGCCCAAAATAAGCTTGCAATGAGCTCAGGGTCACCATGGACCTACAAAAGACCCAAAGCTAGGGCATCGAAAAGGAATCTGAAGCCGTCAGAGATCTGTAATGAGCACAAGGCCATCAGGAGCTTGTGTTGAGCTCTGAACCATCGCAAACTTGTGATGAACTCACAGCCATCACAAGTCAAAGACAAACAAAAGAAATACATGATTTATCGAAGCCACTTGTGACAGAGCGCCTAGTAAGATTAGAAAAGACACATAAGATTAGTATTGACGCCATCTGTGCCATGTCAATTTAAGAGACTCGCAAAAAGAAGTATCATACGTGTATTATGAGAATCCTCAAACAAAAGGAAACCTCGTACTGCAAACATCACATAAGACACATGGCGAAACCCTAGCAGTGTCGCCCTGACAACTGACATCGAATCAAAGATTCCCTTTCCATACGGGAATCAAACTCTTTTGGCTCCTTCCTTTCAAGACATCGAGATCTCTCCCTATAAAAAGGGCCCAACTCATAACAAGAATGGCATTCTGTCAGTCACAGCCTTTAGCCTATCCTTTGCCTTTAGCCTTCCTTCGTCTTTCAAAGAGACCCCCGTATGTAACCTTACCACCACACTTACATTAGAATATCTGGTTGTTCCTTGATCACGAAGGATGGCCTCCCGTAGAATCCACCTCTCCCCTATTCCAAAAGAATAGCCCAATGAACATGACAACGTTAACTCGGAGGCTGGAGACTAGATCGGCCAAGAATCAGCCAAGCAATTTGACATCAAATTCCTCTCCAACAAGGTGAACAGTTTCGAGACACTTCGACCGCATTGAGTAGATGCCAGCCGAGATAAGAAGCAACTTGTAGTTACTTCTTCAAAAGTCATCTACAACTGAACATTCCCCTTTCACCCCTGTCGACCCTTCAACATCTATCCCTGCTAACCACTACCCTACTAACACCTAAATCCCAACATGAACGGACACCCTCCCAGGACTAACCCTATGCCTACACAAGATATGGCACAAAGAACCCGCTTCTCCGCCACTAGTCGCCAAAACATAATCTAATGGACAGTTTCACACTTAAGGTGGCTATTTGTGTAGAAGGTAAAGCTAGATGACTTTGTGAAAAGAAAGCCAGTCCAAGTATAAACTAATACGTCACAAAGAGGTCTATTGAGCTACTAGTGTCTATCGATCCATTTTCATTAACTAGGAGTTCCAAGTGATCTCAGGGAGGACAGCATAACATGTCTTGTTGGGCTAACTATTGATACATGGCCTAGAACTGGTCCCATCTACATACCACCAGTGCATCAAGGCCAAACACAGAGGTCGTGTAGTGAGAATTCCAGCTACTCACGTCTTGTTCGACAAAACAGAGACCCATCTTTAGGATGTGATCTACTATATAGAGTTGGACGAAGAAGGTGAGACTAGAGTAGCTAAAGTGGAAAGTGTCCAAGTACCAAATCTAACAAGTGAGCCTCCTTCAGCGCCGGAAAGGAAAAGCGGTCCAGGTGTGTATGGGTCACCGATGAAATGGAGAGAGTTATTATATCATCATGGAGGAATAGGGATGCTGACACACCAGCCACCAAAAAGGCCATCCCCAAGGTATGAATTTATTTGTTCCGTGCTAGAGATGTTGAAAACTGAATAATTACTATAAATCATATGCCTTCACAAAAAATATGCATATTCTAAATTTTGTTGCAATCAGAGTTATTTCACTATGCCACATCAACAAAAGGACATCACGATGGTCTCATCACAAAAGGACTGTGAACATACAAAACAGGACTCATCAGAATCAAAGGAATAACATAGCACATTTATGTATACAATTAACAACAAAAAAATATACTAAAATCACATAAACAATAGGAACAAAAACAAAGAAATGATAAAATATTATGATGAAATCCACACACTCCCTAAGCACATGTAGGATTCCAATAGTGCGATGAAAGAACCCTTAGAGGAGATCAACATGGCCACCGATGGAGTAGGGAATAAACCACTGTACATATCGACCAAATTAGAACCCGAGGAAGGACAAAATTTGTTGGACCTTTTGAAAGGTACAAAAACCTTTTATTCCCTAATCGCATAATAGAGTGCATGTCAAACAAAACCGAATTGTGTCTTCTCTCATAACAACAAAATCCTAGGATGTTTTTGCCTGGTCGTACGACCATATGCCAAGATTGGATTTGTCACTAGTCAAGCATTCACTTAGCATCGATCAAAAGTTCAAACCTATGAAACAACCACAAAGGATCTTTAAGCCAGAAATAACACCAAAAATCAAAGAGGATGTCAAATGACTCCTAAATGTAGGCTTCATCAAACCAATTGCTCACCCGTAGTGGATAGCTAATGTGGTTCTTAGCAAAAAGAAAAACAACCAACTAAGGTTAGTATACAGATATTAGCATATCTCCCACCCCTACCTAGGTGTTGTATCGATTTCAGGGACCTGAAACAGAGCCTACCCCAAAGACGAGTTCCCGTTGCCAAACATGGATATCCTCATTAATTCAACAATTGATAACCAGTTGATCTCCTTCCCAAATGCCTACATTGGATATAATCTAATATACATGGACCTTGTAGATGCACCACACACTGTGTTCAGGACACCCATTGGGAACTTCTACTACAAGATGATGCCCTTTGGCTTGAAAAATGTTGGAGCCACATACTAAAGAGTGATGACGAGTGTGTTTCATGACATGATGCATAAGGAGATTAAGTGCTATGTAGATGACATAGTGGTAAAAGCAAAGAAGAGAGAAGACCATTCCAACGTACTGAGAAAGGTGTTCACTAGATGTAGGGCCTTCAACCTAAGGCTCAACTCACTGAAGTGTGTGTTTGGAGTGCAGTTAGGGAAGTTTCTAGGGTATAGAGTTGACATCGAAATCCACCTAGACGAAATAAAGGTAAAAGTAGTGCTGGATTTTCCTCCCCCAAACATCGAGTCTCAACTGAAAACCTTCATAGGAAAAGTCTCCTACCTTAGAAGGTTTATCCCTAGCCTAGCACATGTAGCAATGCCCCTGCTAAAGTTGACCAAGAAGTCTATAGAATATAAATGATCAACACAACACTAGAATGCTTTAGACTAACTAAAGCAAACACTGGCCAAAGGCCCAACCATATCACCTCCAAAGAATGGCCAAGAGTTTAGGGTGTACATAGCATCAAATTCAGAAGTCGTAGGATGTTTGTTAGCTCAAGAGAATGATGAGGGTGTTGAGTGTCCAATTTATTATGCCAGTAGAAATTTGAAGCCGGCGGAAAAGAACTACTCACACATGGAACAATAGTGTTTAGCGTTAGCCTTCGCTAAATAGAAGTTTAAACGCTACATCTTAGGCCAAAAGGTGAAGTTGATCGCAAGAAGCAATCATATATTACATCGATAGGCCCCCCCTTTCAAGGAGACTTGTGAAGTGGATGATGCAATTAAGTGAACACAACATTGAGTACACCCAGCCAAAGGCAATCAAATTCCAATTAATCGCAGACCTCCTAGTTGCCTTTCCTACCAATGACAATTTCCCTATCTCTGAAGAGGTACCTAGAGAACTTCCCATCATCGTAGTTGTAGATGATAGAGAATGGACCCTAACATTTGATGGGAGTAGTACAAACTCCTCTACAAAAGTCAGAGCCACATTGACTTCGCCCGCTAGAGAAACATCAACCTATTCGTTCAAATTACAGTTCCCCTTCTCGCATAACATCGTAGAGTATAAGGCACAAATACTAGGACTAATAGTAGCTAGAAACATTGGGGAAAAGAAGATAAGAGTAATAGGGGACTCAAAACTGGTAGTTGGACAGATGGATGACAGCATAACAGTAAAGGAGTTGACAATTCTACCGTATAGAACATTGATCCAGAGGTAGACCAAAGACCTGAAAATAACCTATGAGCACTAAAACAGAGCCAAAAACAGATATGATGATGCACTAGCCACCTTGGGATCTAAAATACAACCAAGTGAGAACCCAATCACCATAACAATCCAAAAGCATTGTGAGCCATCAATAGAAAGATTGGGACACTGGTTTGAAACAAAAGATGATATAAAAGAAGATGATTGGAGATATAACATCATACAGAAGCTAAAAAAGCCCAATGATAGCAATGCAAGATGGCAAAATCCTCCTAAGATTCCAACTGGTGAATGGAGTGTTATATCATAGAATGATAGATAGAATCAGGGTAAGATGCTTTGGATCCAAAGAGGCAGAAGTAATCTTGAATGAAACTCATTGAGCATATTGTGGAGGTGTGACTGCAATATTCTATAAGAGATTACAAAGGTTGGGATACTACTGGCTAGAGATGAAAGCAGACTTGGACAAAATACAAAATGATTGTGAAAAGTGTATACCCGAGCCAAACAAAATGAATGCCTCAAAATGGGTGATGTAGATTGGCGAAACTTGTACATAGACTACATTCAGAATGAGATTATGCCAACCAACCCAGTTTTGCGAAGGAAACTTCTAGCAAAAGCTAAAAGGTTCTACCTACGTGATGGAGTGTTATACAGAAAATATTATACAAGAAAGCCTCTCCATTTCCTAGCTGGTGAGGAAATAGAAGAAGCAATGGGTGCATCACATAGTTTTGAACCAGCCCCACACCAAGTACAGATGGCCCTACATAACCACATCCTACACCTAGGATTCTATTGGCCAACAATGCAGAAAGATACCCAAAAGCATGTATGAAGGTGCCACAAATGCCAAGTACATGGCGAACAGATACATCAACCAACCAATGACCTCCACCCCATCATCACACTATGGCTTTTCATGCCTGGGGGTGTAAACCTAATAGGCAAAATACACCTAATAACTCTACATTTTGATGCCTGAAGGGCTTCAATTCAAAGGTATTTTCGGCCTTAGAGTAGTCAAATTGTGTCATTTTCCCAGTTAATTTCAATGTTATGGCATCTGAGGGTCTTTGTGCAAATTCTATACAAAACTGGAAAGTTTACATGGATGAAATGTAGCTTTTGGGAAGTTGGTGTAAAGTCTAGTTGAGAGAGGGGGTGCTTTTGTGAAAAATTAAAAGCAAGAGGGTGCCTCCTAGCTGCTAAACCCAATTTGGTGCCTCTCCTATTGTATTAGCATGCTCCCCACGCCTTAGCAAACCCTAGGGCGCCTTTTAACCCATTCTTTTTTCTTTTAACAAAACCTAGCCACCCCTAACTCCTAAATCATCACCTTCCATCCCTTCTAATCTCCACCATCCATTCTAGTTCACTCTCTTTTTAGCATTCTAACCCTAGGAGCCACCTAACTTCTAACCATTAAATCTTAGACTTACATAATATTGGGTGCTTTCTCCTTTTCTTCTCAATCTTAGAATCACCCTAAAACCATCTTAACCCTTCATTCTAAATCCTAGGGCACCCATATCTTTGTTAAAACCCAGCTGCCACCCCTCTCTTTCTCTCTAATCCCAGTTATATCCACCATTCTCTATAAAAAGGACCCAAGGGCTCCTGAGAAAGGGTTGGATTCTTCCCCTAAGTAAGATAGAACGTTAATCTTGAGAAGTTCAAGGGTAGAAGAAGAGGAGGGCACCTAGGCAAGAGGAGGGGTTTCTTATTTGCAGTTCATCAACACCACTACTGCCGCATCTGGAATCGGATCCCAACCACTTTTGTTTTATTTTAGTTTTAATTTCTGTTCTTTCAATTCTAGTTTCGTTATTTACTTTCTACAATTTATTTTCATTCCGTTTGATCTTTGTTTTATTTTCTGCAGATTTGCAATTCGTCTAGGTAAGACGGAAGGCCTAGCTCGAGAAGTTCAAGGGTCAAAGGAGAGGTCCAGAGACTGCTACCTCTGATTGGATTACAAATTTTTATTTCATTTCTTTTGTTAATTTATTTATATTTCTACACTTTTAACTTTTAGTACTGTTCGAATTGTATATTTTTCTCAGTTTAATCAATTAATTTTTATATTTCTAGACTTCCCTGTTTTGTTCTCTTTTCCGGATTTGAGTGTATATTAATTTTTCCCTCGCTTCCCTATGGATACGATCCATTCTCACCTATTTACTATGGTAGTAGTTGTTTGAGAAACGATAAAAATTATAAATATTTAAACTTGTGTTTCAGGGTGTTTAACGACGCAAAATGGGCAGAGGCTATACTCTTAAGAAGAATTTATGCAAATAATGTTGCTAACTTCCCAAGGCAACATATAGTTAATTGTTTTGGAGTCATTATGAGAATCCTTACAGACAATAAACTAGGGAGTCCATGACCTAATGGGATGATATGGGGCACGACTGGGGACGTCGATGACCTATTACCCACAAGGGAATGGACAAGTAGAGGCAACCAATAAAATCTTGTTCAAGATGCTAAGCATGATGGTGGGTATGAATCAAAAAGACTGGGCCGATAAGTTGTCTGAAACACTTTGGGCCTATCACACAACAATAAAAAGGAGTATACAGGCAACTCCATACTCCTTGGTATACGGTCAGGAAGCAATCCTACCAGTAGAGATACAAACAGTGTCCGCTAGAGTAGTGTTAGACAGTATATGCCCTTAGCTCCAATAAGATTGATGTATAGATACATTTATTGTGAATAAATAAAAGTACATTATTGTTTCATGTTAATGTTGGTATATTTCAGTGAAATTACCCCTTAAACTGGACACTTATGAGACTCGTGTTAGTTTAGAATGTTCTCAGCCATTGGATAGACTTGGGGAGTTTATTCTACCAAGGTTGACACTGATTTGCTGCCAAAGAAGTTGGTGCAACTTGTCTCAGTTGCTAGGATTAGACCCAAAGCACATGCAATGTGTGTTTGGTTGAAACACTGAACCCGAACCATTTTCCAATTATGCCCTGGACCTTGGAGATTGATGAGCAAAATTAGAAAGTTATACATAACCCCTAGCTTGATTATGGTACTGCACTAGGTGTTGGATTGGATTGTCTTTGATGTGCCAATCAATGAGATCCATTGAGGTTCAAAACCTGGGTATGTAGGGGCATTCTGAGAATTCACTTAAGTGGGTGATCATAGTGATTGGATCGACCCCTTTGTTGGACAAAGTGAATGATGGGGTTTACACTCTCTCTGATGGAAACTAAAATTGTCGACAGTGGATTTCAACTACGTTTGAGATTTGGTTTTGCAAAATTTATTCATATATATTATGTTTTATGAAAAATGTTTTAATTCTTGAGATCCATTCGAATAGAGAGTGTGACACTGCACCTTGCAGCCAAAGGAGAGGTCCTTCCCTTTTGGGTAGTGTTTAATCATTAAGTGTAAGAGACCATTACAGGGCTGATTACTTGATGGGCTTTATCTTACTTAAGTTCATTATCCTTGGGTCTTCATAGGATGCAATGATCATTTAAGTGTAAATGTTGGGTATGTTTCGAGCCCATAGTGATGTGCTTAGGGGTTTACTACGTTTAGCAGTGAATTCAGTCAGGCCTTTTCGCAGAGGCTGGACCGGAACCATGTGGACTTATGTGAAGTTATTGTGGGGTCCTATGCCATATAAATCAAGCCTAAGTTTGCCATGCAACACTCTTGGATCATAAGCCTTATATTTGACGTGCCTAAGGCCCCTAATTAATATGAATAATTAAACTATCACATGACAACTTAAGAGGATAAGGCTTATCTCTTAATAGAGTCCAGATCTAAATTATATTTGAATAATCTCCTAATTTGATTAAGAGAAGTGCTCCATAAATAGATAAAAGAAGATGATGAATTGAACAAGAAGACCTTTCTATTATGCTTTCTCTTCTTCTTTTGTCTCCCAAGAAACCCTGGTTCGACCACGGATATTTTGTGATTGATATATATCAGTTTTCTTTTGATTCTTGCAAGAAAAATTCAGATGAATTTCGTGCTCACCTCCCTAGTTCGATCCAAGCCATTGGATTGCTATTTTGCTGAAAACTGTGTTGCTGAATCGACTTCAAGAATACACTGCGCCATCTTTAGTGGAGGCTGGATTTGGGACTATTTTTGGGCGTGAACTTCCATCTTGGGATTTGCATTTGTGGCATCCGTATTAGGCATACATCTCCCTCTTTGGTTGGTTTCAAATCTAGTCCGATTTAGTGCATGACCGATCTTGAAAAATGTAGTTTTTCGAAACATAGGGAATTTGATTCTCGAAAGGATTAGGAAATTTTTGAAATTTCACCCAACCATCTAGCAAGGTCCAACCATACATATGATGGACCCTAACCCTTCCTTCAGCCTATGCTATGGGAAAACACTTCCTGGTAGAAGAGATGGACCAGATGCTTAGCAATAAACTAGAATGTATAGAGGAAGTACGAGAAAAATCACTACATAAGCAAATCAAATACAAACAACTCATGGCTTCCAATTTCAATAAATTGGTAAAACCTCGAAAATTCAAAGAGAGCGACAAAGTACTGAAAATAGCACTCCATGTCAGACAACGTAAATCAACTTGCAAGTTCACTCCCAATTGGGTCAGACCTTATGTCATTCAAGAAGCTCACCCAACAAGATACTATGTATTAAAAGATGTAAGCACAGATGAACTAGATGAAACTGTAAATGGTCACTGATTGAAACTATACAATGAATGATACATGTAACTTCTGTAAGATTAGAATGCGATACTTTGTACATGAAATCAATGAATCATATTATGTTTCTTCTGTACATACCATTGATCTTGAATAAATAAATTATACAATGATTTTCTTTCAAATTATGTCTGATTTATTTTGATCTACTATCGATGCCATATTCCTTAGCAAGCCCGAGAAGGCCCTGACAACCCAGGAGCGATGCCATATTCCCCAATAACCTTGGAAAGGCCCTAACAACCCTAGGAGTGATGTCATATTCCTTGGAAACCTTAAGTGCGATGACAGATTCCCTGACAACTCTAGGAAGACCTTGGCAACCCCAAGTGCGATGACATCTTCCCTGGAAACCCCAAGAAGGCCTTGGCAACCCTAAGTGTGATGACAAACCAAAACATTTACTTTTCTGAAGAATGATGATCTACCCTAGCAAATCCAAGAAGGCCCTGGCAACACCAGGTGCGATGAGAAATCCCCACACTTAGCCTTTTGAAGTGCGATAACCTACCTTGGCAAATCCAAGAATGCCCTAGTAACACTGGGTGCGATGACAAATCTCAGAACTTAGTTTTCCAAGTACAATGAAATACTTTGACAGATACAAGAATGCCTTGGCAACACTAGGTGCAATGACAAATTCCAACACTTAGTTCTCCCAAATGCGATGGCATATCCTGGAAAATCCAAGATGGCCTTGGAAACCCCAAATGCTATAATAGACATTGGCAACAAAAAGTCATTGGTAACCCTAAGCGTAGCAACAAACCTCAACACTTAACATACTCAAGTGCAATGAAATATCCTAACAAATCTAGGAAATCTTTAGAAATCCCAAATGCATTGATAGACCTTGGAAAAAGAAATCCCTTGATGACTCCAAGCGCAATTGCAAATCATAGCACTTAGTATTCCGAAGTATGATGACATAACCAATCAGGTTGCCATAGTTCGGAAAGGACTCCATATGCAATGGTACATTCCACGGCACTAAGAACTATAACATACACATAGAATTGGCACATATGTAATTGTGATGAGCAATTTACGCATCCCGGTACACCCAAGAACAATCCGTCAATAGCTTAAGTGGAAACAAAGCTAATCGCAAGATTGGATGACTCCAGGAACAACTAAATGGCAGAATGCCAGATGATAACAAAACAACAACCTGCCATGTCCAAATATTTGTGCGCAATCAGTTGTTATAGTTAAACAAACGATTATACTATGGGTATAGATGCCTATCCAAAGCCTGAAATTACTTTGCATCATATGATCGATGCACATTCTGGTCATTGCAAAAATGGCATTAGGACGACTTCTAGGTTTACACATAATATGATCTGTTGATGTGTAGCTCATTGTGACACTAGCAAGTGCACTAGCCGTTCAAATAGTAAAATAGTGAATAGAGTATCGTTCCCACGAGGATTTAGGTAACAAGTATCAATACTAAATTGAGTACTTCTTATCTGATTAACAAATAAATCAAAACTTTAATAAAAGCTAAAAATTTTAAACTAAAATCTATCTAAATCATAGGTCAAATTGCCTTCAAATCAGGTTAGAAGAGTAAGTAGTAAATGACAATCTTAGAATTCAGCAATCTATCAATTTGGATCATTCGAATAAATCATGATTGAGTCTTGGTTTGGTGAAACCCCAAGGTCATGAACAGCCTCTTTTCAAGCACATGTTCATCCTATGCATGAGTGACGGTTCTTCTATTTCTAGCAAGAATCTAATCCCCATGCATGCATTTCTTCAAACACTTCTAAGGCATTAATTCAAATCTGAATTGATCACCAACTGAATTGTGCAAGTTATCTCTAACCTTGCACTCAATTCAGTTCTTGAATAGTAGATTTGAATTCCTAGAGTCTCTGTCAAGCACTTTAGGAATTCCAAACTTTAAATCCATTCGGCCAATCTGAAATTTGCAAATCTAGATTCTCTTTCAAACAATTCAGATCTTGCAATCTTAGATTTGAGAATTCAGATATGAGTTTTGAAGGTTAATTAGCCGAATTAATCTACAATTTAACCCCTATTCAAGAAACTTCAAGTACAATTCATAACCATTCGAATGAATCAAAAAGAATTTGATTGCTGAATTGAAATTTTACAAGCTGAAATACATCAAGAAAGAATGGAAGAAGGAGAAAGAGGAAAGAAAATATAACAACGAAACTAAATTCAAATTAAAGGAGAATGAAACTACAATTAAATTATTACAAAAGATCTCTGAATCACAAACCCCCAATTTCGAACTCACATTCTTCTTCTTTACTTGCTTGACTTGAACTTCATTTAGCTCTTCTTTTTCTTCTTCCTTGCGCCTAGCCTTCTTCTCTTCTCTTCTCTCAAGGTAGCCGAACCTCTAAGAGTGGGAGAGCTTTTCCTATCAAGCAATTGAACACCTCTCCCCCCTCGTAGAGGCCTCCTTATATAGTTTTTCAAGGGGGCTCTTGCCCCTTCTTGAAGCCTCTAGAATGGGGTGTATTACCCCCATTTCTTGAACTTTCTAGAGCTCTCTTGAATGCCTCCTAAGGGCTGTTATTTGGGCTGCACTTAGGCTCTCTCTTAGCACATGATAGCTATACTTTGAACTATTCTTTTGGGCTGAGAATGGGCCTTCTTTGCTGGGATAAATTCTACTCTTAGTTAGGCTTTCTTTTCTTGGGTTTTCTCAAGGAATCCACTTGCTCTTCTTGGGCCGAAGTGCCCTCTCTTACTTCCACAATTGGACTGGATTGAAATTGGTCTTTTTTAACATTCTTTTCTTGCATTTTTCCTTCCTTTTCTTAGATTAATTATCCCTGAAATTTATTCTTAGCATTAAGCTAAATTAAGGCAAAAATTAATAAAACCGACATAAAAATCCATGTTAAAGTCCTAAAAAATTATTGATAAATTGTAGGTTCATCATCCGCTAAGTTCCAGTGCTACTTAATCACTATCAACACCAAATATGTGTTTTTGTTTCGATGGTTTGATAGATAAGGTGCATGCACAGATTAACGAAATGGGCAAAATAATTAGGGCTACAAGTCGGGCTAGGTTAGGTCGGGTTGAGGCCAACCCTAGCCCTAATCCAACCCGACCTACCCAACCCTAACCCTAACTAAATTCCTTCAACCCTAACCCAACTCAACCCAACCTTCCCATCCCTTAAAACCTCATAGAATTTCTCGATTTTAAACCTTAACTCAACTTTCACTACATATATTAATTCTATGTTTCATTACTATTTGTTTGTTGACGTTTTTTTTTTGTTCTTTTGGTACAAAAAAAAAAAAACAAGTGTTAGAATTGACTATAGTTTATTATGCATTATGACTTATGATAGGTCTTTCTTAGGCAGCAAACAATATCGAGGAGATGAAGAACAAAATTTTCAAAAAACATAAAATAATGTTATTAAGGTTTTAGTCTTTTTGATTAGGATTAAGTGAAGCGATTATCTTAAAAAAATACATGATACTATGTGGTGGGGGCTATACAAATATCATGCATCTAAACAAATCAATGTATGTTATATATTACATATAACATATATTTATATATGACATGTACTATAGAGTCAAGTTTGGGTTGGCTAAGGGGTCAATTGGTGTCATCAGAAGCATGCCGTTAAGCTCTTCGGAACACCAATTTAGTATTTATAAATTCTTTCCTTTTCTCAAATGACTATTAACGTAATAAATGGGTGAGAACGGGTCATATCCACAGGGAAACAAGTGAAAAAATTAATATATACTTAGATCCAAACAAGAGAATGCAATCGGAAATGGCAAAAAAATATGAAAATAAAATCTATTATTGCTGAAATTAAATGTTTTGAATTTAAACAAGACAATAAATAAAAATCAGAATTTAATAAAGTATGGGAATCAACAAAGGAAATAAAAGAAATCAATAAAAAATGATCCAGAATCTAGATCCGGTGGCGGTAGTTACAGATCGGCCAGACAGCTTGCAAAAACCCCTCCTGATAAGAATCGGGCATCCGTCCTTTCTACAACCCTCGAACCCCTCGAAACACCTTAGCCTTGAACCGAATGAATTCAGATCTGCGAAACAGACAAATGAATAAGAATTAAATGTAAAAGATTATAGAAATAAAAATAATAGAAAAAAATAAAGAAAAGAAAATAATGGTTGATCAGATCTAGTGGCGGTAGTTGTAGAATGGTTGAATAGTTTGCAGGAACCCCTCCTAACAAGATCTGGACATCCTCCCCTTTTACAACCCTTGACCCCCTCAAGAAACCTTAGCCTTGTTAATTGGGTGAATTGACCAACCCTTTCTATAGGGCCTTTGGGACTCTTTTTATAGAGAAGGGTGGACACAACTGGAAATAGGGAGAAAGATGCATGGTGGCAGCTGGGATTTAGCAAAGTTAGGGATGCCCTAGGGTTTCTAATGGATGGCTAAGATGGTTTTGGGGTGATCCTATGGCTGAAAATAAAAGGGGTGGGGGGTGGGGTGCCCAATATTATGTAGGGCTGAGATTTGGGTGCCCAGAAAAGGAGGGTATAGATTAGAACATCTAGGGTTGAGGGATTAGGATTAAAAGAATAGGTGGTGCCCTAGATCGAATGGTTGGGATATAAGATGGAGGGAGTGGCTGAGATTTAATGGTGGGAAGCTAAATGGTGATGATTAACAGAATAGGTAGCGCCTTAGGGTTTAAAAGCTATAAAGGAGAGCCCTAAAATGAGTGGTTGAGATTAAAAGAGGTGGAGGGTGGAGATTAAACACCTAGGGAAGGATAGGGTTTGCTAAGAGTGAAAGGATTAGGTTAAAAAGGCTCCCTAGGGTTTGCTAAGGAGAGGGGAGCATGGTAATACAATAGGATGGGCGCCAACTGGGTTCAACAGATAGGAGGCACCCTCCTATTCTAAAATCTTTTCAAAAACACCCCCTCTCTCCACTGGACTTCACACCAGCTTCCCAAAAACTGCACTTTAGCCTAGTAAACTTCACATAGTTTGCACAGAGACCCTTAGAGGTCACATAATTGATTTTATCTGGAAAATGGTAACTTTGACTACTTTAAAGCCAAAAATACCCCTGAATTGATGCCCTTAAGGCATCAAAATGCAAGGTTATCATCAACCCTAACCCAACCTGAAGTAAAGTCGGGTTCATGAATTTCAACCCTAACCCTAACCCGAACATCAACCTGGCCAACCCAACCCAACTTTTTCGGGTTAGGTTCGGGCCAACCCGGCCCAAGTTGCAGCCTTAAAATAATGACCCTAAGAAAGCCAATGGGGTTCCCGGCTACAACCCAAGGCGATCGCTGAAGTAGCCCATCGTAGACATGCTAATAATACATTCCACCCAATATTTTCTACACAGGGTAGAATCTCATCGCATACAACCTAAGAGGACAGCAATCATCATAGAATCAAAAAAATAAAAAGAGATAGCAACCAAAATATACAAAATATGGACATCATCCTTTTCAATGGGTAAAATATTTCTTTACAAGAGACGAGTACAGAAAAATACTATTCCTTGAACCATTCATGCCTCATTGAAGTTATCTTCTCCAAGCTCTACCGTTGCACTTTGATCTTTGAAATTTCTTTCTCCTCCTCCTCCTCAAATCGCCATATCACCTTTTGTTGATTAGCAGCCTCGTCAAGCAAAGTAGTCATCTTCTCCTTAGACTTTGTAAGACATGCCTGGACAACCTTCAGGCACTTGCGAAGATCATCAGAAGCTTGCGCATTAAGAGGTTTAGATTCCTTATATCCTGCCTTCCAAAATACATGTGCTAGGAGAACAACCCTTTCCTCAAGACGATCCATCTTGAAGGTCAACAAAGCAAATGACGCACATGTCCTCATCCAACGAGCAAACAAAGGCCACAAGAGTTTGTCTATGGATTGGGACATGATGGAGTTCATTAGTTCCACTACTGTGTTCCACTCTCATGACCACTGATAGGATGTCAGTAGTGGGTAACAATAAACTGTACATGAAACAATAAAATGCTCATTCTTGTGAATTCCTTGGATGACAACTGGATTAGTAACTGAGAAACTAATAGACACAAGCTCGTGCCTCTCATAATGGTCTTTCAACTCCTGGTGCACCACTGCAAGTTGTTCAACAAGTGATAAAGTTTTTGACTAAGAAGCTATTTCTACCTCCTCTTGATCTGGTTCAAGCGTAGTTTCTGGGCAAACGAATGGCTCCAACGTAGCTTTAAATGATGGGAGTTGCACAACTGTGACCTCCTCACAGGTATCAGATGCCCTATGGTCAACAGGTGTAGCCCTCCTGCTCATGCTGAGACTCAGCTACCACATCTCTGGGCGGCTGCTTTGGCAGTATTGCAGAAATCCTCTACTCGTGCTCTTCTCTGGGGGGCTATTTTGGCAATATTTCAGAAGCCCATTATTCACGCTCTACTTCGAGAGACTACTCCGACACCATAGCAGAAGGACTCTACTCTTTCCAATTCTCAGTCTTGCCCACCAGACCACTGGGGGCTGCTCTGTCACCACCTCAGAGGGTTCTCCCTCGAGCTCATGATCACCGGACACAGAATCACCGCCATGAGCAGCGCATTCCCCACCAATAGACAATCTGACATTTGCATCTTCCACATTAACAGAAAGCTCCTCGGGTGACTTTCGCCCCATAATAGGCGGTTGAAGAGATTTCAAATCTTCAATAAATGCCTAATTACAGGCATCATAGGCACATCTACCTGTAGCAAAGCAAGCGAGACACAATTAGTAGAAGCAAATACAACATGATAAGGAAGTAAACACAACTCACTTAAACGTCTTTAGAAAGAACTTGTGAGATAACAACCTCAGGGTGAACCTCCCTAACACCCACCTGCTTCAATACAAACAACTATAACGCCATAGTCAATCCAAATAACAAAAGCAACAAAACATTAATTGAATTAAACATCGCACAACACTTACCAAACTAGATACCTCTAGCTCCTTCCTCTGAGGACAAGGAGCCCTTTCCTTTACTCGTCCACTAGCAACGGGAACAATGATGATGACAGTAGGAGGAACCGGAACTACTGGCTACACAGACACTGCATCTGTCTTCTCCCCCACCTTAGGTGGAAGGTTTGGAAACTCTGAACAACACCTTTACAACGGTCCTGCAACACATCCTCAACATCATGGTTTTTAAAACCAAACCGATGATCGGATGGTTCAGCGGTTTGCTGAACAAAATCAACGGTTTTGGGGAAAATGGAACTAGTCAGGTGACCGGTTCCCATTTTTTCTGGTCTGATCTGGTTTTGAATACCATGCTCAACAGGTTGCTCTTCCCCTTGGGCCACTGAGTCGTTGGATACAAGCACTGAAACATCAATTGGCCCTAGTACTGTTTGCCAAAAAGATTGAGGCACTCTAGTTGCCCTCTGCCTCTTGTCTAGAGCAGGATGGCTACTCTCACCTTCTTCAACAGCAGGCCACTTACCCTTATGATCAGTGGCTACAGGCCCCTGCTCCTAAATGGGCGTCTGATTTACCCTAGGGACACTAGTGTGTTCGGAACACTAGTTTTAATATTTGTAAGTTCTCCGATTCTCAAAATAACTACAAACACAGTAAATGGTGAGAATGGGTCGTATCCACAGGGAAGCGAGGAAAAAATCATTACAAACTTTAATCCGAATAAAAGAACACGATAGGAAGTTGTAGAAACACAAAATTTATTTAATTAAAATGGAAAAATAGAATTCGAACATTGTTGAAAATGAAAAGTGCATAAACATAAATAAATAAATAAAAGAAATTAAATAAAAAAGTCTATAATCCGATCAGAGGTAGCAGTCTCCAGATCTCTCCTTTGACCTTGAACTTCTCGAGCTAGGCCTTCTGTCCTACTTGGACGAATTCCAGATCTACAAAAAAGAAAACAAAAATTAAATTGGATAAAAGTAAATTATAGAAAGGAAAAAATGGAACTGGAAATGAAAGAACATAAATTAAAACTAAAGCTAAAGAAAATGGTTGGGATCCAATTCCAAAGGTGGTAGTAGTGGCTTTGGCGAACTGCAAGCAGGAACCCCTCCTCTTGCTTGGGCATTCTCCTCTTCCTTTACCCTTGAACATCTCAAGATCACCCTTTCATCTTACCTAGGGGTAGAATCCTGCCCTTTCTCTTGAGCCCTTGGGTCCTTTTTATAGAGAAGGGTGGATACAACTGGAATTAGAGAGAAAGAGGGGGACGAAAACTGGGTTTTAGCAAAGATATGGGTGCCCTAGGGTTTCTAATGAAGGGCTAGGGTAGTTTTGTGTTGATCCAAAGGCTGAGAAGAGAAGGAGAGGGCGCCCAATATTATGTTTGACTGAGATTTGGGCACTCAAAAATAGAGGGTGGATATTAAGGTGCCTAGGGTTGAAAGATGGAGATTAAAAGGAATGGGTGGTGTCATAGAGTGGATGGATGAGATAGATAATGGAATGGAAGGCTGAGAGCTAATGGCTAGGGGCTGAATGGTGAGGATTAGGAGTTAGGTGGTGCCCTAGGGTTAAAAATGTAAATTTAATGGTGGAGATTAGAAGGGATGGAAAGTAGAGATTGAGCAGCTAGGGGCGGCTAGGGTTTGCTAAGGATGAAAAGAATGAGTTAGAAGGCGCCCTAGGGTTTGCTAATGAGAGGGAAGCATGCTAATATAGTAGGAGGGCCGCTATTCTAGGTTTAGCAGATAGGAGGTGCCCTCCTGTTCCCAAAAACTGCATTTCAACCATGAAACTTCCCCAGTTTTCAACAAAATTTGCATAGAGAACCTTAGAGGTCACAACATTGAATTTAATTGGGAAAATGGCATAGTTTGACTATTTTAAGGCGTCAAAATGTAGAGTTATCAGACACCAACCTCAGAAAGATCCTCTCCACCCTCCTTAGCTGTGTGGCCCGGTGGTGGGGCCATTACATGACGGGGGTGGGGATCAGTAACCATGAACAGTTGCATCTTGCCAAAAAGAGCTCACAAGTATCCCAGGTGAATAGTCTTACAAACTTCCACGTGCTTAAAGCCAGTTAGAGGGGAAAAAGAAACATCGAGAAATGCCAAATCATGATGATGTGTCCAAAAGAAATGTCTTCACATGCCGACCTTAGAAACTATGAACCTAGGTTATCATAACCAAACTGACAGAGAAGACAGTCAGTACTATTGGCTGCAACTTGTGCCCCTCTGGCATGGTCAAGATAAGCAAGAACCCCAGCTAGAAAACAAGGTGCACGATGCTAGCAAGAGAATGATTAGTATTGACACCACACTACTGATCACCGTCTTCAGGGACATTAACCCCTACACAGAATGGCATAGAGTGATGGATTGGTCGAGTGTACGACCACAAAACAAAACCTTTGAGAGAAGATAACTCCAACTCAATTTGAGCAACCCCAAACTATTTCTCCCTCTTGGCACTGACCCACAATTTCCCACGACAAACCTCTAGAGTCACATCTTCTGTTTGGTCACCCTCCAGGGTCAGCATGGTAACAGATAGGGGGGATAATTGCCGAGGGGTAACACTAAGCTAGAAACACTCATAGATGAACATAAATAGAAAAGGGGCAAACATGTTCGAGGAATGATGCTTGCAACTTGGATACATTATTTGATGCATAGTGTCGTCCATCTGGTCAAAGAGATAACCCAAGAACATCGATGCTAACGACAACTATTGACCACCGGCTGCAAGAACATAAAGGGGAATCAAAACTATTCAGAGGCCATAGTCTGGATTTTTGGGAAATAAGAATTGAGACACAATGTTAAGGATGAAGGCTACAAGATGACATTGACTATCCCTCCTTTCGTACAATGATGTCAGTCAAACCCTTGCTCTTAGACTAGTATGCAATCCACACTTCCAAGGGAATCTGACATTTAGAAACACGAATCTACTATGTTAACTCCATGCACAAATCAGATATGGTGCCAGGGATAGACTCCGTGTACTAAAGATGTTGGGCAGACACAACTCCCCCGAACGGAAGAGCAAGCAGAGCGACAACATCCACCATGGTGATGCTGAACTCACCGTAAGCACCAACGAATGTATGAGTACAACTGTACCAATGAGAAAGGAACGACTTCATGTAACTAACCCCTTCCTTACCTGGAAGGTCCAATAAAT
This sequence comes from Nelumbo lutea, assembly GCF_056320005.1. Lineage (NCBI taxonomy): Eukaryota > Viridiplantae > Streptophyta > Magnoliopsida > Proteales > Nelumbonaceae > Nelumbo > Nelumbo lutea. Next base: position 38,814,681 of record NC_142684.1, on the reverse strand, counting down.
AGTCAATGAAGCAGAGAAGCCCAATGCTGTGAAGCAATCGATAGAACATCGAGTTCTCTAGTATATAACACGCCCAATTTGAATAGTTCACCAATGACTTAAAATCATTCATGTTCGCCTCATGGCACCAGAAGAACACAAAACAGTCCAAATAGTGTGATCCAGAGCATGTCATTAAACACTTTGGAACACCAGTTTGAACATTTATAATTTTTCTGACTCTCAAACAACTACTAACATAGTAAATGGGTGAGAACGGGTCGTATCCATGGCGAATTGCAAGTAGGAATCCCTCCTCTTGCCTGGGTGTCTTCCTCTTCCTCTACCCTTGAACTTTTCATGATTAGCCTTCTATCTTACCTGGGGGAAGAATCCAACCCTTTCTCAGGAGCCCTTGGGTACTTTTTATAGAGAAGGGTGGATACAACTGGGATTAGAGGGAAAGAGGGGGGTGGGAGCTAGGTTTTAGCAAAGATATGGGTGCCCTAGAGTTTAGAATGAAGGGTTAGGATGGTTCTAGGATGATCCTATGGCTGAGAAGAAAAAGGAGAAATCACCCAATATTATGTAAATATAAGATTTAATGGCTAAAGGCTGAACGGTGAAGATTAGAAGTTAGGTGGCTCCTAGGGTTAGAATGCTAAAAAAAGAGTGCCCTAGAATGGATGGTGGAGATTAGAAGGGATGGAAGGTGAGGATTTAGGAGTTAGGGGCGACTAGGGTTTGTTAAGAGAGAAAAGAATGGGTTAAAAGGTGCCCTAGGGTTTGCTAAGGCGTGGGGAGCATGCTAATACAGTAGGAGGGGCGCCAAATTAGGTTTAGTAGCTAGGAGGTGCCCTCTTGCTTTCAATTTTTCACAAAAGCACCCCCTCTCTCAGTTGGACTTCACACCAACTTCCCAAAAACTGCATTTTAGCCATGTTAATTTTCCAGTTTTGTACAGAATTTGCACAAATACCCTCTGAGGCCACAACATTGAAATTAACTGGGAAAATGACACAATTTGACTACTATATGGCCGAAAATACCCTTGAATTGAAGCCCTTCAGGCATCAAAATGTAGAGTTATCACACCCCCAACTTAACCATTGCAGCCTTAAAACTACACTAAGTATAGAGATCTTTCCCATCTCAAGATCATCCCTGACAGAATTAGTCAAGCATCTTGATTCTAGAATTCTCAAACTCTGTAGAGATCAGTATTGGGCTTAAGGGGTAAAATTGTCTTACTTGGAATATTATAGAAATTTGGCTTAAAATTCTTATTTACGCTTCATTTGCACCCTGTTTTGATAAGCTGGGATTGTTTTTTCAAATCAAACATGTTATTCTTATCATTTTTTGACAGTTGATTTCTACCCTTAAACTTGATTTGCACACTTATTTCTCTTGTTACATTCCACCGTTTGATGCGAATCTCGACATTTCCTGGTTACTAAGTGTTAGGTAAGTGTCTTTGGCATTCCCTTTTCCGTTTGACGTGATTCTCGGCACTTGACTTAGGTCAAGAGACCTGGTTACTTAATCTAAGGTGTCAATTATCCATTTACCTTTTATTTTTTTTTTTGCAACATTGTTCAGGGTAGTTCATTGTTTCTAACAATTTTAAGATTTTTTGTCTAATTTCTCCATCTTTCTCTTCTTATCTTGGTAGGGGCAAACTTGGCAGTATTTTCCAATTTCTAAACGGTTTAGACAATATTCAAATAAGATCAAATTTTGACTCCTATCACTTGCTACCAATTTCTATAGAATTCAATATTCTTTTATCAATTTCCTCAACTTTTTCTATATGGGAGTCTCTTTTAATGGAAAAATTTTAATTGAAAAATTTTAATTCTACATTTCTAAAGGCTTAGTTTCTCCATTGTTTTTTTTCAAATTTTCTCTGTCTATTTCCTTATCCCCCAACTTAAATGCCAGTCCCTAATGGCATGACTAGAATAATGCATAAAGGATTTTGGCCAATGGGAACAATGAATAGGGTTTTCCTGAGGGGTTCAAGGGTTTGGCACCTGGTCTTGAAACAAGAAAAGAAAAAGAACTCAAATCCTGAAAATAATCTATAAATTACATTGGGTTGCCTCCCAACCAATGCTAAGTTTAACGTGTTCAGTCAGACACATTCATGCACTTTCTTCATCTAAACTCTTCGACTCACTTTCATCTTCCAACAGTCAGGGTTCAGATTTGGCTAACCAAGGGGTAGGTAGGGCATCTAAAAGATTGTCCACTATATCTACCTTGCACTCATGTTCCCCTAGGTTTGGATACTTAGAGGCACTAAAAATGTTTAACCGGACTTTCTACTTCCCTAATGAAATGTCCATTTCTCTCGATTTACAATTGATGTTTGTATCTATCGTTGCTAGAAATGGACATCTTAAGATTATCGGGATATGGTTTAGTTCTTCGGTTGGGGTCATGTCTAGGATGATAAAATCCACTGGGAAGTGACAACCCTCTACCCTGACAATGACATTCTCAATAACACTTTAAGGAGTCTTGATTGACCAATCAACGAATTACATAATTACCGGGGTAGGTTTTAACTCACTGATCCTAAACATGTCATAAATGGATGGAAGCAGATTTATACTGACCCCAAGATCTAATAGGGCCCGATCGGAGGTGATTCCAGAGATGAAACAACTTATGTGAGGAGCACTAAGGTCTTTAATTTTTTGGGGAAAGTGGTTTCGGAGAGCTGCACTAACATCTGCCGAAAGCATTATTCTTTGTGGGGCCGATCGTGGCTCCATAATTTGAGTACACAACTCTCCTCGTTGTGAGTCTTTCTTCTTTCGCACCGCCCTGACTGTGAGTGCAGTTGGAAAGGGAACTACGGGTTGGTTCACTAAAGGTTCTTTTTCTAAAGTTTCCTTTCCTTCTTGTTCTCCCCCCAACTTAGGGTCTTCTTGCTCATTTTCTTCTTCATTAACTCTCTTTTTCTCACACAGGTCCTCTAACATCCCCCCACTCCTTAAGGTTGTAACAGCTTTAGCATTTTTAGACAGAGGGTTCTTAGGAGTTGGTTGATTCAATATTTGCCCAACCTCTCTCCTTGCCTTGGGTTCGGCTAGCCGTCCTATTAGGCTTTGTAATCTATCGATGGATTATTACTGATTTAGGATCAGCTGCTGAAGCTGCATTAATTAGTCATCTACTAAATGGGTTTGAAGAGGTTGAGGGTAAGCCTGATACAGTTGGGCTGGTTGATTCCTAGGATACATCTACTAGAATTGGGTCTGCCCTTTTGGCCTCTAAAATTGCTAGGCCATTGAGTTAGATGAATGGTACCGCTATGACTGTGTATTGTTTTGATATTGGTTGAGCTGGTTGAGTCCTAGGGTAATCATTGTACTTCCAGTGGGTCTAGCATTCAGACCATTGAAAGTGCACATCTAGTAGGGGGGGTTTTTTGGGCTTGGGCCCTGTAAGTGAAGCTGGGCTGATTCCCCCCCCTCCCCAGGGTTATATGGACTAAAGAGTGGGTTAGCATTGGGTTCAAAAAATCTGTTGGCTGCATGTACTTGGTTTGGACTGACTGGTTGACATGGGCTTGCCGTAGGGCACTAGCTAACATGATGGGCTAGGTTTGCACAAATGGAACATGATGGATAGGATGACAAGGTTGGGTATGGGCCACTTTGTTGACGATATGTAAGGACTTGGTCAATTCTATGGGTCATCCCATTAATCTTGTCATTTGTCGAGACACATGGTTCCAATTTATCTATGGCTCAGGTTGGAAGTAGTTTCTCATTCCACAAACTCCAACCATTGAATTCTTTTTATTTTATTTTAACCCTTTTTCTTCTTCTTTTTTTTTTTAATTTGAAATTTAAATTTTGAATTTTAATTTCAAATTTAGATTTTGAAATTTAAACTTAATTTTTGAAAATTTCTCTTTTTTTATTATTTTTATTTTTTTGATTTTTGATTTTCTCTCTTTTTTTTTTAATTCAAAATTTAAAATGTTTGAAATTTAAATTCAAAAAACTTTCAAAGAAAATGCAAACAAATCAACCACACGAAGTAGGGCTGACCTAGGGTTTCCTAGACTAGTGGTTGAACCAATATGAATCCTTTTAGGTTCACTTGGAATTACACCTCTTCCTTTGGTTAGCCAGGTAAGAGGTGGGGATGTGAGATGCTCCCCTTGCTCTTGCGAGGACCTAATTACATAACCACAAAACCCGCTTTGGCGTAACCGTTTAGCCTCTTTCCTTAGACACCAACCGCTGGTTATGGAAAGTAATTACAAGCTTTCCAAAAATTCAGCACACCTTTGAACCAAATGTGAGGCTTCCCTATAAGACCTTGCTATCCAAATTTTAAATTAGGGTTAGGGTAAACCATATGTGAAGGGTGGTGATTTTTGGGCCAAGGAAGGGTAATGAAATCCCCACCTTATCTTATTTAAGTTGGATGCCCTTAAATGGATTAACGAAAAAAAAAACACAATAAACAAAGCAAATGCAACTACTTACAATGCATGAACAAGTATTTATAAAATGCAATTCAGCAATATAACATAAAAGAATAAAATAAACTAAGCAAAAGAAGCAATTAAAATAAAAAAGAGAAAGAAAACCTAACACATTTACAACTAGCAATGATAATTTAACAAATAAATAAACCTATATGATGCATGCTCTAGAATATGAAACCCTAAATGTTGGAATGCAAAAATTAAATTTTTATATATATATTTTTTTTTCATTTTTGAGATTCAAAATCAAATTCACATTCTGATTTGAATTTAAATTTGAATTTAAAATTGAAAATTAAATTCAAAATTCAAAAATTTGGACAATTACCTTTTTTTAACTATTGATTATTCAATTAAAGCACTAATAAATAGGAAATTAAATAAGGAAAAAATAATTATAATAAATAGAAAATAAAAGAATATTTATGATAAAAAAATTAACAACTACCAAAATAAATTCTAACAATTAAATTGCTATTCTAAAAATTAATCCAAAAATAAAATAAACAAAAGAAAATTATGTGGTAATAAATAAAATAAACATTTTTTTTTTGTTTTTTATCTGAAATAAAAGAAAAACACTAACCTAATAAGACAAAAATTCGAACTAGATATTAAAATAAAGAAAGAAAAATAAATTTAGAAACAAAATGATAGAAAATAATACTAAAAAAATAAATCATATATTTTTTTAAAATCTAATTAAAAATTTTGAAAATCACTATTCTACAAAAAAAAAAATAAAGTTTGAAAATAAAAGTAAGAAAATTAAAAATTAAATGGAATGTCTACACCTGAAATGCAATCCAATTTCTCTTCTCTTCTCTTCCGTCCCACAGTCTCGCAATGCTCCGGTGCCCCACCTTTCGCTATTCCGTCCTGTTGAATCAAAGAGAAGCAAGAATTAAACTGAGATAACAGATCAAGTAATAAAACAAAAAGAAAAAAGAATGAAACAGATTTGAAAGAAGTAAATGAAAAGTTTTTCTCTGTGCTTCCCCGGCAACATTGCCAAAACCTTGGTGTGATTCGGAGTGTGTCATTAAACACTTTGAAACACCAGTTTAAACATTTATAATTTTCTAACTCTCAAACAACTACTAATACAGTAAATGGGTGAGAATGGATTGTATCCACAGGGAATCGAGGGAAAAATTAATACATACTCAAATCTGGACAAGAAAACACAAGAGTGAAGTGCAAAATTATAAAAATCAATTAATTAAGCTGAGGAAAATATAGAATTTGAATAGTATTGAAAGTTAAACGTGCAAATTTTGGATCCTTCCTTGGGTGTGAATACTTCCATTGGGAGATATTGCTTCTCTATATCAGGTATTATCCCTCCCTACTCCTTTTGGTTCAGATCTGGTTCAGTTTATGGTTCAAGAATGATCATTGAAAATATGATATTTTAAATGGGGAATTCGATTCCCAGTTGAAGGGAGAGAAATTTTTTTGAAATTCGCCCCGTTATTCCACAATCTTTGAGCGTCCATGTGATGGATTTCCTATCCCTTCATTTAGGACACCCATTGGGAATTTCTATTACAAGATGATGCCTTTTGGCCTGAAAAAATGCTGGAGACACATACCAGAGAGTGATGACGAGCTTGTTTCATGACATGATGCACAAAGAGCTTGAGTTCTATGCAGATTACATAGTAGTGAAAGAAAAGAAGGGAGAAGACCACTCTGATGTACTGAGAAAGATATTCACCAGATGTAGGGCCTTCAACCTAAGGCTCAACCCACTAAAGTGTGCGTTCGGAGTACAATCAAGAAAATTTTTGGGATATAGAGTTGACAACACCGGGATTTACCCAGATGAGTGACAGGTTGTCGAAGCCCTCAAAATTAATTCTAGTCCCTCCTTACAACAAAATTGTAGTAACAATGGTACTAGGTTGAATCCCACCTTCAATTTTTGGAAGGAATAGGAAATTTTTGAAATTTCGCCCAGCCATCTAGCATGGTTTGCCCATCCATATGATGGATCCTAACCCTTTCTTCACATATATATCTACTTGTATCAACTGTAGGCATCTAGAAAAGAGAACAACTAGTTCTTAGTCGTTGAATCAATGAGGATATCCTTGTTTGGCAACGGGAACTTGTCTTTGGAGAAGGCCTTGTTCTGGTCCCTGAAATTGACACAGCACCTAGGGTAGGGGTGGGAGAAGTTAGTGCACTAATTTCTTTTTGATAACTATGAGCTAATGTACTAGGATTTGGATACTAACCTTAGTTGTCTATTCTTCTTTTTGATTGGAACCACATTGGCTAACCACTATAGGTGAGTGATTGGCTTAATAAAGCCTAATTTCAGGACAAATTTGACATCCTCTTTGATTTTTAATGCTATTTCCAGCTTGAATATCCTTTGTGGTTGTTTCTCAGGTTTGAACTTAGGATCGATGCATAGTGAGTGCTTGACTAGTGCCAAGTCCAATCCAAGCATCTAGTTGTACGACAAAACAAAAATGTCCTGAAATTCCATCGATATGAGAGAAGACACAGTTCATTTATATTTAACATGTATCCTAATTTTTGTAATTGAGAAAAGAACGGTTTTTGTTACTTTCAAAAGATCCAATAGATTTTATTTTTCTCATGTTCTAATTTGGTTGAGATATACAACATCCTTTTATCTACTCCTTCTATTTCCATATTGACCTCTTCTAGTGGTTCTTCCACAATGCCATTGGAATCCTACATGTGCTTAGGGGGCGTGTGGACTTCATCGTAATACTCTACAATTTCCTTGTTGTGATCCTGTTATTTAAGTGATTTTTAGTATTTCCTTTTGTTGCTAATTATATGCTCAAATTTGTTACGTTGTACCTTTGATTCTGATGAGCTTTGTTTTGTGTGTTCACAGTCCTTTTGCAATGAGATCATCGCGATGTCTTTATGTGGAGATGTTGTGGTGAAATAGTTCTGATTGAGGCAGAATTTAGAATGCATGCATATATTTCTTTATTTGCGGAGACATATAATTTACAGTGAACATTTTATATCAGTAATTATGGCATATAATAAATAAAGCCATACCTCAGGGATGGCCTTCTTGGTGGTTGGCGTGTCAGCATCCTTGTATTCCTCCACAATCGTATAGTAACTTCCCCGTTCTCATTGCTGACCCATACACACCTTGGCCACTCTGGTCTCACCTTCTTTGGCCAGTTCTATGTAGTAGATCGCGTCCTGAAGGTGGGTCTTAGTTCAATCAAATGTGACACTGGTTGCTGGGATTCTCACTATAGGGTCCCTGTGCTTGGCCTTGATGCATTGGTGGTATGTAGAGGGAACCATGACCAAACCATGTATTAACGGGCACCCTTATAGAGCATGTTATGTTGCCCACCCTAAGATTACCTGAAACTCTGGATTGATGGTGAAAGGACCAATTGCGTCCAGTAGCTCAATGGACCCCTCTATGACAGACACATTTCCATTGAAATTTGTAACCTCCATAGGCAGTCCCATAAAAGTATCCTTCTGTATGTTCATTAATTTCAAGGTGTGAACAAATATCAAGTTCACATAACTCCCTTGATTAATCATTGACCACCGCATCTCATTCCCCCTACCTTGGCAATAATGTATAGAGGTCGGTTGTGGTGGGGATCAGTGGCTGCCATGTCATCTAGAGTAAACTCTACATGGAATCTATCCAATCGATGGGGCTCTAGTGGCCTTCCGAATGCTTCAGCGAGTGCCCTAATGGTGAGTCACCTTGTTGCAGCGTTGGCCCCCTATTTGCTGAAGAATTGTTGAAGGTTCGGGCTCTATTCAAACCACTGGATCAACATATCTAGATGATCCTAGCCCGACGCTCCTACCACATTAATGTTACCTCCCTAGGTGTATGCAGGGAAGAGGTTGGTCTCCACCTGAGCTGGCTTCCTCTTAACGAAGTCATCCTGCTTAACCTTTTGTACAAACAACCACCAGAGTGTGAAGCAATCCATTAGGTCATGGTTCAGTGACTGGTGGAAGTTGCACCATGTTCCCCCACGTCTCTACTTCTCTAAGTCAACCCCTAGTGACAGTAGCAGCAAGTTGATCACACGATCCTCCACCAACTTGTTCATTATCATTATCACTTCATCTTTTGTGCAGAAGAAAGGAGGAGAGGGTGGAGGTAGTGTGCTACTTCTTTGGTTCAAGTTGTTGCCGCGGTAGTAGGGCCCCTGATTAGGCCACCTGGTGTTTCGAGGCCTCCGGTGAATGGTATATGCTTCATTTCTTCCATACTATGATGCCGTTGAGGTAGACTGAGGTGTGGTGGTCTTGATAGTGTATGTCGTCTTCTCCATACACTTCTAAAGCTGACTTAAGTTTTCAATGTCAACATTTTCTATGCCTATCCTATAAGCTGGATGCATACCTCGCATGCACAGTTCAACAAAACTCTTCTCAGTGGCATGCTCGTAAAAAGCTGAATGCGTTATTTTCTAGAACCTCATGACACAAGTCAAGAGGTCCTCACCTATGTGTTGCTCTATGTTACGGAGGTCCGCCATTGTCAATCTCCACTCCAAGGTAAACCACTTGGGCAAGAATTTGTTTGCCAACTCTGCCCATGAGCCAATGCTACCCGTGGTCAGATTGATGAACCTGATGTATGCAAGTCCGATAAGAGATTTGGAGAATTCTCTTACTTTCAAATCTCCATCCAGGGCAAATGACCCCAAGGTGTTCTCGAACTTGTTCACATGCTCTGATGGGCTCCCCTTCTGCCCATCATACTATGGCCACTGCTTAGGTGGGACGTAACCAGAGGGGTAAGGCTTGTATAGGATCTAGTTAGAGTAAGGTTTTTGGAGGATAAGTGAGGAATGGCCCCTATTCCAACTTTCCTCCATTAGGCCCTAGACATACTCCTTCAATTCATTGGAAATGATAGGTGCTTACATTGTCATGTTGGTTTGTGGGGTCACATGAGGTTGCTCAGCAACGGAAAAATGGGTTCTTTGTGTTGTATCTTGCATGGGAATAGGGTTGGTTCTGGGAAGGTGCTCGCTCATGGTAGGGTGGTTCGAGCTTGTGAGATGGTTAGTAGGGATGGATGTGGAAGGGCTGGTAGGGGTGAAAGGGGAATGCTTGGTTGCAGATGACCTTTGTAGAAGTAACTGTAAGGTGCTTCTCATCTTGGCTTGCATTTTATGCGGTCAAAATGAGACATGAACTCATACACTTTGTTGGAAAGGATCTCGATGTCAACTTATTCGGCTGACTCCTGTCCAGCCTATTCATCAAGGATGGGAGAAAGGTTAATTCTTTGTGTATCCATCCTCCGTGTTCAAGGAAGAACCAAAGATTCTAATGTGAGTGCGGTGGTAAGGCTACGTACGGGGGTCTCCTTGAAGGATGAAGGAATGATGAGAGAAAAGGGTAGGCTAAAGTCTATGATTGACAAAATGTTGTTCTCATTACGAGTCAGACCTCCTTTTATAGGGACGGATCCCAAGGTCCAAAAATGAAGGAGCCAAAAGTGTTTGATTTCCACTAGGGATAAGAATCTTTGATTCAATGTTAGTCGTCAGGGAACACCACTAGGGTTTCACTACATGTCTTATGAGATATCTCAATGATGAGGTTTCCTTGTGTATGAGGATTCTCATAATACACGTATGCTACTTCCTTTTGCGAGTCCCTTACACTGACATGGCATGAATGACGTCAATATTAATCTCACATGTCTTTTCTAATCTTACTAGGCGCATTGTCTCACACAAACTTGATGAATCACGTGTTTCTTTGCTTGTCTCTGACCTGTGATGTGCTCGAGCTCATTGCAGACTCGCAATGCCTCTACACTCATCTCAGGTTCGCAATGGCTTTATGGTCATCATGGATTCACGATGGACCTAAGCTCATAGTAGCATTGCGGTGGCTTTATGGTCATCGCAAGCACGTGAAGGCTCAGAGCTTGTCTTCGGTATTGCGACTTTGGTTCTATTGCAGGCCAGCAGTGGCCTTGAGTTCATCGGAAGCTCGTTTTAGGCTATAAGTTCATCACAAGCCTGTGCAGGCTTAGAAGTGATGTATCCAGCATGTGCTATGCAAGAATCCTTAGAGAAAAGGAAACTTTGTTCTTAAAGGATTTAACTATACACGTAGAAAAACCATAGTGAAGTTTACTTTGCGGTTGGCAAAAGAGTCAAGATTCCCTTCCCTAATACGAAAAGTTCTCTTTTGGACTATTCTCTTTATAGCCTTGACATCTCATCTATAAAAGGGAGGAGATATAAGCCGCGAGAAAGACCTTGGAACCTTAAGGATCCCCTAGCCAAAGCATTCTAACCTTTTCTCTCCAAATAATTAAATCCATCCATAACTCCAATTTGGAACCAGCTCCATCTTCGTCCTTCAAGGAGACCATTCTTTATTACATTACCATCCCAATTATAGAAACCATAGTATGTAGCTCCCAGAGCGGTAGTTTATGCCTACTATCTGTCCCCAAATCAGTGTCCATCTAAAGATGGCATAGTGTGTAGTAAAGCCGATTCAGCAACACCGGTTCAATAGAACTAGTTCCCAACTTGCTTTGATCGACATTGGTGTGTGAACCTGATATTCTTTGATTTTTTTTTTGCAAAAATACAATGGAGAGCTTATGGAAACCATCCATTATCATAGCTAGGTTGAATTAGGGATTATGAAAGGCAAAGTATAAAAGGAGAGAGTAAGAGATTAGAGAGAAGTGGTGAATTCACCCTTCCCCTTTAGTCCCTTATATAGAGCACTCTCCTAATCTAATTAGTAGCTGATCCATTAGGACTTCAATATTTAATTGATAAATGATAATCTTCTTTAGACTATACCTACTTTCAACCCAAGACTATACCTACTTTCAACCCAAGTCACATGATAACTTAAAACTTAAGTTATCATGTAATCTCTTAACTAATCATATTAGTAATGGGCTTTAGGCTCATTTTTGTTAATGGTTCACATCCCAATTTATTGCATGGACACTTTGATTGTTAGATAGTCTTGTATGCCCTTACCTTCAATCGGATTTGATGTACTTTTGTTATTTAGTGGAAATAAATTAAAGTGCATGTTTGATTCATGTTGTTTGGTATAATTCTGTGTAAGACCCTAAAACTGGACACTGACATTCAGCTTATTCATATTGTAGTTCATAGTGAACGCATTGAAGGAAGAGGGCAAATAAATTCAGGATGACATCCACTAGCGTGCCACGATCTAGCCCGGATCCAAGAGCTTCAAGTTCATTAATGTATCCCATCATCCAAAGACAATGGTCATGAACTTTCTGCCCTTTGGACATTTGCGCGGTCAAGAACAATTTCAGGACCTTCTGTCGAGTAGAATGGTTCTGCTCTTCATACATTGTTCTTAGACTGTCCAATATGTCCTTGGCTAGTTCGATCTGATTGAACTGCCTCTATATTGAGTTGTCTAATGAGGCAATGACAAAGCAGCGGGCTAGGGAGTTCTTATCCTCTCAATCTTGGTAGTCCCTCCTATGGGCCTCAGAAGCCCTATCACCCGGACGTTCCGGGGCAGAATTTTTCACCACCTTATCTAACTTTTCAGAAGTTAGGACCAGCATAAGATTTCTATACCAGTCGGCATAGTTTGGGCCCTTAAGCTTGTTATCATCTAGAAGCTTTGCAAATTGACCGTTTGCCATTTTCTGATAAAATAGCAAAAACGTTAGTCCACAACTATTCTATGTTCCATTCCCATTTATTCATATCTGAGATTTTCCCTCCCTTCTCAATGATGAAGATGATGGAATGTCTCTGGAAATGTGGGAAATCACATAGGGTGCGTGAAGCAACTGTTTCAGCTGCATAACCCCACCACCTTTCTGTCACGGATCATATCCACTCATCAGATGAGTTTCCCTTTGGCCTCTGTCAGACAAGGTTCAGAGCCGTTTTCAGGTAAACATTTCTGTCCAGTGAGTGCACACCCATCATATTCAGGTTACGCCAAGGTACCGTGAGAGAGTTCCCATTTTCTGGTGAAGCCCCTCCCACATCGGTCTATGACGCCCCTATCATCTAATGAAACACTCTAACAGATCCAACAGCAAATGGATAGCCCAATTTTATGGTGTGTTTCCTCATTACTGATGGACCCATCATTGTGCTAATGACGAAAGGCCTTTAAAGAGTCCATCAAATGGATCTCCCTATCACACACACTCATATTTGCTTGGAGGGAACGAAATTACGCCCTAGTTCTAATTTAGGTCAAACCAAAGTGGCTCCCATTGGCTTTCATAAAGCCAGATTTCTGGTGGGCCTCAATCGACTAGGAGTTCCGTACGCATCCCTTTTCAGGAGTTAGTTAACTCCTGATCTTATCAGGAGGTTACAAGATTCAAATCTAATTTGAATTTGGTCTCTTAGAGTGGATAAGGTCAAAGACCCAATCCTTTTACTAACACTAATCTCATATTCGCCCTATGAACTGGTGATCATATCAGCCCAATTCGAAATGGGCTTTTGGCCCATTAAGTGTTCAGTGTTTAACAAGTTTCCAACCTACTGCCCAGTTGGTCTTCTTTGTATGGTGTGGGACCCAAGCATTGATCTACACACCAGCCACATGGGTTCGGCCCAGCCGAATTCACTGAAAGACTCAGTGACCCCCTTGAGCCCATCACATGGACCCTATGGGTCCAACACTTACATTAAGTGGTCCTTGGGCCAAGCCATCTTATAAAACCCAGGGGCTTTGGGCAGGTGCAAGATTAGCCCATCAGGTATTATCCTAAATGGTCTTACACTTAATCTCTCAGCCCTTAATGATCAAGCACTGCCCGACAAAAGAAGACCTCTCTCTCGGCTGCAAGGAACAGTGCCGCACTCTCTACTCACATGTATATATATATATCTTAATTTTGCAAAACAAAATTCCAACGATTGAAATCAACTACCGGCAGTTTGGTTTCCATCAGAGAGAGTGCATTCCCAATCATTACCATTGTCCGACAAAGGGGCTGATCCTATCACTATGGCCACTCACTCAGATGAATTCTCAGACTACCCCAACATGTCCAGGTTTTGACCCCCACTAAGGATCTCACTGATTGACACATCAAAGACATCCCGATCCGACACCTAGTGATGTGTCGTAGTCGAGTATAGGGGTCAGGTGTAACTTTCCAGTTTTGCCCATTTGTCTCCAAGGTGTAGGGCAATACTGAAAATCTGGTCCGGTTCAAGGGTTCAAGCAATCCCATACTGCATGTGCCTTGGGTCTTACTCTGATGGCCGAAACAAGCCATCCCAACACTTGGTGGCACACCAGTATCAGCCTTGGCAGGATAAATCTCCCCAGACTTATCCAATGGCTGTGAACATTTAAAACTAACACAAGTTTCTATAAGTGTCCAATTTTAGGGTCTTACACAGAATTATACCAAACAACATTAATCAAACATGCACTTTAATTTATTTCCACTAAATAACAAAAGTACATCAAATCCGATTGAAGCTAAGAGCATACAAGACTGTCTAACAGCTCCCACTTGCACTTAGGTCCAATCTGGTACAAGCCGGAGTCCCATACTTTCCACGTGTTTCTCAAACACCTTCTGTGTCAGTGGCTTAGTCAATGGGTCTGCCACATTATCCGCTGATGCTACGTTCTGAATTAGGACGTCCCCTCTACCACCAATCTCCCGTAGTACATGGTACTTCCTCTCGATGTGCTTTGACTTCGAGTGGGCCCGAGGCTCTTTAGCCTGGGCGATCGCTCCATTGTTGTCACACAACAACGGGATGGGTGATGTGCTGGACGGAATCACTCCCAATTCGTGTATGAATTTCTTCATCCACACGGCTTCCTAGGCAGTTTCACTTGCGGCAATGTACTCAGCCACGATTGTGGAGTCTGTAGTGGACCCCTATTTGCTGCTTTTCTAGCAAACAACACACGATCCTATCGTGAAAACATACCCAAATGTAGACTTTCTATCATCTGGATCTGATCGGAAATCGGCATCGGTATACCCTAGAACTTGTAGTGAACAAACATCGAATACCAGACAAAACTCTTTTGTCCTTCAAAGGTATTTAAGTATGTTCTTCACAGAAGTCCAATGTTCCTGCCCTAGGTTAGCCTGGAATCTGCTTACCACACTCACCGCCTGAGCTATGTCTGGGCGGGTGCACAGCATGGCATACATGATGCTCCCTACGACTGGGGCGTAGGGAACGTCTCTCATGCCCTCAATCTCCTCAAAAGTCTTGGGAGACATCTTCTTGGAGAGAGTTACTCCATGTCTGAAAGGAACATTTCCTTTCTTGGAGTTTTCCATGCTGTACCTTTTGACAATTTTGTCAATGTAAGCAGCCTGGGATAATCCAATTATCCGCTTTGATCTATCTGTATAGTGTCGAAGACCCAGTATGTATGAAGCTTCTCCAAGATCTTTCATGGAGAACTGTTGTGACATCCTTACCTTGACCGAAGTCAACATTCCTACATCATTCCCAATGAGTAGGATATCGTCCACGTACAATACTAAAAAAAAGTAATCTTATCCCCACTGGACTTCCTGTAAACACAGGGCTCATCCGGATTCTGCTCAAAGTCAAACGTTTTGATGGCAGAATCAAAATGGATGTTCCAACTCCTAGAAGCCTGCTTAAGTCCATATATGGATCTGTTGAGTTTACATACCATGTGTTCCTGACCAACAGCAATAAAGCCTTGTGGCTGCTGCATGTAGATATCTTCACTAAGATCTCCATTTAGGAGCGCGGTTTTGACATCCATTTGCCAAATCTCGTAGTTATGGTATGCTGCTACAGCAAGCAGGATCCTAATGGATTTAAGCATGGCCACAGGTGAAAAGGTTTCCTCATAATCGATGCATTCTTTCTGAGTATACCCTTTCACCGCCAAGCGAGCTTTGTAGGTCTCAATCCTGCCATCGGGCCCCTTCTTCCTCTTGTAGATCCATTTGCAACCAATTGCTTTTACCCCAAAGGGCGGATCCACTAGAGTTCAGACTCCATTGGTCTCCATTGAGTCCATCTCAGCTCTCTTGGCGTCCATTAGATGGATCCTACCATTCTTTCATTGATAAGAATATAGTATGCATTGAACCCACAAAGGTTATACAAATTCATAAAGGTTTGACTGCACCACTGGAATAGTTTAGGCCGAATTCACTACTCAGAGCAATAAACCCCTGATCCAATCAACTTGGGCTTAGTTTGGGCCCAACATTTACACATAAATGGTTGTTAGACTCATGCACCTTATGAAGATCTAAGGATAATGAGCTTTTGTAACATAATTTCCATCAGGTAATCAACCATATAATGGTCTCTTATGCCTAACCTCTCAGCCTATAATCATCAAAACACTATGCAAAGGAAATGACCTCTTCCTTGACTGTAATTGCAATGTCGCACTCTCTACTCGAATGAATCATGAGATTAAAAAATTTTACATAAAATACTAATATAGCATATAAATACATTTTGAAAATCATATTTCAAATATAATTAAAATCCACTATCCACAATTTAGGTTTTCATTAGAGGAATGTAAACCCTGACATTCACTTTGTTTAACAAATGGGTCGACCCCATCATTATGATCACCCACTAAGGTAATTTCTTAAACTACCCCAAAATGCCTAGATATTTGACCCTTGATGGATCTCACTAGTTAGAATGTTAAAGATAGTTCAATCTAAAACCTAGTACAGTATCATAATATGAAGTATGGGTTCAAGTGCAACTTTCCAGTTTTGTGCTATCTTGAAGGTCCAAGGCATAACCAAAAATTGGTCCGGGTTTAGTGTTTCTTGCAAATACCCACAGGTTATGCTTAGGGTCTAACCCTAGCGGTTGAGATAAGTTGTTCCACCAATTCGGCAGCACACCAGTGTTAGCCTTGTCAAGATAACTTCTCCAATTCTATCCAATGCTTGGGAACATTCTAAATTAACATGAGTTTCATAAGTGTCTAGTTAAAGAAGTGTTGGAGGGTTTGAAGGGATGAGAGATCAATCATATGGATGGCCGAACCTTACAGGTAGGTTGGGAAAATTTTCAAAAAATAACAACTTGAACTACCAAAGGGGCATCGGATTGAGAAAGGGCCTCCTCCTCCTCCTACTCCACTATGAACCCATGTCGTCATAACCAAACTGCAAAGAAGAAGATCCGGAATGAGGCTGTCGCTTGCGCTTCCCTGACACAGTTAAGAAATGCAAGAGTCCCCAGCCAGAGAATAAGATGTGTGAAGCGAGCCAAAGCATGGTTGGCATCAACAGCACATTGTTGATCACTATCTTTGGGGAGGCCAAATGTACGGCCGTAGAACAAACCCCTCAAGAGAGGACAACTTCAACTCAATCTCAACAACACCAAACTGCTTTCCCCTCTTAGCATTAAGCCACCGCTTCCCATGACATACCTCCAGAGCTACATCTTCTATTTGATCACCCTCCAGAGTTTCCATAGTAACAGATAGAGGAGATAACTAGAGAGGGATGACACTGAGCTGAAAGCGCTCATAGATGAATAGAAAAGGGGAAAAGATGTACGAGAAACGCCACTTGCAACTTGGTTTCATTATCTAATGAACAGTGTCATCCATCTGGTCAAAGAGGTTTCCCAAGAACGTTGACGCCAACGGCAACTGATGCTCACCAACTGTAAGAATGGAAAGGGGAACTAACACTATCCAAAGGCCATTGTCTAGATTACTGGGAAACAAAAACCGAGATGCAACATAAAGAATGAAGGTTGCAAGATGACACTAGTTGTCCCCCTTTTGAACCCTAACATTGTCCAAGGCCTTTCTCTCGAACCAATATGTGATCCATGCTTCCAATGACCACTTTCCATGAGCCGTAGATTTGTTGACCTGAGATTTGAAAATTTCGATCTCCTCTGTCAGCTCCACATAAAGATTAGAAAGATTGCCAGGAATAGACTAAGCGTATATGGCTCCTCCCAAAGGAAGAGCGAGCAGAGAAACAACGTCTTCGACTATGACACCGAACTCACCGAATGCACCCACAAAGGTATGAGTATGGAAGCACCAATGAGTAAGAGCACAATTCATGTAATAACCCCTTCCTTGCCTAGAAGGTCCATGAAACTGTTAGACAGTGTATGCCCTTAGCTCCAATTAGAATGATGTACATTATGACATTAATGTAACTGAATAAAGTACATATTTGATTCATGTTATTATGGTGTTTCTGTGTAATACTGTTAAACTGGACAAATATGAGACTCGTGTTAGTTTAGAACCTTCACAACCATTGGATATATTTGGGGAGATTTATCCTGCCAAAGCTAACACTGATGTGCCACCAAGTTGGTTGGGGTGGCTTGTCTCAGCTGCCAGTGTGAGACCTGAGGTACATATAGTGTGGGTTTTCTTGAAACCCTAAACCAGACCAGAATTCTAGTATTGCCCTAGACCATGGAGATAGATGGGCAAAACTGGAATGTTACACCTGACCCCTAGACGCGATTATGATATTACACTAAGTGTCAGATTGGACTGTCTTAAATATGCCAATCAGTGAGATCCTTAGAGGGGGTCAAAACCTAGGTATGTTGGAATAGTCCGAGAATTCATTTGAGTGGGTGATCATAGTGACAAGATCAGCCCCTTTGTCGGACAAAGTGAATGATCGGGGATGCACTCTCTCTGATGGAAACCAAAGTTGCCAGCAGTCGATTTCAATCGTTGAAATTTGTTTTGCAAAATATATTTATATAGAGATATACATATATATATATATATATATATATATATATTATATATAGTTATGGTTTCAAAATGTTTGCAAAATGTATTAATTCTCGGGATCCATGTGAGTGGAGAGTACAACACTGTTCCTTGCAGCCGAGGGAGAGGTTCTCTCTTGTTGGCCAGTTTTTTATCATTATGGGCTGAGAGGTTAAGTGTAAGACCATTGAGGGTAATACCTGATGGGATAATCTTGCATTTGCCCACAGTCCTTGGGTTTTATAAGGTGGCTTGACCTATGGACCACTTAGTGTAAGTGTTGGGCCCATTACGAGGCCATGGTGATGGGCTCAGGGGTTCAATGTCTTTTACATTGAATTCAGCCAGGCCTTGTAATAGAGGCTAGGCTAAACCCATGTGGCTGATTTGTAGATCAATGTTTGGGTCCCACGCCATACAAGGATACCCAATTGGGCAACAATTTGGAGGCTGAATGAGCACATGGACTTAATGGGTCTAAAGCCCAAATCGAACTAGTTTAATTTGACTAATAAGAGGGGCAGTTCTGGGATTTAGACCAGTAGATAGGATAGGGAGTTATCCCTACCCACTTAGAGAGTCCATGTCCAAATTAAGATTTGGATTAGGAAAGTCTTAATCAGATTAGGGGGGTTGATCTTTATCTGCAAATAAGATAAGGGATTATCCTTATCTCTTAAAGAGAGTACAGATCCAAATAAGATTTGGATTAGGAAACTCCTAATAGGATTAGGAGAAGCTCTCTTTAAGGCTATAAATAAAGGAGGAGGGTGAACCCCAGTTCACCCCAACAAGATTACAGATCCAAGAGAGAAGACATCTACAGTGAGACTGACACCATCTTCTGCTCTTGTCTCCTTCTATTGCTGTCGCCATTGCCAGTTTGATCTCCACCTGTAGGAGTGATCAAGAAGCATTCTTGATACCAGTTTTTGGTGAAAAACTGATCCAAAGTCACGCTCACTCACCCTCCTTCGAATTCTTGCTGAAGAAACACCTGTAGATTCTGCTCCACCCTACGTTGTGTTATCTTCAATGGGAGTAGTCTTTGGCATTTCCTTGGGCATGAACACCTTCGTTGGGAGTTATTGCTACTCTGTATCAGGTATATCCCTCTCCTACCTTTTGGTTTCAGATCTAGTCTGCTTTAGGGTTCAACATTGATCATTGAAAATGCAGTTTTCTAAAATAGGGATTGTGATTCCCATATGGGAGAGAAATTTTTAAAATTTCGCCCTACTTACCTACAGGGTTCAGCTATCCATATGATGGATCTCACATCCCTTCAGTGGTATCAGAGCCAAGTTCAAATCTTAAACCAAAATTGGCCAGATCTGAAACTGCACAAATGGGCAGAATGCGTTCTACCCGATTTGTGCAGATTGTTGTTTTTCTGGGAAATCGGTTCCCAGATTAAGGGTGATTGATCTGAAATTAATTTTTTTAAATCTGATGTATATTTATAACTGTTCATTTTATTTATCTTGATTTATGGGTTGTTCGTATAGTGGAGAACACAATTTTCATTGGCACAGGAAATCTGCGATTTTGTAGTTCTTTTTCATTTGGTCTGTAATTATTTTTTTTTATTTCCTAGACTGAATGTATAGGAATTCAATCTGATGTAATATTAATAAAAAATTATGGTTTTTCTATTTTATTTTATTCAAGATTCAAAATTCAATATGATTGCACAGAAGGAGGAGATTTCGTAGATTAGGGTTTCGCTATCTGCGATTTACAGTTTGTGAAATTGTAAACTGTAATCTAACATCAGTTTTGCAGGTAGCGGATCTGCAAACAACCCTAGTATTGATTCTTGATTGTCTTTAATCAGTTATTTAATTTCAGATCAAATCTTGAATTAATTCTTGAATTAAAAATCAAACCTTGGACCGATTCGAACTAGATTAGACCAAACTGGTTGGACTAAATTTGATGTTCGGTGGGGGCTATTCTCAACCCTAATTTTTCACTCTTGGGTCAAGGGATTGATAGTTAATTGCAATACCTAATTCGGCTCACACCTGTAAAGTCCAGTTTTAATGTGTTAATACTGCTTAAGCCCATTAAACTACATAAAAGCTACATGTGCCGAACTGCTCTTTGCAATTCAGCCCATATACCTAGATAATATTATTCAGTAATATTATGGATAATAATTGGGCTTTAATAATGGGATTTACAGATATTAATTGATTGGATCAATTTTATCCTTACATGTGATGTATGGATGTGTGATGTGCAACGTTCATGGGCCATAAGTACTTGGCCTATGTTGATACAATAGTGGCTCTTGCGCATACTCTGCCTGAATACACATCATTGCCATGGTGTTCTTAAGATCATTGGATGATCCTCCCTTCCTGGTGGGTCCCACACCTCCCCAAGAGGAATCGTGCAGAACCCTAGCCATTTAGGGCCCACCAAAATCTGGCTTTATGAAAGTCAGAGGGAGCCACTTTGGTTTTACCTAAATTAAAGTAGGGCATAACTTTTGTTCCCTCCTGAAATATGAGTGCATGTGATAGGGAGATTCATATGATGAACTCTCTAACAGCCTTCCATCATTAGCATGAAAATGGGTCATTCAGTAATGAGGTAACGCACTATAAAATTGGGTTATCCATTTGTTGTTGAATCTGTTGGAATGTTTCATAAGATGATAGGGGTATCATAGACCGATGTGGAGGGGCCTATCCTAAAATGGAAGACTCTCTCACAGTACCTTGGCGTTCATGAATATGATGGGTAAGCACTCACTGGACAGAAAGGTTTAACAAAAAATGGCAATGAACCTTGTCTAACAGAGGCCAAAGGGAAAGCTCATATAATGAGTGGATATGATCCATCACAGAAAGGTGGTGGGGTTATGCAGTTGAAACAGTTAGTTCCATGCACCCTATGTGATTTCCCACATTTGTAGAGACATAATTCACAGTCTTCGTTACTGAGATAGGAGGAAAATCTTAGAGATGAACAAATGGGAATGGAACATAGATTAAAAGCCATATCAATGCAGATAAATGAATCAAATTAGGTTGTGGACTAATGTTTGCTTTTTATCAGAAATGGAAAACGGACAATTCACTAAGCTGTTGGATGACAACAAACTTAAAGGCCCAAACTATGCTGACTGGTACCGTAATCTTATGTTGGTCCTGACCTCTGAAAAACTAGACAAAGTAGCTAAGAATCCTACCCCAGAGCGTCCAGGTGATAAGGCTTCTGAGACTAGTAGGAGGGACTACCAGGAATGGGAAGAGAAAAATTCCCTAGCCCGTTGCTACATCATTACGTCTTTGGATAATCCAATATAGTGACAGTTCGTTTAGATCAAATTGTCCAATGATATCTTGGATATTCTAAGGACAATGTACGAAGACAATAATCATTCTACTCGGTAGAAGGTCTTGAAACAGTTCATGACCACGCAGATGTCCAAGAACTAGAAAGTTCATGACCATTGTTTTCGAATGATGGGTTACATCAATGAACTTGAGGCTCTTGGATCCGGGCTTGACCATGTCACGAAGGACGCCATCCTAAATTCTTTGCTTCCTTCCTTCAATCAGTTCATCATGAACTATAACATGAACAAGCTGAATGTCAGCATCCATGAACTCAGCAATATGTTACAGCTACAACTATAGGAACTGTAGAGTTAATTTTTAGAGAATGAATTATTGTATTAAAAGATTGTCTTTATGTATAGAATTTGAGAAGAATTTTGATTTCTGTTTCAAAATTGTGTGCGGATGGATATTCTGTTCTTTTTAGTAATATGATTACTATCAAAAGAAATAACAAATTCCTCGCATACGGAGAATTTCAGAATGGTCTCTATGTTCTTCATCCTTCTCTAGAAACTAACATAGTCGAAACTACATCGGATGACATCCCCAAGAAAAGAACCCGTGATACAGTTAATCCCACGTGTCTGTGGCATTACCGACCTGGCCATATTAACATACATTGTATTACAAGGTTGGTAAATGATGGTCCTTTGGATTTTCTAATTGTAGAAGATCTTCTGACTTGTGAACCTTGCCTTCAGGGTAAGATGACGAAATGGCCATTTAATGGTAAGCCTGAAAGATGTACATGCACGCTTGACCTTATACATACTGATGTATGTGGTCCCATGAGTGTTAGGACACGTAACCAATCCATGTATTTTATAAAATTTACCTATGATTAATCTTGGTATGATTACGTGTACCTAATAGGACAAAAGTCTGAATCATTTGAAATGTTCAAAGATTTCAGACAAGATGTTGAGAAATTGTTAGGGAGAGAAATTAAGACCCTTCGATCGGATCGAGGTGGCGAATATCTGATGAGACCAAAAAGAACCCTATTTGTATCCCCTAATATTCACTCTTTTACATTTATTTAGCACTTAAATGGAATCATTACTCTTGTATTTCGATTCAGGGCAATAAAGAGGGCAATTGGAAAAAAGCAGGGCAAATCAGGTGATTTTGCATGGTTTCGGTGACAGTCAGTAATCTGGGCTTAACTCTCAATTCTGAGCTCAGAATTGGACAAATCGAGAAGCATTAGAAAGATGAAAGTAAGGCCCACAAGTTTTATGTTTTGAGTTTTTTTAGATTCGGTCTGCATCGAGTCTGCAACTGGGCCCAAAGTCGGAGCAAGTTCACAGCCGGACCCATTTCACAGCTGAAGCTCAACTCGCAGAAGAACATGGAAGCAGCCCAAGTTATCAGAGAATCCCAACTCGAATGCGAGAGCCTAGAGTCCTAATTCGAATGTAACCTCCAAGGGGGGAGAGAATCTTATTAGATCTAAATTTTGAATGTAATCCTAGAGAGATAAGAAGATTGAGATTAGATCATTAGATAAGAGATATGATAGGATTAGTTCAAAGAAGATCAAGGCTCCCTTAAGATAAGATGATCTCCTAAAAGGAGTTGGAAAATAGCCCTCTCCTTTGGCTATATAAAGAGGGGGCTGAACCAGCTCTAGCATCACTCACTCCAAGATCCAAGAGATCATCAAGAAGACCAAGAAAGCTCAAGAAAGTAGTTCAGCCATGGAGAAGCAAAGCATGGAGATTGTGTAGATCATGAGCAGTTAAGCTTCTTTTTTCTGGTTCAAGGGGGGAGGTTCGATTGTGTCATTGTGAGGTTCTATAGTTAATTTGTTTTCTTGCTTTTCAATTCAAGTATTCATTGGTTCTTGTGCACATTTTTTATTAGATGTTAATGTTAATTAGTCTAAAAAACTGAATTAATGTTGATTTTCCTACTGCTATCCATGATTTCGGTGATCCGTAATTGTCACAAATAGTGGTACAAGTAGCAATTACGTTAATATCTTTTTGGGTCAATTGTTCGTGACAGCCTTTGACCAATGTATTGACATGATTTAACCTAAAAAGAATCGATGGAACAAGATTCAATAATTGCAACTATCTCAATTATTGTTGTTTTGGTTTAACTATTTTCATAAATCTTAATGCTATCACCGGTTAATATGGAACGCTATCATACCCAGTTGAGTGGTGATAAGTGTTGATCAAATGCTGGGTTTGGTCAACTGAATTAGGAAAACACAAGGTTTATTATGGCTATCCTAATAAATCTAAGGTTAAATGCTTGAATTGCAAGATTTCCAGGGATACCTATGATCGATGGCCAATCGGCTAAACCGAACCCCTGAACCAGAATTCAGTAAAACTAATTTTCTCTTGTTTATTTATTTTGCTATTTGCTTTCTTATTCTTTTAATTTTAGTTATTAAATTTTCCCACTCAATTGTAGTATCCATTCGACTAAGATATTATTGTTTAGCTCCCTGTGGGATTCGACCTAGTACCACTTTTGCTACAAATATTTTATTGTGGGACTAGTATTAATTTTGAGGGCTTTGACAAACCCGTTAGTATCTCTTTGATGAATTCAGGGACTACTTAAAGGTCAACGGGATAGTATCACATCTAGTTCCTCCAGCTACACCATAACTAAATGATGTGTTAGAGAGGAGGAACATGACTTTATTGGATATGGTCTAATCACTTATCGTACACTCAGAGTTGCCCAAATCCTTTTGGGGTTTTGCATTGGAGACTGCAATATACATGCTGAACCAGGTTCCAACCAAATCAGTTCCAAAGACTCCCTATGAGCTTGGGACTGGAAAGGAACTAAGTTTGAGACACTTAAAGATTTGGGGTTGTCTGGCACATGTTAAAAGAACGAGTGTGGACAAATTGGAATCCAAGACCAGTCGTTGCCTATTCGTAGGCTACCCCAAAGGCTCTGTGGCTTACCTATTTTATGACTCAGGAGAACAGAAGGCGTTCTGTAGCCAAAATGATCATTTCTTAGAGGATGATTACATCCTGAACAATCATCGTCAGGAAGTTGTTCTTGATGAAGAGAGCTCAGGGTCAGTGGGAGATGTCCCACAAGTTCCAGGTAATGACCAACCTAGAAGATCTACCTGGGTTTTCAAGCCTCTAGTTCGTTTTGGCTATGACCAGGATAGTTACCTGGTGGAAGCTATGACCAGTGAGGAGGATCTCGTGACTTATACAGAAGCTATGTTGGACATAGATTCCTTGATGTGGTTAGATGCCATGAGAGCTGAGATAGACTCAATGGAGACCAATGGAGTCTAGACTCTGGTAGATCCGCCCCTAGGGTAAAAGCAAGTGGTTGCAAATGGATTTATAAGAGGAAAAAGGGCCTCGATGGTAAGGTTGAGACCTACAAGGCTAGTCTTGTGGCGAAAGGGTACACTCAAAAAGAGGGCATCGATTATGAAGAAACCTTTTTGCCAGTGGCCATGCTTAAATCCATTTGGATCTTGCTAGCTGTAGCAGCATACCATGATTATGAGATTTGGCAAATGGATGTTAAAACTGCATTCCTGAATGGAGACCTTAGTGAAGATATCTACATGCGGCAACCGCAAAGTTTCATAGCTGCAGGTCAGGAACACATGGTGCGTAAATTAAATAGATTCATATATGGACTTAAGCAAGCTTCTAAGAGTTGGAACATCCGGTTTGAACCTACTGTCAAAAGGTTTAACTTTGAGCAGAACCCAGATGAGCCCTGTGTTTACAGGAAATCCAGTGGTGATAAGATTATGCTTTTAGTTCTGTATATAGATGACATTCTACTCATTGGAAATGATGTAGGAATGTTGACTACGGTGAAAGTGTGGCTTTCATAGCAATTCTCCATGAAAGATCTTGGAGAAGCCTCCTATATACTGGGTCTTCGACTCTATAGAGATAGATCAAAGAGGATAATAGGATTATCCCAATATGCTTATATTGACAAGATAGTCAAAAGATACAGCATGGAGAACTCCAAGAAAGGGAATGTTCCTTTCAGGCATGGAGTCACTCTCTCCAAGGCCATGTCTCCCAAGACACACGAGGAGATTGAGGGCATGAAGGACATTTGCTATGCCAAAGCCGTAGGGAGCATCATGTATGCCATGTTGTGCACTCGTCCTGACATCACTCAGGCAGTGAGTGTGGTAGGCAGATTCCAGGCCAACCCATGGCAGGAGCATTGGACTGCTGTGAAAAATATACTTAAGTACCTTCAAAGGACAAAAGAGTTTTGTCTGGTATTCGATGGTAGCTCACTACAGATCCAGGGGTATACTGATGCCGACCGACTTCCAATCATATTTAGATGATAGAAAGTCTACATCTGGGTATGTTTTCACGATAGGATCGTGTGTTATTTACTGTAAAAGTAGCAAACAGGGGCCCACGATGGATTCCACAACCGAAGCTAAATACATAGCTGCAAGAGAAGCTGCCAAAAAAGTCGTATGGATGAAGAAGTTCATTCATGAATTGGAGTAGTTCCATCCAGCACATCACCCATTCCACTATTGTGTGACAACACTGGAGCTATCGCTCAAGCTAAGGAGCCATGAGCCCACTCGAAGTCGAAGCACATCGAGAGGAAGTACCATGTACTACGGGAGATAGTTGGAAAAGGGGACGTCTCGATTCAGAAGGTAGCATCAACGGAGAATGTAGCAAACCCATTGACTAAGCCATTAATATAGAAAGTGTTTGAGAAACACATGGAAAGTATGGGACTTGGGCTTATACCAGATTGGACCTAAGTGAAAGTGGGAGTTGTTAGATAGTTTATGCCCTTAGCTCCAATTAGAATGATGTACATTATGACATTTAATGTAAATGAATAAAGTACATATTTGATTCATGTTATTATGGTGTGTTTCTATGTAATACCCTTAAATTGGACAAATATGAGACTCGTATTAGTTTAGAATCTTTACAAATGTTGGATAGATCCGGGGAGATTTATCCTGCCAAGGTTGACACTGATGTGCCGCCAAGTTGGTTGGGGTGGCTTGTCTCAGCTGCCAGGGTGAGACCTGAGGTACATGCAGTGTGGGTGTTCTTGATACCCTGAATCAGACCAGAATTCTAGTATTGCCATGGACCTTCGAGATAGATGGGCAAAACTGGAATGTTACACCTGACCCTTATACTCGATTATGATACTGCCCAAGGTGTCAAATTGGGTTGTCATTGATATGTCAATCAGTGAGATCCTTAGAGGGGGTCAAAACTTGGGTATGTTGGGACAATTCGAGAATTCATCTGAGTAGGTGATCATAGTGACAGAATCAGCCCCTTTGTCAGACAAAGTGAATGATCGGAGATGCACTCTCTCTGATGGAAACCAAAGCTGTCGGTAGCTGATTTCAATCGTTGAAATTTGTTTTTGCAAAATATATTTATATAAAGATATACAAATAAATATTATGGTTTCAAAATGTTTGCAAAAGGTTTTAATTCCCTTGGTCCATGTGAGTAGAGAGTGCAATATTGTTCCTTGTAGCCGACGGATAGGTCCTCTCTTGTCAAGTAGTGTTTGATCATTATGGGCTGAGACGTTAAGTGTAAGACCATTGAGGGTAATACTCGATGGGCTAATCTTGCATCTGCCCATAGTCCTTGGGTTTTTATAAGGTGGCTTGACCCAGGGACTACTTAGTGTAAGTGTTGGGCCCATTAAGAGCCCATGGTGATGGGCTCATGGGTTCACTATCTTTTACAGTGAATTCGGCCAGGCCTTGTAACAGAGGCTAAGCTGAACCCATGTGGCTGATGTGTAGATTAATGTTTAGGTCGCATGCCATACAAGGATACCCGATTGGGCAACAGTTTGCAGGCTGAATGGGCACATAGACTTAATGGGTCTAAAGCCCTAATTTGATTAATTAAAGAGGGATGGTTTTGGGATTTAGTTAAGCAAATAGGATAGGGATTATCCACTCAGAGAGTACAGATCCAAATAAGATTTGGATTTGGAAACTCCTAATCAGATTAGGAGGGCTGACCTTTATCTACAAATAAGATAAGGGGTTATCCTTATCTCTTAAAGAGAGTTCAGATTGAAATAAGATTTGGATTAGGAAACTCTTAATGGAATTAGGAGAAGCTCTCTTTAAGGCTATAAATAGAGGAGGAGGGTGAACCCCAGTTCACCCCAACAAGATTACAGATCCAAGAGAGAAGACAACTCCAGTGAGACTGATGCCATCTTCTGCTCTTGCCTCCCTCAATTGCTGTCGTCACTTCCAGTTCGTTCTCCTGCAGTAGGAGTGATCAAGAAGTGTTCTTGATATCAGTTTTTGGAGAAAAACTTATCTAAAGTCGTGCTCATTCGCCCTCCATCAAATTCTTGCTAAAGAGTTCGGTTCTTGATGAAGAACCACCTATTGATTCTGTTCCACCCTACACTGTGTCATCTTCAGTGGGAGCAGTCTTTAGCATTTCCCTTGGGCATGAACACCTTTGTTGGAAGTTACTGCTACTCCGTATCAGGTGTATCCCTCTCCTACCTTTTGGTTTTAGATCTGGTCTGGTTTAGGGTTCAAGATTGATCATTGAAAATGTAGTTTTCTAAAATAGGGAATGTGATTCCCATATGGGAGAGAGAGAAATTTTTGAAATTTCGCCCTACCTACCTTTTGGGTTCGGCTATCCATATGATGGATCTCTCATCCCTTCAGAAATAGTCAATGAAGCGAAGAAGCTTGGCACTACGAAGCAATTGTCAGAATGTAGGGTTATCCAGAATATACCGCACCTAGTTTGAATAGTTCACTGGCAACTTCGAATCATCCATCATTGGCTCGTAACACTGAAAAGATACAAAATGATCCAAGTGACCGTACATGCACATCAGTTCCATCCCCTCTATAACATCAAACTCACCATCTTTGCCCCTCGACACTTGCATGGGGAGCCAAAAACCTTTCCCACTATTAGTCATTTTCGTAGATTCATGCTTGGAAAGGAGATCCGTAGTGTCGACAAC
This sequence comes from Nelumbo lutea, assembly GCF_056320005.1. Lineage (NCBI taxonomy): Eukaryota > Viridiplantae > Streptophyta > Magnoliopsida > Proteales > Nelumbonaceae > Nelumbo > Nelumbo lutea. Next base: position 38,786,064 of record NC_142684.1, on the reverse strand, counting down.
TCTCAAGAAATTGGCAAATGGACACTTGGATTTCACAGACTTCTTCTATGCATGAGGAGCCATTACTGAGAAGAGAAGGTGTTGAAGAAAAGGAAGAAGAAGAGAAATCAAAAAGGGAGAATAAATAAATACAAAAGGCACCAATGGACTCAGAGCAGGAATGTGAAAGAAAGCACAAGAACCTTCCGAGCAATGCCCTCTGATAGAAACTTTGCACGAGCCTAGCTACCCAAACGACATCATGGAAGACCGAACAAAATAACTATTAGTCACCTTCCATCTATCAACCAAAAATGTTGGAATGTGATAATTACAATAATACCCTTAAAAAGAATGGGACACTCAAAAGTCCAATTTAAAAGCACTACCACATCATCAGGCCACCAATTCAACCAAATGACACCCAATCCTAAGCCACTCATGACTAATAGCACATAAACGCGATTTGATAGTTATACGTGAGGCATGATGAAGATCATGCCACACATATAATGGCCAGCCTTACCACCATCACATAACACAAGAATGCGAAGAGTCATTACATCCCCCAACGACATTACACAGGAATTAGAGAGCAGCGAATTAGGCATACCCACTAACATAATGGGGCTGAAAGCCCTGTGCAGATAGCCAAACTCTTTAATGTATTTCATGATTAAAAATGCTCTGCCAAAGATAGGGGCTGGAAATCAAAACCATGATCTCAATTGTCTTTGGGCAAAGCATTTTCTATCGAGAAATAAGAGGGCTAAAATTCAAACTGCCACTACATACTACCTTGACAAAGAATCTCCTACCAACAACGGGGGGGGGGGGGGGGCAAGAAAACAAATCACCAGCCAGGGGTTGAGTACACCAGCCAAGGGGCTGAGAACTTCGCTAAATGGTCCAGTATCAAAATGCCTCTCGATAAAAAGCATCATGTCAAAAGATAGGGGGGATGAGTATACCAACAAAACCAGCCATAGTAATCAATGCCAAATTTCTAAGAAAAGTGGAAATGAACTCAAAGCAACCGCCCCCCGCCTGTCACCTAAATAGCACCAAGATTTATCAAAACAAAAATGCTTATTGATAAGCTCACACTTACCTATAAGTAGGGGGGCTAATAGTCTACCCAAATTAAATTTTTTTCATTGTACTCCACCTTGCATCCTCACCAAGAATAGGAATGATTACCAAACCTAACACAACAAGCACACAACCCAAGTCAGGAGACCCATTTACTGTACGCCCTGAGGAATCCTAGAAACAAGGTGTCGCAGCATCCATGTTTCTCTGTAGCTCTCACCCTATAACAAACCACCAAAGTGAACCTCGATGACACAAATGCTGATCAGTTAGATCCCACTTACCAATAAGTAGGGGGCTAATTATAGGAACAAGTTGATCACCACAATCATAATAGCACAGAAGGTGCTAAACCAATGCCACAAAGGTACCCAAGACGAGTTTAGGAATCGACACAAACCTGTGATGAGCTCTGAGCTTGCATAGGCTTGCGATAAACTTTGAACCTAAAAGGAGCTTGTGATGAACTCAAGGCCACTACAGGCCTATAATAGATACAAATCCACAATACCGAGACAAACTCAAAGCCATCGTGAGCCTGCGATGAGCATAAAGCCATCGCGAGGCTGTGATGAGCTCAAGTTCATCACAAATCTGCAATGAACATAAGGCCGTCGTGAACCTACAATGAGCACAGAGCCATCATGACTCTACAATAATCTCGAGTCCATCGCAGGTTAGAGACAAGAAAAGAAACACATGATTCATCAACACCGCATGTGACAGTATGCCCAGTAAGATTAGAAAAGACATGTGGGATTAGTATCAATGTCATTCATGCCACATCAGTCTAGGGGACTCACAAAAGGAAGTAGCATACATTAATTATGAGAATCCTCAGAAGGAAGGAAACCTCGTCCTTAAGATATCTCATAAGACACGTAGTGAAACCCTAGCGTTGTTCCCTGACAACTGACATTGAATCAAAGATTCCCTTCCCTAGTGGGAATCAAACACTTTTGGCTTCTTCCTTTTGGGACCTTGGGATCTCTCCTTATAAAAGAAGGCATGACTCATAATGGGAACAACATTCTATCAATCATATCATTTAGCCTACCCTTTTCCCTCAACCTTCTTTCAACCTTCAAGGAGACCCCGTATGTAACCTTGCCACAACACTCACACATGCAATTTTTGACATTTTTAGGGCCACTGAGGGATGTATGATAATGTTTTATGCTCATTGTGGGCTTTGAAGATGCCTTATGCTCATTGCAAGCCCTGGATGATGATTTTTGATCATTGCAAGACCCGGGGTGATGCATTATTCTCATCGCAAACCCTAGATGATGCATTATGCTCATCGCAAGTTTATGAGCCCTCTATGACCTCTTTGAATGCTGCCATTCTATTAAAGATGTTGATTAGACATTCTAACACCCTAAACATTGTTTGTCATCTTGCTCATTTTAACTATGTCATCACATCTTGGGTTTCTCTATCTACTTATGTATAGTTTCTATTATAAATCCGATGGTAGTGAACTACAATTACTTTTATTCTCTGTATCAAGTAAAATCAATTTGAATTTGGATTTCAAACCTGGTCCAATTCAATGCAAGATCAATATTGGAATTTTAAATTTTAGAATCACCGAGAAATCAGTTCTCGATACAGGTTAGAAAAATTTTAAAAATTTGGCCATCCACTAAACCTGGTTTGATCATATTTAACATGATATCTAACCCTTCCAACAGTGGTACCAGAGTACTGGGTTCAATTCTAGTATAGAACCAAATCAGATTTCAATCAAATGTCAAATTAGCATGAACTAGTCAAGCCAATTTAACCTAGTTAACATATGAACTGAGAATTTGGATCTTAGTTTGGGGCTAATGATTTGACATTTAATTTTTTATATTATTTAGAATAACTCTGTGGTGAATTCTTGAATTACTTTGATAGAGATCGAATTATTTACTGGTGGCATGTTTAATTATTTTTTTATTTACATTTCAGACAAAATGTATTAGGGTTTTTTCTAATGTAAGCACTAGAAATTAGGTTCTCTAAGTTTGATTACATTAGGGAACAAGTTGAATATCACAGAGGACGATGGAGTGTAAGATTGATGTGGCGATAGAAGATCGATGGATTCCTACAAATTATCCATATTAGATTCAGACCGTCACACTATTAGCTAGTTGGAAGTGTGGGTGTACCAATTTCAATTGGTATGATTGCCTCTATGCTAAACATCAGGTTAAAGGGTTTTTCTCCCATGGCCGTCATGGTGGTTTTATGGTATGCCTAGGTGATGCTTGGAAGTTCCTTGAAGTCTTGAACAAAATATATTTGGCCCATTTTAACCACACTTTAAGCACATGTAAGAGGGTGCAGTTTGTGACTTTGGCCTGATCAATGCTCTATGGATAGTGGACAACCGTGAACCATTGATTTATGTTGAGATCTTTACAAAATCTTTGAACATCCTATTTATGAACTAGGTGCCTAAAAGATGATCATTTAATGATCATGTTGTGCAAAACTCTG